>NW_008796051.1:2928853-2993779 GCF_000699145.1 Aptenodytes forsteri | reverse complement strand
GTAATGAAAATATGTCTTGATTTAAAACTCAGGAAGGCTGAGGAAAAGCCACCCATCAAACTCAAACAATATTGGATTAGGGCTGTAAATCATGTGATATGCTGGATTTTATATTTAGCTACGGCCTAGGTTTTACGGTGCAATGAAAACATGGTCATTACATTTTCTTTATTTAGAATGGTACCTGGATTGCAAATGTGGCAATTGCATTTCCAAGCATACTAAAGCTAAACAATTAGTAGAATGAAAGAGAAAAAACTGAAATATGTTGCAAAGGAATAAATTTTTAACAGACTAAGTGAGCAGAGCTGGCTTGGCTCAGATTGGTTTATTTGTGCAGTACAAAATTCACATACTTACCTAAGCTAACAATTTCCCATAATAGGACACCGTACGACCATCTGCAACAGAGGGATATTATGGACTGCAACAAGAATGCAACAAGTTTTCATATTTTAAAATGGCAGATAGTTTTGCTAGTATTCAGAGAACACAGAGAAGTGTGATTAATTCTTTTATTTTTTTTTATTAATTTTTGTATAATGATAGGGTTCGTAGAAGCAGAAAGCAGGAGTGAGATCTTTAGCAAAATTAATTCCCTGTGAGTCCATCAACCAGAGTCCTTTAGTAGACCGTGAGCTCTGAGCAAATAGTGCTATTACAGAATTGCTTTGCCAAGTATCACTTCCAGTTTCCTGACTAAAACAGAGTTCCTCTGGGTCTCCCAAGGATTCATCAGGCTTCAAATGAGAAATATAGTTAAAGTAGTGGCCCAAATCCAATTAGCTTGTGAACACAGAACTTATTCAGACACCGATGATGAAATAAAGTAACTTTTTTGTTGGTGGTTTTATTTTTACTTCCATTGCTCACTCATGCTGACACGGCTATTGAGTTTTTTTGAGTTGAGTGGTTGTCTTGTCCTGGCTGTCAAACTTTCCTTGATATTGAAAAATATTTCTATGTTGAAAAAAGACCACTTGAAAACATACTTACACATCACTGTTTGTGGTGTAAACACTGTAATTCAAAGATTCAATTGCCATCCATCGCACTGGAAGCCGTCCCTGGAAATTATTTCATGAAAGTTTATTTGCTGGTGGTTGGTATAGCAATATTGCAATTTATACCCCAACAATTGTTCTGCGTGTTACCTTAATGAAAACTGACTTTATGCAAGTAAGCTTAACGAAGTAAATAAACTTATTTAAGTTGTGCATTTACTTCTCAAAGGGACAGTCCACACTAAAGCTAACAGAAAGTTTATCCAACCAGCATCAAGAGGAAATGGACATAATTCCTGAGTGATGTCTTATGACGCCTTTAATCAATCCTGTTCCCTTGATCACCCGGTGTTATTCCTGGTCTATGACTACATGATGCTTATTACACATCTTCCTCTTTCAGATCTTCCAAAGCGTTAGCTTTTGACAGCTGTTTTTTCAGCTCACAGATCCTGACATGCCTCTGGTTACCGTCTTGCTAGCTTTGGCCTTGTTCAACAGAATTAGACCAGCTTGCCTCAGCTGGACAAATTCTGGTACGAAAATATTATTTTCATAGCTGTACAGATCCACCCACATGCACATGTCCTCTTCATATGTCAAATGTATATTATATGTTTTTTTATAATACATTTTTACTGAATGTCATAGCTGACTGCAAAATTGGTTATTTTACTGCCATCCATAGTCATATAAATAACTTTCAATTACATTGTATATTATATCATAAACATGGTATAGAATTTATTTCCAAGTAATGTATGTATATTAATAAACACAATATAAATATTTATACATGTCAATATATAACATTTAAATAATCAGTTCTGTAGTATCCGTGAGTTTGCATTTTTGTTCATATGAAAACACAAAGTAAGAAACAAGAAAACAAAAAATGAGGAAAACAGACTATATCAGTTTGTCTTGATCCTTACCATGGTCTTCTTAACGTAAACTTCTTGACCTCTTGATAAGCCAAAGTCAGCTATTTTTGCAACATAATTTTCTCCAACCAAGATGTTTCTTGCTGCCAAATCTCGATGAATAAACTAAAATTAAAAAAAATATGGAAATCACCACACTATCTATGAGCTTTACATGTATTATTTTAGTGCTATATTGAAAATTGCAAACATTCAGAATAAGAACAAAACCCAAAACAAACAGCTTGGTATGTCATTACCAAGAACATTTTAAACTTTATCTGAAGATGACAGCAGTTAGTTACCATGTCATTTGTAAGTTTTAATGCCCCTTCCTTGATTCCCCATAACCATAGCATTTGATAGGGCTAAGTGAACACAACCAAATAAAACTCATCCAGTAGGTGCTATAGAAGCTAAAATTAAAACCTTATTTTGATTTCATTAAAAGGCATAGTCCCTGAAAAATGAATTGTTGTGCTTTCAGTGGGTAGAGAGTTGAAGACTGACCTGTTTTTGGCTTAAGTAGTCCATCCCTCTAGCAACGTCTGCTGCAAAATGCAGAAGTTGCTGAGAGGAAAGTGTAGATGCAGTACTGTTGGCAATAGCAAATGCTGGGTCTGTCTCTAGCACTCTGCTTTTCCGAAGGAAGTCCAGTAAATTTCCATGGGGGGCATATTCAATAGCAAGATAAAGATATCCTAATGAAACATCAGATAGTAAGCATATCACAAAGTAAAAGATAGTCAGTAATAGTATTTGGACACTTACACTGCTTTCAGTGAAAAAGAAATAAACATAAAACAGACTGGAGGGGAAATATCAAATAGCATAATTTCTAGGAGAAATTTAGAGCTTCTCCTCCTGCAGAGGAGAATTTAGAGCTTTTGATGAATGTCATTTCTGAAGGATTAACTTGGGCTTATAGATTTAAAACCAAGCTTATTTGGCTTTTTAACAAATGTTGCAGAAAGATCTGCTTATAAGCTAGTGTTTCTATGGACTGTATGGGCTGTACTGTGATTTTTTTTAAAAAACTAATTTTTAAAGTACATGTATTCAAGACTTATCTTACCCCGATGTTCACATGCTCCCAAAAGATTTATGATGTTGGGATGATGACCAAGTTTACAAAGAACTTCAAGTTCTCCAGCAAAGTCTCTGTGATCATCTTTTGAGGCATACTCTGAAAATCAAATAAGCATGCATTTATGTTTTCCTTTGAACTGAATTAATGACTATATTGTAGTTAATTATGAGGATTCTGGGCTGCCTGGGGCACTACTGTTTCAGCCCCAATAGAAAGAGAAAAACTCTAAGATACATTAGTATTTACTAAACAAAGTAGGACTTTTCAATCAAAGGAAAAAAAGAGAGAACCTAATGTCTGTAGCAGCCACCTGCAGAGAAAGAAAGCATCTTAATGTACCACGTCACTTCCCTTATTATGTGAGAATGTAAAATGTCATAGGAGATCATACGAAAACTAGCTGCCTAAAAATCTTTCCATGTGTGCTGTTGATTATTTCTACCTGCATGCAGACCTTGGCTCTTTTTTAAATTATTGTCATACTTAAGAGTGTCTCCCAATTTGCCTAGATAACGATCTAGTGAATTGCAAGAAAATGTGTACATTCTTGCAGTATTCTATGTATTGTAGTTCTCTCTGGAATGTGGCAATCATGCCCAATGAGTACAAAGAAAATGAGTGATCGTCATAGTATGTGTATATAGAGATGCATAGGTACAGTTGTCTCTCAATGGCTAAGGTAAAGCAAGATGAGCAAATACTGTGCCCCAAGGCTAGCTCTGTGCTCCTCTCTTTATTAAATGCATCTTTTAATGGCTCCCACTTCACCGGTGAACTCATACATGACATTCATACTGACCTATGAATTTAAAAATACGTAATAGTTAATGATATTAACAATTAGAGAGAAATATAAACCAACTTGGCCATGCAGAAATACAGTCTGTGCTAGGGCCACACTGCCTAGTGACAGCTGATGCAATTTCACTAGCAACTTTGAATATTTATTTTCGCTTTAGGAGGGGGCTACTAAGCATTTCTTATGATAGAGAAACACTTGGAACAAACAACCAAAAAAAGTCTTTAGTCTCAGAGTCTCCGATCTTTACTACCTTTCATCCTTTTAATCGCAGCATCCATGCGTAAGCCATCTTTCTTAATGCGTGCTTTCAGGACTTGCCCAAAGTTACCTTCCCCAATCACATCTTGAAATTTTATGTCATTCCACTCAAGAACTGGATAAATAGTGGGATCTGGGCTGTTTTTGGCTTTCCTGCTCAGGGTGAGAGTACCTGAGTTAAACTGTACAGCTGGCTCTTCCCTCTGTAACAGAGTTAAGCAAATGACATTAACTGTGATTTCTACTTTACTGAGCAATGCTCTGATTACACTCCCCAAATACATGTGTGCTCACTCATGTACACACACACACAGAGCCTGATCCATCTCTTGCTTACGCAAGAGTGAGTACAGTAGACAATTACACCTACTTTAGACACTAACTGCATCAAGCACTTCTGCCCAGATCCACAAAATTAATCAGGCTCCTAATTTATGCATAAGTACCTTTGTAGACCTAGGCCTCCTGAACAGTTTTATAATCATCTTGAAGATGACCGAGATAGGCAAAAATCATTTGGTAAAACTGATCTCAAAACGAGTTTTAAGTCTCAAGTTTGAGATTTATCTCATATCAGGCTTGACCAAATCCTGTGCTAATCAGGCTCAGTAGGAAGACTGAGGAAAGAAGAAGCAAGGAAACAAGAGAGAGGAAATGATCTTCCTCCGTACTTGAGGAGACATCTCTACTTCAGTTACACATTCCCATGAAATACTTCTGTGGGAGAAGTTTCAAGACAAGGAGCAGGAGCTATTCTGTGTGGCCTGGGGACTGATCATCTTTTTGGATGAGCCCCCTGGCCCCCTGTTTATGAAACAGCCTATGCAGATCCCTGTGGAGGAGCTTTTTGGCCCAGCTTCGTTCTGCTTCACAGGTTCCCCTCTGAAGTGAGAGAGCACTGGAAAGCTGAGTGATAAAGAGACTACAGCAGGATACAAATATATACGTATATATATAGAGAGAGAGATCTCTACGTGATGTTACAACCTTCAGCAATTTCCTCACAGCCAGAACTATGATGTTGCCGTTGACTGATCCCTGGTGTGCTGTCCCCAAGTTGAAAAGCCATGACGGAGCAGTCGCTGATGCTCAAAAGCAACGTTAAAAAATATTGTAATTTTCAAAATCAGGCACAACTTCATAGGGGGAGAACAGGCTCCTCCATTCTGTCTGGCTCGGCACTTGTCATACACAGGTGCGACAAGGCAGAAAAGGGAGAAGGATAAATGGTGTGCAACTTTTTTCAGGTCAGGTTTTCTACCTTATAGCCTATAACTGTGATTGCTTTAGCTCCAGGGTCACTAGCAGAGAAGCTTTATAACAACAGTACTAACTGCACACATGAAGAGAAGACAGTATTTGGGAAGGCCAAGGAAAAGGAATGGGAAAAAACAGGAAAAGATGGGGCCAAAATTAATAACCACACTGACACAGGAAAGCTGGAAACCCACCACTACGTTTTGGAAAGCCTGAGCCATTCGGCGCTGGAAGTTGGCTCGCTTTAACTGCAGCATGATGAGAAAGGCCAGGAGAATTGTTACACAGGTCATCCCTGCAGAGCCAAGGATAGCAATAAGCAGCATTTTGCCTCCTTTTGATTCATATGGAGCTGTTGAAGAAGCACATAGAGAGTTCATTGTTATTTCCAGCTAATTCTGAAAAAGCCATGAACAATGTATAGCTAAATACTCCTGTCTTGTAAACTGTATAAAGATATAGAGATACATCCGTTTGTTTTCCAAAAATGTCACAGACATTGGATGCTCTGACTTTCAGATGTATGAGCACCTGCAGGTCCCGCTGAATTCAGGTAGGGCAGAGCTGAGGTCACATTCAGTGGTCTAATAGTCTTCTTATATGCAGCTCCTTTAATTTATGAGCTGTTGGGCACTTTCTAGTGGATACACATAAATGTTGTATGTTGTCACTTCACCAACGCCATGCAGTGAACTGAGAATCAAATTTTGGTGATGCTGTGTTGTGTGTCAAAATTAAGAGCAAAAGAAAACTAACATTAAACAATATTATGACTTTGCCTTAGATAACTAGTTTATACCACCGGACCTGGTTTGTGCAAGTCCAGCATGCTGGAATAACCAACCTTTAGTTTCTGGAAGAGTCTTCAGTTCAAACGATGTGTTTGGGTTGCTCAAGCCAATGTTGTTCTGAGCATTAATCTGAACCTGGTACACAGTGTTTGGCTCAAGGCCTTTGAGATGGTATTGAGTAATGCTGGTGTTCTTTATGATAATATCGATGTGGTTGTACTCAGCCTTGCCATAAATTTTGTAGCTGATGATGATGGAGGAGATGGAATGACCCTCAGCAGTTGTCCAAGAGATGACTGAGGATGTGTCTGTGGTGTTAGAAAACCTGATGTTGTATGGTGCAGGAGGGATTCCTGAGAGCAAACACAAACACACACAAAACATTGGAGTGTACATCCACCTCTTTCTCCTCCCTGCAGTGAGCCAAACACTTTCCTCGGTGCTTTTGCTGTGCTAAACAGAAGCAGAATTTTGTTGTTGAGCTATGGTGACTGAATGCAATAGTTTTATAAACTTGTGCTGTCACCCATATTGCAGTACTCCATACTTCCAGCAGAGGTTGGAGTGGCATTCAGTATACTGTCCTTGGATGAAGATACGAATGCTCTGAGCTGTATGCAAGGACAACATGCTTGCTTTCAAATTAATGCAGAAAGGGTTAGTTTCCTTCTATACTGAATCATCATCCCCATGTGATTCCCAGGTCCCATATTTTCACTGCTTCAGGGAGCAATTCCCTGTCAGGATACAGGCTGTTAAAAAGAAGGGAAATCAATACCAACGTTTCCACAAATTTAATCAGAAAACCACCAGCAGGGGTGAGTGCTGGACTTGTGGACACACACACCCATGACTACTAAGCTAAGTACCTTCTCCTGGAAAACAGTACCCTTATGTTTTTCTTAGTGCAGTTTGGTGTCAGAGCTCAGGAAACTGGAGTGTCCCATGACAGCCATTGATACTTCTGTTAATACATGTAGGATCTCAGTGAGGGCCTCCTCACATGACCTGTAAGGAGGAAGAAGCCCACCTTTCCAGTGTGTGGTATGGGCAGTGGCTCCCATCAGCCATTCGGATGGACACCTGTTCAGATGGTACTTCATTCAGATAGGGCATTTGTTGCGGCATTATGCAAGGACACTACTCGCACTCAGTAGTGGTGGTCAGTGGTCTTCAGTGTAGCACACTTAACTACTCTTTACTCACAGGGGTAAGTAAATGCACAGAAGCATTGTATCTTCTCTTCCTTCTTTAATTGCTGACTACTTCTGTATTGACATAGCTGAATTGCAGGGTCTGAGTGTTTTTTTGGAGTAACCAAAGAGCTTGGAGCAGGGAACTCTGTGGGTTCATCATTATGAGGAGGAAAAAAATGCTACGTGTGTCAGAAGCATGAACCGCACTGAAATGAACATGTGGATTCCCAAGCTTTTCATTTGTTTTTCCCATTTTTTTTTTAAACTCATTATTAGTTCCTGATAATTTCCAGCGTAAGAATTTCTTTGGACACTGAGCTATCTTCATAATTAACAGTAATAACAACCACAAGTGATCATCAGGAACTGAGTGTTACCAGAACAAAGGGTTATGTTTAATGTATTCATTAAGTGACAATCAGGCTGATCACTGGGGGAAAGAGGAAGAATTAAACAGAAGGATGTGAATCAGCTACTTACTGTCACTGAAAGTCCATGCATACAGATAGTTGCTCCATTCTCCTTGGGACCTGGTGTTCACCCGTACCCTGCACATGTATTGCTGTCTAGGCTCAAGATCTTTAATGATCAGGGTGGACATATTTCCTGGCACTTGAGTAATAACACTGCTCTCGTCACCGTTGTCATTCACACTCTTCCTTTCCACTTCAACACGAATGTCATCCTCTGTCCTCAGTGTTAAAGGATGCCATGACAAATTCAGTGATGTCATACTTTTTGGAAAGAGAGTGAGACCTTCTGGTGGAGGAAGACCTTGGAAAAGCCACAGTGAGACAGGGAACAATATTTCATGTCTGGTATGCAAGCTAAAATAGGGGTACCAGTTATTCCCAACCACTTGCCCTAGCTTGGAGTAACAAAGGGTAACTCTCCCCACCACCCCACCCAATTTGGCAGAAATTACATCTAAGAGGTGTTGATAGTCCCAAAGTGTCTTATCAACAGCTGTTGTGTCAACAAAAAGGTCTCTTCACTGAGCTGGTGTTGCAGATGCACGTTTTAGACATGAGAAGCCAGCTCTTTTGCTCTCTTGTTAGATAGTTCGTGGTGCAATCCTCATTTACTTTGCATGTCTGTATTCAGTTTGGGCTGTATCTTCAGTGGACTAAAAGCTTTTCTGCTAGTTCAGCCATCTTCATTTTTGAAGTAAACCGACCTAAAACTAAGAGGAATGACTGATCTGGTATTAGGAGGAAGGACTGGCATGCAAAAGAAGTGATTTCTATCTCCTACTGTGCTGCACAGCCAGCCAAAATATGTAAATTTTCCTTTTGCAGATCCCCCATCTCGAATTCAGGGAAAATAATAGCTCTGCCTTTCTCTGGTTTTCTTCACCTCTGATTTTTTTTTTCTTCGTTTTTTGTTTCTTTGCCTGAGATTATTTTGAAAGACTCTACATAGTTTTCATGTCCAGCCTTCTTTGCTCAAATGAAGGTGCTCTGGCAGAGATCAGGGAACAGACCACAGAGAAAAACAGCTGAAACATCCCTTTTGTGAAAAGCCAAGTTGATGACTTACCAAGCGCAGCTGTTGTGAAGCTAGCCTGTGGTCCAGGATGGCCTTCCCCACCTTCCCCTTGCCGACTCAGCTGAACACAGAACTGATATTCTGTTTTTGGTTCCAGATTGTCCAGTCTTTTGGTTGTGCCTTTTACTGACAATGAAAGGAGAAAGTAAAGCCATAGGCCATGCTGAAAAATGTTACGGAAGAAAAGGTTTGGAAAATATTCCTGAACAGCTAATCATGGAAGGTAACATACTTAGGCTCTTCCTTTGTTCCTTATTCACTAAGATAAACTATTTAGGCCAGGTTGGACGGGGATTTGAGCAACCTGGTCTAGTGGAAGTGTCCCTGACCATGGCAGGGGGGTTGGAACTAGGTGATCTTTAAGGTCCCTTCCAACCCAAACCATTCTATGATTCTATGATGATTTAGAAGTATAAAATACTTGTTTTTAAGTTGAGCGCCAACCCAGCCTGAAGGATGTTTCCATCTGCCCTTCCTTCTGGACAGAACAAGACTGGTTGCTTAGGAAGTGTGCATTGTGTATGCAGATCTTGGGTTATCTTGCATTAGTAACAACAGTTGTTTGTTACTTGTTAAAGTTCCTGTAACGTTTCCTATAATATTTTAGGCCTTGCATAAAATGTTAAAACAGGGCTGGAAGAGGTCATCTAACTCACAAGAGGTTTCATTTTGCCCATACCATTCCTGATAAATATTTAGGTAAGATATTTGTCTCACCAGGGGGCACAATAGACATGAAGGAAGATTGTAGATATTCCAGGATGTCTCCATACTGCTCACTACTTTTGAAAACCTGCTATTTACATGGGAGATTTCAACATCTGGGCTCAACATTGGGTACTGTTTATCTTAAGGAAGGAGGGGGAACCCTTTGGTTACTGAAAACTGAATATACACTTTTGACTACTGTTGGTGTACCACATCTACATTAACATTATACATAGTGATACACAGAGTCACGCGTCCAGTCATAAAAGATTTAACTTTTATGTGTTGTAGGGTCTTTTGAGCCTAGTCAAGAGCAGACATCACATTATATTTCAGCATGCAGCTGAAATTTGTGTTTAAGGGAATTAAAGAATGTCCTCTTACCTTCCACAGACATCCAGGACTGATAACGTTTTGCTGGCTTGTACAGGAGTTTTGTTGATACAACAGGTCCATCTCCAAGATGTATCTCAGCATTGATATCAATTATGAGAAAATTATGTCCACTGTCTGTCAGCCTTGGGGCATACTGTGGCACAGGAGGAACTGAACAAGAACGCAAGTATTAAACCAGCCTTTTAATTCCCTGTATCAGTAAAACTCTGGTATCTTCCTAGATCTACAGGAAAATGGGAGATGTTCTTCAAAACTCTTACAAAGCAGACAGGGGTTTACACCCTAAAGCTGACAGTTTAGGTCTTTCAAAAAAACCTTGGGTTTTCTCCTAATCCTTACCATCACACTTATTTTTTCAATACACATAATTAGTATGTTGCTTATAAAGGATTTCTGTTCATATTCTGACTGTAGATATTTATTCAGACATTTTCCTGCAGTGCAGAGAACAGAAAGCTCTGCCATGTTAGAGTATAAAGCTGCCCTTAAAAGCAGAGAGGCAAAGATATTTGAAGAGATTAATGCTTTTACCTTTGACTGTAACTTGAAATGGTTTCTCTGCCATTCCCGCTACTGTCTGCACACTACAGACCCAGGTTCCTGTATCACGGGGCTGGATTCGATTAATTGTAAACATGGCTTCAGAGCGATTACTGGTAACAATTAGGGCAGGCTGAAATGACAAAAGATGTACAGGGCCCAGAAAATGTGGGCATTTAGGAATATTCCCATGACACTTTCTCACAGTTTAGGAGCTCATCTAGAGATTAGGGATATCAATAGAAAGGGTCTACAATGGTCAATTCCATAGTTTCACATGTGCTCCAGTTCATGAGGTATCTCAGAATATTGAAATTTCACATTATGCTTGAAAAGCATAGTGTGCATTAACTGTATTGACAGATAAAGTCAATATAAACATCAGAAATAATAGGAAGCAATTAATCAGGAGCCTACCCTTAGGACAGTTCCATCTTGCTTCAAAAGTTTAAATTCTTCAGATTTAGGAAGTGGCATCCCAGTTGCTATACAAAAAGGCTTGAACTCGACACCAGAATTGAGTTCTACAGGATCTAGTAAGTTTTCTATCTGAGGTGAAAGATCTGCTGAACCTGCAGAAAATATATAGTATTTTAATGTCAGCCTTCGAACAGAACTTTAAAAAGACAGCACCAAAACAGGTTTAGGCGTACAATGAGCATAGGCAGCACAAATGTCTGGTTCTCCCTTCACTCGTGTGGGCATACGCAAGGATCATGCTTACCAAAGTCAGCACTGTTACATCAGTGTAAACATCATGTGAGAAGGAACAAGCCCTGTGTCCACTCTTCTTTCTTTTCCCCTCCCCTCTCTTTCTCGCTGACATTCTAAACACAGACAGTCTAGCTATGGCAAAATCATGCACACGTTTTATATTGAATGTATAGTATCTATTTGCTCTCCATTTTGTCTGTTTATAAGAGCAGTCAGATCACAACGGTATAGTTTGGCTGGTTGGATCATGATCTTATTTCTCTGCTTGTTTTTGTGCTTGAAAGCTTTTACAAGTTAACAGTGGATTTGTCACTATTTATCAAGCAGAAATAATAGATGCTGAGTGCATCTTATAAAATACTGTGTGTGAACCTTGCTTGAATCTAAAAAGATTCTGAACAAGGTATGTTCAGCTTTGCAAACTTAACTCTATCTCAGAGAGACAGAGCTGTTTTAAACTCTGGGGTTGTCTTGGTGTCTCAGTCATCAATTTCACATCATGAGGCACATGGTATAGGAGTATAAGCAGATGAATAAGAGGTAGGTAATGGCAAAGTACCATGAGCCTGTCCAAAAGCTCATCATGCAGGTAGGATGTGCAGCTTCTGTCAGGAATTGATATTAAGGTCCGTGTCAAATCCTATGGAGTAAGGTTTGCAGATCTACCTCTAATGAAAACAAAATCAGATGAAATGGTAGCATACCAGCCTGCTAAATGCAGCATATGGGGCAGAGGCTTAAAAACACTGCATTATAATAAGGGGGTCCCAGAAGGGTCTGGGCCCCTGGAATGTAATTGGCAGAGCAAGGATACCAGCCTGGACTGGAAATGCTGTACCAGTGTGAAGATCTGTTTCAGTTACACTGGGAAAAGCCATTTACTACCGTGTTACCTTGCTTTACCTTCTTTTTCACATTGCAGACCATGCCATCCGAGGGAGCAGACGCAGCCCTTAAATCTGTCGCATGTCCCTCGATTGTGACAATTACATTTGAGTTTGCAATCCGACCCGTAAAAACCAGGTTTGCATTCTGCAAGTACATATGTTTCCAGTTAGTGTAAAGGTGCTAGAAAATGTCTTCCATTAGTTTTCAATCTCATGCATCAATTCTCCAGTAGGGTTTAGTTCCCTCAGTTGGGTTGAGTTTGCAACTATATGTATTAGCACTAAATCATCCACAGAGCATCCTAAGAACACACTAACGTCAAAAAAGTAGAGCACATTCGTATCCATGCCTGTCATATGTGGGCTAGATGCCCGTGTGGCAGCTTCTTCAATCTCCACTGTTGTTTCACTTGCACTGTGGCAGTGTCCAAAGGCTTCATCAGAGTTATGTCACCATTGAACAAGACGGCACATATTCATAAAGGAAGATGTGCTTCATGTCCCAAAGAGATGGTGGTCTAACTGAAGTGAACAAGGCTGATTATGCTCAGTATTGCTCAGCAATGGATATATGTTTGGCACCAAATTGCTCAGTTTGACTTGTAGAAATACAGCAGGACTGTAGCTGTTAGAGGATTTTTGACGTCTCGGTAGAACATAAATTCATTTTGCAGAATAATGTGAATAATTTTTAACTTTACCATGTCCTTCTTCTGAGAATCTGACATGGTCCTCTGAGATGTATAAATATTATTATCCCTCTTTCACAGAATGTAAAAAAATCCTGTCTTTTACTCTTCTCTGTTAGTTCCCTTCTATATTTCCTATGGGCAGCACACTAAGGGCTCTTCACCATTCCTCATATTTTTTACTGTACCTTTATCACATTCCAGTCCCATCCATCCTGTGGCACAAGAACAACCATACGGATCTGGTAGACAGAACATATAGTTTCTGCAGCCATAGTTTTCTTTACAGCTCTCTTCACATGTTTTGCCAAATGTATTGGCTCCACAAGCTATTGAAAGGAGAGAGGGAAAGAATAGCCCAACAGCATTAAGTCCACGAAAGAGCTAATGCTTCTAATGATACAGCTTTAGACAACAGCAAAAATGCATTGAAATAAAAATAGCATTTTTACCATTCAGATATCAGATATATTAACATCCATAACTATTTAAGGCATGGCTGCATTAACAGTTAGGTTCAGGCAGCAGAAACAAGCATAACTTTCTCCTACGTGAGGATACATCAGCAAAGCATCCATTGCTTTGGATATGTGGGGACAGAGCTTCAGCAACAAAACTTCTTTATAAGCCTTTTTAATATAAAATGCACAAACAGTGCCATGAAAACCAAATATTCTTCTTAGAGGTCAGTGCATATGAAACTACCAAGCTCAAGGTTTTGCTTTTCTGATATGATCAGTGCTACATTAGAGTAGTTCAGATGTCAACTATTCCAATAACTTAGCTCTAGTATTTGCAGCACTGCAATTCAGTCAAAATATTAGGATACATATTTAGCACTGGACCCAAAAGTTGCTTGGAGAAATTGGAGCAATGTGATGTCTGCTGTAATTATTCCAGAATCCAAACTAATTGTCACAGACACAGATACGCACAAACAGACATATACTGTTGATATGCCCCTACGGAGGCAAACCACCCTGTGAGCATGTTAGCAGCTTGTTCAGAAATAGCCAGGGAATCTCTAACACAGGGCTTCATTTCCCAGTGCAGTGTATCCTTAAGATCTCCTGTTCTATCATGTGTTTAACAGTCAGTCAGTAGCTTCAAGCGTACTGATGTCAGGGTAATCATAGAACAGCTCAGGTTGGAAGGAATCTCGAAAGATCATCTGGTCCAGCCTCTTGTGGGAAAGGAAGCCTAGAAGAGATTATCTAGCACACTGTCCAAGTGCATATTGATCAAGAAGAGCTGGAAATACTCATCTTCGCTGGCAATGTAATCTCTACTAGGAGAAGTGAGGGGCAAGTTAAATATCAACTACAAGAACAGCCTTACTAATTCAGGGTTCAGCTCACCCAACACTGCCCTGTCTCCAGCACCAGCTGTAAATGCTGTAGCTATAAAGAGTAAAACAAGGCTACTCGATTTGATGCTTCCCTCAATAATCTGCCAACTTCTGCTACTCAGAACAAATTAATAAGCAATCTGTGCAAATAATATTTGCTTACCTTTCTCACATGTTTTTCCCATAAAACCTGGAGGACAGATGCATTCCCCAGTATCTTCATGACAAATGCCATTGTTTGTGCAGGAAGGGCAGTGGGAGCTACAGGAAGGGCCCCATTTCTGAGCTTCACATCCTTTTATGCAAAAATATAATGACATATTTGTTGTCTTCTTATTCAGTAACCATCAAGTAGTAAAATTCTTTTTAATTAAGACAAACAGTAAAATACATAAAAATACAGTCCATATGGACCCCCTAAAACCCCAGCTGACTGACCTAATGTGAGGAATCACTTTTTTCATCGTGGAAGTGCCCCTATTTCTAGAGCAGAACTGCTGCATAGTACGCAGTAGTACTACGTAACATCTTCAAGGAAGGAACTGAAAAAGTCTTCCACTTTTGAAACTAGAGATAGATTTTTTTTAGTTTGGAAGAGTAAGTTTGGAAGTTGACAAAGATGTTATAGTCAAGATTTTTATTCTTGTAGCAGGGATCTGAGACCTACAAAAGGTCCAGGCTTCAGCTGGAGCCGGCTGTACTGGTAGTAAGCCAGCAGGATCAAGCCTGGCATCACTGGCATTGTACCAGCATTTGGCAAGTCATGATTTTTTTCTGTAACAACATTTTTCTTGAAAGTTCATTAGACCAGGTTCACATCTGTTGTATCTTTACTGTCTTCACTGGGTCTTTATAAGAAGGATCAATTGACTGGTGACCTGTTTCTGGAATAAATGGACTAAGAGCAATCAGTTGGTTTAATGCCTGTCATGATTTTCTTTCCCACTTCATAATTTAAAAAGATACTACTACCATTAATCCTGCCAGTGAGAGTTTTGATACTGATTTCATAGAAGCAGAGCTCAGGCTCTAAACAAGTACCTATGACTTCATCATGCAAATGCTTAATCTATCCCTACAAGATGCAAAATTCTCTGAGCTGCTTTTGAAATCAGTGGGAGCTGAGAGGACTCGATAATTTTCAGTATTTGTTTACATTCAGTAAAAATGTTTCTTACATCACAGACACTGACCTTCATGACTTCCTCTAGTGTAAAGCTAGGACTGACAAGATAATAAGCTGGAAAGTCCTGAGGCAGGCTCACTAAAAATGGGTAATCCAGACTTGGATCAGCTTTTTCAGATTTCAGCAAGCATTTAATGAATCAGCATGGTACTTGGAGCTCTATCTCCTCCTTCTCCCGGAATGAAATTCTTACATGTGGATACTTAAAAAAAAAGCTTTGCTAAAAATCATCGGTCTGTGACAATACTGCTAACTCAGAGAAAGACAGGACGTGTGTTTGAGCAGTGGCATGTAATCATCCATTCTCTTTATTGTTAGTGTGCTCCCTACCACGTTCCCAGACAATGCCCTAGGAGTTTTCCTAATAGGCAGGATGGGCAAGGCAAAAGCCTATTTCAAGGCAGGGGGCAGAATTTATGGATAGGTGTTCTGCTGTACATCTTTCATTTAGAAAGGTGGCAATAACTTCAAAATCCAAATTTGGGGCATCATTTGCGACTCCTGGAAGTATGCTGTGGATGTTAGCAAGTAAAATACGTTTTACCATCGGAAGTATTTTCTCCATAATGTAAGATATTTGAGCAGCTATTTATGTATCTATATCAGTTTTATATT
Organism: Aptenodytes forsteri; assembly: GCF_000699145.1. Lineage (NCBI taxonomy): Eukaryota > Metazoa > Chordata > Aves > Sphenisciformes > Spheniscidae > Aptenodytes > Aptenodytes forsteri. The sequence goes on along the minus strand of NW_008796051.1, from coordinate 2,977,827 downwards.
TCTATCCAAGTTAATAGAATATAATTTTCTTTATATCTGATGAAAATGGACATAGCAGCATGAGCTACAAGACATGTAGAAAACTTAATGGAAATATCTGCCTGCATTGTAAACTGGTCCTGTCATCCACTGGGAGGTGAACTTTAAGAGCTAACTAAGGCTGGGGTAGTTTGTGAAGTTACAGTAATGTATGCTAAAGATGAGAAATCTCAGGATAAATGTGGTTTGGATATCGCCCACCATAGAGAACAGAGACATATGAAAATTCCTATTTTGTGCTCAGACCCACATCTTATATTCATGGGAGACCCAGTGCCACCTTCTTCATTCATGCTTACTTGCTGTTTGAAAGGTTGAGATGCTGAGGAAAGAGCTAGCTGTCCTGGCAATAGCTAAGATGAATTGAACCTAAACCTGATTTTTTTTCTCTCTCTCAGCTGCTTAAATCAGTATCAGCTTGTACCAAAGATCCTTGGGAAAAAATTTCTTCTGACATAATCTGATGGCAGCTTATGCCAAGACAGATTTTGGCCCTTATTTGGGCACAGTGTAATTTTCATTTCAGATTCATTATGACTTTAAACAATTAATCATCAGCACACATTAATGGAACTTACGTCTTACAATAAGCCTTGTGTAAGCAGAAGTAAAGAGGTTTCCTCCTATATATCTGGCAGAGTAAACCCCTGCGTCCTGTGGTTGAACTTGAGGATAGGAGACTTCCAGCTCCCCAGGCACTTCATGCCTGGGCACAGAGTGGATGAAGGAACCTGGGGAAGGAGCACATGGATACAACAGGTAGAAGTCACTCACTCTCTATAGGCAGAAGTGAGTTTGCATTCGTTACTGAGGAAGGACAGCTGGGATGAGCTAAGCAGTAGAATCTATTTATTAGTTATGAATTTGCTGACAGCTCTTTATCTATACTAGTTTTTGATAATTGGAGAGGTGCAAGTAAAAAGGAAGCTAGATCTTGAGGAGATTTAGTAGATGAACGGGGCAAACTACTTCGAGTTCAGCATTGCTTTACAGGAACAGTGCTAAGATTCTCGTGGTTAAAAGTGTTCATTTTGTTTCTTGGCCTTTCCTGAAGTGAGGGGTGACCATCGGCAAGGAATCTAGCATGGCTGGAAGGAGTCAAATAGCAAATGCCAGCCTGGTCTTATTTAATCTGAGTAGCACAAAGATTTACTTAGTAGACCAAAGCAGGAAGAACACAGCACAGCTTTATCTTTTCTTCCCAGACTTAACATGTTTCTGTCTCTTCTATTTTTTTCACCGAGGGAGCTTATTGATGTTATTCTAGGTTTGCTGTAATTGGTCATACATGCTTGCTAAGTAAGGCAATAGCATTTGGTCTTCTCCCATCCCTCTGGATCACCAAGTAACAACATTTGAATATTGATTGCTGTCAAAGAGAAGCTGCATCCAGTAGACTTCAGGACCCCTGGGAGCCCTTCCACTCCAGTCTATTAGAGCAAGGCTGCTGCAGTCGGCTAATGCCAGGTCCAGCCAGCTATCACCAAAACATACATGCACATGCTCACACACACTGTACCAAAAAAGCCAGCCACCAACAGACCCACACAGCAGAACTGTGCCTTTACAGGTACTGCATATGCACACGGGACTCACATACACGTGAACAACCCAGACAGCTCGATCCTGTTCTCACTTGCCAGCTAGTCAGGCTTGCTGGCAGATCTCATACACTCACACACCCAAAAATGGGTCTTAGCTGGCCTGGACCTACAGTCTCCCTAAGAGCTGTCTCTCAGACCTCTTATCCTACTCACTGGTTAGCCTGGCTTGAAGTTCACTAGTGTCACACATGCACACATACACACGTACGTGCACACACACACATATGCACAGACAAATGGGTCCCTGCCATAACTGGCCTTAGGCACTTAGTCTCTCTGGTTGCTGACCCCAGACATACAAGCCCCTTTGACCTTGGCATGTGTTTCCAGTTACTAGGAGTCAAACCTGTTGCGCCTTCTAGTCTGGCCTGAAGGTCACTAGAAGATTATACATATGCATACCAGGTAGAGAGCACACTTATGTTGAAGAATAATTAGGAATAGAGTTTTATAAGATCAGACCAACTGCAGTGCAGAGCTTGGCCAGACCAGTGTACTGGCCTGCAGCTTGCACACATGCAAGTGGCACCTTTTACCTGCCTCCCGCCCCATTTTCCATGCTTGTTCCTTTCCTGTCCACTTTGAGCCCTCCCTTTCTCCTGCTTGGCTCTTTCTCTAAATATCCCATTATTTCACACATGCTCACAGTCCCCCTCAATCATGCCATAATAAGTTTGCTTTTTCCCCCTGGGACCCATGCTAATCCTGCTCCCTGCTTCTTATACCTACAAAGCTCTGGCTGAAGCTGCTCAGGGCTTTGTGTTGTCCCCTCACTGGCCCTCAGAAGCTGGATGTTTTCGCTGTCATCTGCTACTCCTTAGGGCTTGTGTGTCTGTTTATTTATTATTTATTTATTAATTCTCTTGTTTCTTGTCTTAGTCTTTTATGCTGAATGACCATTAACCAGATGATACTCCCACAAATCAAATGCCCTTACCTTCTACATCCCCTTACAGTTACACTGATAATGAAACAACTTTTTTCACTTTGCTGAAATAATTTAGATGGTAAACTGTGTCAGGCAGGACCTTTACCATCTGTGATCATACATACTATCAATTTGACTATAGTCAAATTTCAGGCAGCCTGGAAACGTAAAACTTTGCTGACAGTCATAATCAAAACAGCAAAAAGATCTTGGGTCAGTTTAGTCCATGACAACACATAACAGTTCTTCAAGAAAACAGGGCCAATGAAAAAGAGCAACAAATGAAAGGGATTAGTTCTGAAACTATGGGGCTTTTTTTGCATATCTTTTGAGTTACAAGTTGCAGACAAACTTGGCAGCAAAGTATTAAGAAAGCCTTATGCTCACGGTCTGTTTGCAAAGTTCAGTTTTTGCGGCTTGTTTTCCAAGATGGCACAAGTTTTGCTAATGTCTTAAAGCAACCTTGTTCAGCAGAAGAATTTCATTCTCTAGACAGCCTTTGTGAGGGTCTGCAAGGGGGAAGTGGTACTTTAAATGACTGACGTGAAAGACTGCAACAGTTAAATAAAACAGGACAAGTATATTCTCTTCTTTGCCAGCTCCTGTATCAGGAATCCTCAGGGATGCTATTTCAGCTGCAAACTCAGGTGGAGAACTTGACCTACTGTCCAGAGTCGCCTAATTTGGGGCTTTTTGCCAAATTTCCAGTTGGAATCCCAGTTAAGGCAGCACCATGATGTAAGCACTCCTGCTCCAACATATCAGCTGGTTCTTGTATGAGAAAACACTGACATGAGATCACAAAATTACCCTGGGGACCCTGAAAGGACAAGTGATGGCAAACTTTCTCCACTGTGCGCTGCCACAGCTGAATCTCTGAAGAGTGAAGAGATGGGTCTTTAAGAAACTCTGCTTTGCATATTGCCTTTTTAAAAGACACCTTTTGGTTATTTTTCTCTTCCAGCCTGTAGAGAAGTGCTCCAGGTATTCAGTAACTGGGGCTGAGGCTGACCCACTGCACGTGTTCTTTTGCAGCGTGCTGACACATCCTGCTCTATTTACTCCCTGTTTCCTGGTAGCTCACTGTACACTAGACTATCAGTAGACAAAGATGGGCCAGTACATTATGTGTGCTTTCCACAACTACAATTCACTGAGATCTAACATTCTGATTAAGTGTGAGTTTAATGACCACTATTTTACTACGTTTCTACAGGAGGTAGGTGGCAAACTGCACATATTTCCAAGTGTCAAGCAGTAGCAACACACAGCTGAACAGTGAGTTACATGTGATTTAGGTGCCACATTAGATAGAAAAGTCGGTGACATAAATTTCACAATCTGTCTAATTTTTGTAGTTGAATGAAATAAGTATTAGATTTTGTTGACAGTTTTGCCCTTCTAACAGATTACTAGTGTTTAATTTCTTAGCCTGAAGAGCATCATAGAAGCTAAATGGCCTCTAAAAGCCATTTAAAGAAGGAAAGGTATGCACTTGAAAAGCAGTAGCAAGGAAAGATGCAGTAACTAGGCCTTCACAGTGGCACAGCAAAAAAAAAAAAAAAAAAAGATGCTAAAATCAGCCAGGCGAATATATGAGGGGATATAGAAGGAAATCAAAAAGGAAAATGAGAAACAAAGCAAAGGTATAAACAGAGGATTTGGCATTCTGGTGGAAGAGAAACAGGTCAGGTCAATATACTGGATATGGCAAATGGCTCCTTTAGGGAACATTAAATGCATGAGGAATTACATCTGCACCAGTTGCACAGCATGGGCTTCATCAGCAATGACTTTAAAACAGTTACGTGGCACTTGGCTAAGACAATGATAGCAGGAAGAGAAAAGACAAGAGAGAAAGGTTAATTACCATTTTTGTAGATCACTGCATCTTCCTCTTTTGCTGCCATTCTGATGAAGGAAATATTCACATGCTCTCCCTTATTTGCTGTAACAGTTAAAGCCACCGGGTGGAATGAGGCTGAAAACAGAACAGGACAGAAGTATGGGATAAATAACAGCAGTTATTGTCTTTATATGGTCCCTGGGCTGAAAGCTGAGAATGGACCCTGACTCAGATTTTGACATTTAAATTTCTTTAGAACACACACCGACTGTTTATCACCAGTAACCTCAACTCTATGTTTTGGCAAAGACAGAGGGCTCACCTATACCCTGAAATAAAAGACTGCCACTAGAACCTGGGGCGTGAAATTTAAAAAAAAAAATATTTTGGCTGAGTAACTGGAAACACTTCCTAACTAGGAGCTCCAACTGGCTGTAAATCACTTTCCTGAGTTTCTTCATCCCTTGAGACATTTTTAAAGCAGACTGGATAAAGTACTGGAAAATTTATCGTAGGGAATAAGCTGTCATTGGCAAACAAGTACCCTGAGTGACTCAGTTCTTTTCTGTTTAAGCTTTGTGATACAGAACAGTCAAGATAGTTCAAGAGACCACAGTCATGCAGGGTCTGGGGGAGATGCTGTAAGATAGAGTAGGTCTGTGCTTGTGTTAGTTCACCATGCTCTCTATAAATACTGAGAGTGCTGGCTTGCAGTAAGAACAACAGAAAAAAACATATTCACAGCAAGTGGTACTTCTACCAAAATATTCTCATCTGAAAATGTGGCTTAATTAAAATACAAATTCTGTGTGAGGAACTGTCTAGATCAGTGATATTTTTCAATTTTCCAGTTGGGAAATTGAAATTCATTTTTCTGGTTAAACAGAAAAGTACTTTTATACATTTGTTTATGGTGGTTCATTTAAAAAAAAGAAGAAAGCAGTAGATAGAGTGATTTTCATGATTTTTTTGCCTTTTCCTTAACATTACTAGTGGAAAAAAAGATCAGAAGATAATTGGGGAAGGGACAGAAAATTCTCAAGAAATAGTACTTTTTGAAACCAGTGAAACAATAATTTTAATTGCAACATTACTTTGAAAAAAAGTTAGAAGTTAAGGATGCTTCCTTTCATTTAGTTGGAAAATTTCAAGGGAAAGCCATGAGGTTTTTTGAGGGCAAATTCAGGATTTCTGACCATTTGTAGCTCTGAGCTTTTATGCCATACTCTCATAGACATGTCATATTGCAAAAAAATTACAGGACAAATTCAGGATTTCTGACCATTTGTAGCTCTGAGCTTTTATGCCATACTCTCATAGACATGTCATATTGCAAAAAAATTACAGAAACTTTTCTAAAATTAGGCAAAGTTAACTTCCAAACTATTCAGCTTTTTATCTGAGCGAGAATGTTACACCTTTGTACTTTCCCTTTTTGAGCGCCCAGGGGAGTGAGGCATTGATAGTCACCAGCCCCTTTTCTCTTTCTGTTTTTGGGGCTCTTCAGCCTTAGAGTTCCTCCTGGGCAAGTTCCTCTTGGGTAAGTCCGTTCTGCGTCTTGTTTTTGTTCAGCTCCTGGGAGCAGGGTTCTGCTGCCACCTGCCTCCCCAGCAAGGTGAGTGGGACCTTTCTGACAGAAAGACCCACCTGAGCCTCAGCTAGAAGGAATCCTTGAAGAGCCATCCAACGTGCTGCTAGTCAGCTCTGCAATTGCACAGGTTCCATTCCTATTCCATTTATTTCACAGGGAATATTTTGTTTAAGGAACACATACACGTACGAGTTAGTACGAACAATTAGACAACTTATTCATAAAAAATTGCCATTTTTTTATAGTCATGCCTCTTTTTTTGGGTTCATTTTTAGAAAACTGTCAATAAAGTATACTTTGGTTCATAGCAATGGTTGCAGAAAACAAATTTGGAGTCTGGCTGAAATTTGGTGGCAAAGAAATACACAGAGATAGGATCACAAAGCAGAGGAAAAATGGTGAACTAACTTTCTGTTATATTATATATGTAATAGAGCTGTAAAAAATGAGCAGGTAGATGCTACATCAAAGTTTGTATGAGGCTGAAACTGTGTTAGTACCTCCACAATATTATTTTGTTAAATCTGAGGGGAAAAAAAGGGTAGTATTTTTGCAATATTTGAGGAAAGAACATTTTAATACTTCCACTTCAGAATGGCATTTTAATTAAAAATCAAAATGTTTGTGTTATGTAAAATTAAAGAAAGAAAATTTGAGTAAAAATGAAGACATTTCTATCAATCCATGCCAACCTCTCTCCCAGAATTTTATTTCCTGGAGAATTTTGCCATTTAATGTTTTATTTCAGATTGGAAATAAGGAAACTATTGAAAACCCACAGTTCTTTGCAGAATGGGATTTCCATCCCCTGTGCAGTTCTAGCGTTTATGCTCTGAGCCTCTGCCACGTGTTTTCATTCCTTTGTAAGTGTTATCCAATTGATTTCAGCAGGACTCTTCCGGCATGATACTAAGCACATGCATGGGAATCTATTGAGCATTTGCCATGTTACCTAGGCACCAGTATCTGAACTTACATCTTAGAGAAACAGAGAATTCTAATACAGAATAATGAAATAAGATCTCATTAGAAACAGGCAAACAAAACCTGAAAACAGTCCCACCTTACTGTCAGCTCCCGAGTTAGAAGTTATTTATGAATAACAAATGCATGGTGAAAATCATGATCTATTTAGGAAAAGAAAATTCAATAGCTTTCCCAAAAATGAATTGTTAGTTACAAATCATCCTAAGTGTTTTAGTTGCAGTGTTTTTTGGACCAAATTTAGTGAGGCATTGCTAATTGTTTTAACAAGATACTCAACTTTTGCATCCCCATTTTCTTTTCTTTGTATGCTGTTTAGCTTAACCACAAGACCTTTTCTTCACAGTATTGTTGCAATGGAAAGGAACCCACACTCCCTGGTGGGCTCAGTTCCAACGTATTTTTAGATTGTGACTTGTATTTCATGATTTCACATCTCGAGTGTGCTAATTCCTTATAGAGACATAATGAACTGAGTTGCAGAGCAAGTGCCATAACACTCTGTTGCTAGCATTTCCATTATTGTCCCTTTGCCTGCTCTAGAGACTTTCTGTGGGGGAAACTCAGTCACATCTATGAAAATACACATTTACTGTGTAGAGAAATTGCATAAATTATATTTGACTAAATGCAGAACAGGCTATATCTGTTCCTTCTCATTGCATGTATGAACATTACATGTCTAACCATAATGCTAAAATACAAAGAATTCAGGAGAACGGACTTGTTACTTTCAGAATGGCACACGTGTAGAGTAAAACAGGAAAATGAACCTGTTATCTTTCTGTATTATACAGCAAAAATCTTCACTGTATCTGCATATCTGATAATAGGTACATAATCAGGCAGATGACAGTTCCCACTAAAGTCAGTGGGACTACCTAAATGATTAGGTAGTCATTAAATGGTACTAAACTTAGTGAGTGGTTCAGCAGCCTCTTGTGCTGAGGCTGCAAAACAGTGGCTGGATTTTCAGATGTTCTGCTCCTTCCCATGCCTTTTTTGTCCTCAATGGGAAACTGCATATTTCAACTCTTGCTCAATTTTTGGTGTTGAAAAACACACTCTGACTTTAAAAATTTTTCAGACAACAGCAGTAAAGGGGAAAAAGGCCTGTTTTCCAACTACAGATGCTCTGCCAAACCTCACAGTCCTTCACTGACCTCTTCTTCCTCTTTCTGTGCACTTTAATAGCTTTGAGAATTTCTGTCGCGCCTCTTTCTCACCCATCTAGCCTGATTAGATTATACGTGTTCACCAACGACTTGCTAGCTCAAATTTTGTCAGTGAAAGCTTTTGCAGAGAAAATCTGAGAAATGGATTCAAACCCAGAAATTATTCAAAGAAACCTACCTACTGCTGGCATGAAAGTTGTGTTATTTCTGGTTAGAACAACTTCGGTCACATAGGAAGCTCTCAAAGTTTGATTACTTTTAATTCTCTCCTAGGTATCCTGGATATCTCTCCTCCACAGGAGGGATCTCTCCTCCACAGATACCAAGTGCAAAAACCTGATTGATTCAGAAGACACTCTTCCACCCATGGAAGTTATTCTACGACAGCCAGAGATGTGCTCAGCTCACTGGCATTCTGCCACAGGCAGGGTCACGTTGACTTTCCATGGGCTGTTATCTTATCTCCTCCTCCTCCTCACTGCAGCCTCCTTTGGAACAATGGAGTTGTCAGCCTGCATCTGCAGAGCTTTCTTGGTGACCAGTCCAACCTTCAAAGACCACATTTGGTCAGAGAAAACACAAGCCAAAGAAAAATGCACTTGTCCTGCCCACCTTGCTTCTAACATTCCCGTAAGAAACAAATGGACACTAGCTGTTGCTCAGACAAATGAAAAACCTCTTTTTCTAAATTTGCTGTATAATTTCAGGAGATACCAACAATGGTAATTCCTCTTATTAAAACATGATAAAGAAAGATTAAAAGTGTAAATTCTCCTCACAGACCAGATGCCATGGCACAAAACATTAGCAGTACAGTGAAGCCTACAAAAATCGGCTAAAGTTTTGAAAACTTGATTTGCTGCAGAAAATTAGCCAAAATTTCTTACACTTTTCTGTAGTTTATGGTGATCTCTTTGCTTTGGAACTTGTCCCAGAAGTCTAATCAGGTCCAGAGACAAGCAAAATTTTGCACATAAGAAAATGCATTTTAATGGCTGGAGTGCTGGGCCTTGGAAATCGCACCTTCTCATCCCACCATCTCCCTGCCGTGTTTGCTTTTTCTACTGTGCATAGCCTTAAAACCAAAACCAAGTCAATAGTGAAATCCATAGTGGATTTTTGTGAATAACCTTCTCAGATTTTGGGAAACTTCTCTGGAGTTTCTTTCCAGTGTTGAGCTGGATTGTTTTTTTTCATACCGACACAGACTGTGCAGATCCAATGTTGCTGATCTGTAGTTTTACTGAACCTTAGGCAAGGCAGTTATTTTCTAGGCTCAGGTTGCCCATTTATTAAAAAAAAGGATAGCAATGTTTAGCTATCTACATCTCAGACCTGTCAAGACTTTAAAATGGGAGGATGTTTAGAAATCAAGGGTCTGGGATGTGAGTTACCATATGTGTTTTTTCACGGGCTCAGTGAGGCCAGTACTTACCTTATTTGCCACCTGACTTTGTGTGCCTGGCAGTAGCCAGACAGAGGCAGAATACCTACAGATGTCTGACTAATTTCCACAAGGAAATGGCTAACAGCTACTATCAGCCAGTTGTCTCTACACTTTAGAAAAAAAACACGGGCTTGAGCCAAGTCTATTTTTGTTGACTCCAGACTGCCTTGCCTGCTCTGGAGCCACATTTGTGCCCACTTGCGTCGACCAGGGATAACTGCCAGTCTGCAAGCAGTGACATGCAAAATTCAGATCTGACCACCATACAGTACCTCCCAGCGGCATCTTCATGGTATGTATCCTTGTCACCTCATCCTTGAGCTTCCCTTCACAGTAATATGCTCCAATAGTTTCACTGGCCTGCTCCCTCTTCCACACCACTGTTTTGGCTGTTGCTCTCTTTGAATCTTCATTAACTTCCAGTGGTTCCCGGTGCTGGTTTGTCACATCCTCCTGGTCTCGGTCTATTGTGATAGACTCACGGGAGCGCCATTTGGAAGTGATACAGATAAGTGATGTCTCGGAGTTGCCCACCAGAGGGAATGAATTGATAAGTATGAGGTCCAGTGCTGCTTCCACTTTACCTAAGGAAAAAAGCAGCAAGTGAAAAAATTTTACTGCAGAGTTTGAGTATGTGGCCGATCAAATCACGAGATAAGCTGTTTCACCCGGCACTGGTGAAACTGACACACTGGCTGGTGTCTTGCACAGCTTTTGTGCAAAATGGGAGGACTGTAGATTAACTATTCTGCTACACTGACTTTAGGATTTACTTTTTATGTCACGAAGAGATGGAGTTTGTTCTTCTCAGAAGAGGAAATAAGCCTCGCAAACTTGTGGAATGTCTTTTAAGAGCTGTTGCAGAAGCCCAAAACCGTGGGTTGCAGAAGCAGATAGATCCTTGGATAGTTAGACACGTACATAAATGCCTCGAGTGTGGTGCTTTGCTGGTAACAGGGTCAGTAGATCATAAGGTTGTCAGTTTAATAGTGTTTCTTTTATGTCCCTTACATGGATTTAATACGTATGAATTGATATAAAGCAGATATGTCTTTCAGTTATAAGAATCAGTAGTACTTTGAACACTTGGAGTATTTTTTTTCAGCTGTTTTCTGAATTTGAATTACTGATTTCATAATCATTCACATGTTAACCATTCAAAGCCCTAACAGACAGTGGCAAGAGCCATGGCACAAAGAAACTTTCTCAAAACAAAGAGCAAGTCGGCGGCACTAGTAAAGCCATTTTTTATGAAGTTAGATTTAAATCGATTGAAATGGCTCCCTTTGATCAATAGAACTGCCAGAAATACATGGAGATCGAAGTTCTTTGAAAACGGTAGATACAAGCCTAATTAAAACAGTCTCTGGCAGAGCGCTAGAGATTTAGTTGTTCAAATGTGCATAGCAGGAGGGAAATACAGCTCTCCTATAATCAACAATTTGCAAATAACGGGCGTTTCCCCTTACTTTTGAAATTCAGGTTAAGGAGAAGGGAAACAGTAACATTTTTTCCAGCTGAAACAGGAAGAATAATTGATTTCTTTTATCCATCACATCTATTTTCCTGCTTTGGATACAAGTATATTTTGTATTTACACAGAGACACCCAATATTTAGTGCCACTCAGCTTCCAAATGTTTCTCTGATTGGAAGGAAGGGGTATAGTCTTAGATAAGGGAGGTCAAAAGGTCCTAGTGCTGGCTGCAGTCTTTGCGTGTGTCTCTGTAGTGCTCGGGGCCAAGGGAGGAGGTCCTCCTCTGCTTTCAATGCCAGCAACCGCTCTGGGGACTGAAGTATCTTGACAGCACACTGACGCTCACCACACCCAGCCAGTCTGCCACAGTCACCACCCGTTAATGTGCCAGCCCAGATAACTTGCAGTTACCTAATGGAGAAATGAAACCTTCTGGAAAGGATGCAACATCCATTACAGTATATATTGCATAAAGGTGCGGGTCAGCAAAGTCAATTCATCCTGCTGCACATTACAAAAATAAATCCTTTGAACAAAGTTAAAGAAGTATGTGATAGAAATGAGGCCAGACTTGTGCATTCATTTTATAGGGCATTTATCTCAACATTTTTACTTTTATATGAGGAACATTTGTGCTCTTACTACAGGTCTGATGCATCAGCTGAAGGCAGATGTAATTCAACAGTCACCAACACTGAAAGCAGAGAGCTTCAGTTTTTATCAGCAAGGATCACATGCCAGGTAGAGATATTCTTAAAATCATAAATTGCAAGATCCTGATTTCTGCAAACTTTTGTGAAACTCAGAACTGAATCTGGATCCAAACTCCATGACTTGATGTGATTATCTGTGTTGAGGTCAGGCAGGGTGCTGCAGATCAGAACTTAAATATTTTGACATTTCTGCCTAGCATCCACAGGGCACAGAGCTGCAACTGTCTTTCCGATACAGAGGTATGGGCCCAAGTTACTGGGGTCCTTCAGAGGATGGCTGCTCATCCAGGGCACCAGTTCCATTTCTCTAGCATTTTTCTGTTCCTCTGACTTCCAACACAGCTCGAAAGGTGAAAATAACAGATCAGAACTTAAATATTTTGACATTTCTGCCTAGCATCCACAGGGCACAGAGCTGCAACTGTCTTTCCGATACAGAGGTATGGGCCCAAGTTACTGGGGTCCTTCAGAGGATGGCTGCTCATCCAGGGCACCAGTTCCATTTCTCTAGCATTTTTCTGTTCCTCTGACTTCCAACACAGCTCGAAAGGTGAAAATAACACCTCTCCCCCCCCCCCCCCCCCCCACAACCCATTTTCTATCACGAGAAAAAAACCCCCCCCCCCCCCCCCCCCGCATCTCAACCTTTTAATATGCTGAGAAAAAGTAGTAGGAGAAGGCTGAGTTTTGAGGACTAGCTTTCATGTTGCCTTTGATCCCTATGCAAGACATAGCAAAGCAATATCATAACAGATTCAGGGCATTTGCTGCATACTTTTCTGTTTCATTGTAGTAGTACAAATCATGTGATCAAGTTATAGAACAACCATAGCTCAAGCGTATTCCTTATTTACACTTGTGATTATTCTAGACGAATCAAAATCTAGCCACTGGTGGATGGATAGTATTCTGATTGATTGTCTAAATATAGGTGGTTTTTTGTCATATTAGACACTACAGAGTAACCCAAACACCTGCGCAAGGCAGACAGAACACAGATGGAGTTTCACGTCTTCCTGGGGAAACACTGGAAGGCCTTTCTGTGTTTAAAGGGAGTAATATCTGTGCATAAGTATGGAATCATACACCAAGCATGATTTGGCAACTAAGGTTTCACAGCTGGAATATACTGCAAGCAGAAATTAAAATATATCCAAGTGAAAGTTTTGCACTAAGAAATCTATGCTTTAGGTGCATTTTGAAAAAAAAAAAGCACACTAGCAGCACATTGACTAGAAGGCAACTCACTTGTTCAACTCAGAATCTAGCAGGATTGGCATTGTAAAGTCAGCCTAAGGCCTCTGAGGTGATAGGAAGGCTTTCTTTGACTCCACTGGGAGTTGCTGCCCTCAGGTTGTGGGAAAAAAAAAAACAAACAGAAAAGTGTAAAATGCACATATGTTTTATGCTTAGGGATTCCTACAGCATCTCTTTCTGGTAATGCAACTTAAACTAACCCAACTGTCCTTGCTAAAAAGGAATTTACCTAGTCTGGCAGCACTTAGGCAAATCCTACCCTTGATGTTAATGAAGACTTTGAGTATGTAAGGACCAAATAAGGACAACAGGATTTAGCTCTCTGAGAAAAGCACAACAAATTCAGACAGGAAACAGCCTGTCTCTGTATCAGTGACAATCCTCTGTGCTTCCTTGAAAAAGTCCTTTGACTCCTGCCCTAGTCCCTGAAGAACCGACCTTATCAGGAAGGCAATTTGCTGTGTGTGCAAATAGATTTTGAGAAGAGAGAGCACTTGCAGAAGGCTAATGCTTGAAATGGGAGATACCATGCAGAGAGGATTCATTGCCCAGTATTTATGACACACACTCATTGTGGTGCAGTGCTTTGAGCCCTTCCAGCACAGAGAAAATGGCATCCACTAGAGCAGTAAGTTTAAATAATAGCACACCCACTATAACCCAGATGGCAAAATGAATTCAGGGAGACCTTTGCAGTTCCTCTTGCCCGCTCTTATCTGCAGGATTGTGCTCTCTCTTGCTAGGTGGTACCTGGCTGTATCTTTCACAACTTCTCTAGTACATATTCGCCTGAGGAAATTGTGCTGAACAGAGAATAAGTTTTGTATCACGTGTATCATGTGTATCACGCTGTCTTTGCAACCCCTGTGTGTTCTCATTCCCTACCGAATTGCCATTTATACAGGCACAGTCATCATGCTTTCTGTGCTGTGTTGCACCAGCAAAATTCAGCCAGGACCCGCTGCAAGAAACAGCTCTCAGAAATTCCCTGGAACACATCCCAGACACAGGTCTGCTCAAAGAGCAAGAAAGGCTCCGACAAAGTTTAAAACATCACTTCCCTAGATTGGAATTGGTGCTAGGCACTAGTCCGGGAATAAAACAATGCAGCAATCTCGAGCTGAGATGGTTTAATGCCATAGGTGAGTACACACAACAAGTCTTACGAGAAGAGTGTTACGATTTGTCCTTTCATCTCAGAAAGCCCCTGCCCACATACTTCCAGATTTACACTGTTAACCCTCGTCTTGTCCCCAGGAAAACATGGAAATATTCAAGACAATTTCTACCTAATGTGAGGCCTTTGCAAAGTTGCCTGTTAATTGGAAAAGTGTTCAATACTGTGGAGTGGCTAACACTCCGCTACCACAGCAAGCAGCTAGAGGGGTCAGCTCCATCAGGGTAAAGGATAACCATACCCCACTGCCCCCCAAACACATATTTAATCACTAGTCCATATTTGCAAGGTGTATTGAGGATGCAAAGTTCTGAGTAAATATTTCAGCTATCAATTAATATTGAGTAGTAGTGGAAGGAAAGAAATTGTTTAGACATTACAAATCTATTGATGTATTTGTTTTCCTTATATTTGTAGAGCTTTATTATTAATTGCTTGAAATTACTATAAACTGGAAGTCCTTCCCTTGGCATTTGGAGCATAACAGGAAAAAGAAGAGCTGTGGTAAGAGGTAAGTGGAAAGATTAATACTTTTAAAGTACTAATTATTTAAGAGAAGAGGGAAGGGCAGACAATTCCAGTAAATTCCACCCGTTATTTCATCAGGTGAAGCAAAGGGAATAAAAAGTGATGTAATTTGAAATGCTTAGGCAGTTCTTATTTTTTTTGCTGTTATTGCTTGGAACACAAATTATTTCTGCTATTAACTATCTGGGAATATGAATGCAAAACATGTAGATACTATACTAGCAGGGAAAAAATAGAATCTGTGCTTAGTTCATGTTTGGTGTTATGCTGAAAGTAAAACAGTCAGTTGCATATGAAACTCACTGCAGGATTTGAAAATCATTTTGAGACTGATGGAAGCATATGTCCCAGACTGTCAAGTCATCAACCCCTCCTCCTTCAAATCTCTCAAAAAACAACACCAAGCACTCCCTCTGCTTGAAAGAATAAGGTTTTGATTTAGAACAAACCTAACTTGCTAAATACCCTGCACCTCAATATTTCTCATTGTATCTTGTTTTGTAATCACAAGTTCAGCTGTACCCTCCTCAATTGCGTTTTTCTGTATAAAATCACACCCCAAATTAAAAGAATTTAACTAATCTGTTTAGGAATACAAATCGCGATCATGTAAACATTTTTGCTGAGAAGGTATAGCATTAGATTACTTCTTAGTGAAGTACTGAAGAAATTACACTGAATTTTTTTTTAATTAACTAATTAGCCAATTTGGAAGATAATCAGGGTGGAAATAATGCAAGTGAAATATGAAGAAGTTAGTAAAATAGAGACCCAGTCTCATGTCTGCTCTCCCTTAAAAAAAAAAAAAAAAGAAGAAAAAATAGAGTACTTCTTACTTAATATTAAAGCTAGTCAGAAACTAACCCAAAACATTATCTATTTGGGGATATTTTTCATATACCGCACCAGAATGTGGCAATCTTTATTTCCTCTTTTTTTGTGCACTCAACATTTCTCTTATCAATCTTGGTTATTTTTTGTTCATTCTCTAAAAAAATAAATAATTTAGGGCGACTTTGAAAACACATATTAATTTTATGGGCTCAGTAGTTTCTTGGTGTCCCAGAAACTTCATCTGGGATGCAAAGATAGCAACAGCTCAGGTAATTTCTCCCAGTGAGTCAAGATCTCCTCCGACAGCTCAGTCCTCCTCAGGAAAACAAGGCTGAAGTTGTTATTACTCAAACAGATTAAGATTCTCTGCCACATGGCAGCAGCAGGGCAAAAAAAGAGAGACAGAAATGCTGCTGAAAAACAGCTCATAAATGAGCAAAACCTCAGGTTTTCTAATAAAAGCTTTCTTCTTGTCCATGGAAAGAATCTTACTGCTTGTATCTTACGTGATGCTTCTGGGCAGCTGTGGGACAGCTCATAGCTCAAAGAACACCGAGACCTCTTGCCCTTAGAAATAGGGCATTATTTGAGGTGGGAAGGTATTATGAAACTAATGAGACAAAAAATTAGTGACAAAACATCACTTTGCTACTTAGTAGCAGTGGGAAGACCAGACCACAAGTGTGAAAAATAAAATAGGCTGTCAAAGCTACTAGGGCTAATGGTTTCTTACAGGCCCATCTGGAGCAGCTGAAGGAAATGCCACTGCCTTCTTGTAAAATAGAGTGAAATTGTTTTCTCTACATTTCAGTTGTTTCACAACCCATCAAAGCAATCCTTTAAGATGAAAACGCTAGAAAAGAAACACTGGTGCAGCTTGACTGGGGGTTTCCCAGTGAGTGCGCCTAAATGCGTGTGTGTAAGTAACCAAAATGTAGAAAGATGCTTTCTCATGACTTCTCCTTAAGCCTGGTTGACCATAAGCAAGTAAAGCCGAAAGCAACATATTAGCAGAAATTGCATGTTGAACAACCAGCTGACAATGAGCTAGGTAATGGTGAAAAAGGATGAGGGATGTGGGAAAGCTTGAGTAGATCAGGCTTGTAGTTCAGCTACATCTGGCTGGATTTGCAGCTGGCCAAATACAGGTACTACCATGAAGAAAGTACTTGCAAGCAAGAATAAGTATGTCCATAACAAGGGTGGTCCTCGGTGGGAGGTTGCATTATGAAGCTACCATGTATACTGCATACCTATACTGTATGTTGTTTGTGCACATGTGCCAAGCTGAAGTATGCAAAATAACATAGGTAATCAATTAGTCTTCATAGGATATATCAGTGCATACCACATGCATAAGGTTAACTGTCTGGAAGTGTCTGTGAGCATCGGCTGCTGGACGGACGCACTCTAATACTTTCTTGCCTGTACAGTAGCGTACCCTCACTTTGCCACTTGCTGTTTTTTCTGAGTAGAGAAGTGGGAGATGTTTCTGGTGCTAAGCACACTTTGTGACTAATGAGGCTAAGGCCCCTGACCAGTGGCAGGTCTGGGATGAAGAGCCAGAAAATAATACAAGAGAAAATCATCAGCACGATCAGAAGTGTAGATGGAACTGCATTGCCAACAGAGACTTGTTACACTCCAAAGGGGAAATTAGCCAAGCCACTTCATTAGACAGGCTGACACCATGCAAAAAGTAAATAAATACCAGGCAAGCAAAATACTGACCTTGAAGGAAAAAGTTTACATATATTACCCTTGAATACAGAAATGTCATTTGTGAACCTGTCTTTCAAAAATCCTTTCAGAACTTAGTAATTACCTAATATTGTCACACCCTAAAAGTGCTTGCATTTCCTGGTGATAAATTACAAAATTAATTTTGATGGGTTTTTTTACTTCTCTATGATATGACTTTTGTTTAATATTATTAGTGCATGTTGTTAGTTTGGGTGTTAGTTGGAGAACAGTAATCAAATCTGTACCCTAAAAAACAATCAGCGTTTTAAAATCCTTGCAGGAAAGTCTCCAGTTCAGACACGGGCTGGTTCTTTGCTATGTGCCTTCACTGAAACCACAGCGAAACAGCATCCTAAATACGATCTTGCCACTAGCACAGGGTAGATGCTGTCTTTAGAGGACAGTTCTTCATTGCAATTTCTCTAAGATTTTCATCCCTCCAGTCCCAGATAGATCTTGCGTCACATTGGGTGCTGACCATGGAACTATACATCTATCTCACACAAGTAGTAGGTGCATCCATTTTTGGTTCATTTCTTCTGTGCCTACCCAACACAATCCACACCACAATGACTTCTTGGTCTTCCATGGAGAGCTGAAGAGGTTTTTTGTGTTTACGTGACTGATACAGAGCAGGTTTCCAACCCAGGTAATTCTCATTGTGGGCACATGAAGCACCAACTCCACATCTCCCCTGCCCTAAAGCCAGCTACTCAGTTGCAGTCAGTCTCTCTGACTTCTGTGCTCCCTCTTGTCCACATAAAGCCTTCCAGATGAAATTCTTGTGGGTATCAGACCATCTCTGCAAAATGTTACAATTTCATTTTTTTCCCTAAAATGAAATTTCAACAAAAAAGTAATCCATCCAACCAGCTTAATTATGACTAAATACCCAAACAATCTAATAGACGTATATATATGAAATCTGTATCTAAAACAATAGCGTATGTTAACACTTGTGAATGTAGTGTGATTTCATTTCACCCTTTTAGATTTGATTCCTCCGGGTGTGATGCAATGCCTTTTCACTCCTGACTATTCCCAGCTGCTGAAATGGCCTTTGGGAATACAGGCTTCCTGAGAGCTACTCTACCTCTCACTAGGTCTGAACCAGGCACACACCAAAAGCAAACTCTAAAGCTAAAAAATAAAAGAACTGGAGAGAATCAGCCCACTTTTGTAATTGCACTTAGGGTAGGTGCACAGAGCTGCCTGCACAGGCTGAAGCTGTTGTTTTTGGCTTCCAGCTGCAAAGTCAGGGAGCAATGACTTAGGTCACAGCTGGAACTTTTTTCTTTGCAAACATACAGCCAGCAATGTACCTAAAAGAGAACAGCTCTCTTTCTCCCATAAAACAGATCCATCGATTTTGTAGTCATGACCGTCCTGACAGAACTGTGCAGAAACACCAACATTCAGCAGGTCAGAGATTCAACCAGGGATTCCTGTGGCAGACCCATCATTTCTGGATTAGATGAAGGCTACATCTCAAGAAGAGTCTAAATTCCATGTAAATTTCAGGTTCATGGAAAAGGCACCAGGATGCTGTTCCCTCTGGGCAAATAACCTAAGTGTGGCAGGCAGATGCAATTGCTGGGTCTCACAAATCAAATACACTTCAGGAACAAGGAATGAAATCCCTTTTTGAATTTCTCTTGCAATTCATATTGGTAGTTTGATAATTTAAGTGACTGAAAGGTTGTGTGTCAGTCTAATGTCTAGTCAGCATAGTTTTGAAATACCTGAGATTAAAAGCTCAGACGTGGTTTGTGTCCACTGCTTTGGCTGTGGGAGGCTCAAAACCCCAGCACTGCAGCGTAGGACAGACTGTTTGAAGTTCAGGTGCCATTTTGGTCTGACAACAGCATATTTGAAGATACTCACAGAGACCTAGTCCCTTTAATTATGGGAAGAATGACAATCATGTTCGCTGTCACAGACATGTATTAACCAGAGCTTAATACAGGTTTTCTTTCACAAGGAAAAAACAAGTCTTGAAACAGAATTATTAGAACTTTCCATTCTAACTAAAAATTATGATTTCTTGTAATTTTGAAGAGCCTACCGCATCATAATGGTGCTTGTGTGTCTGGTAATGTATGTTAAAAGATGCTTAACTTTCTAAATACGTAAATGAGTCACATAATAATGATTATATATATAAAATTTATGATTTTTTCATAACACCTACTGATCCCAAAGAAAACGCAGCCATCAACAGGGATGATAGAGACCTACCACTGAATGCCACTGCACTGTTAGCTTCACTGTTACCCTTTCTTAAAAGGCTAACATAACCCTTTGAGTCTTTTACCATGTATGGGTCCAACAGCTAAATCACACACACACACACACGAAAAAATCCAGTATTTTTAGAAACCCACTGGATCTAAGATTATTGGTAGAGCAAAGCTATAGCACAGAAGATTCTGTCTGTCTTGGAGAATGGAGACATTTGACAATGTATTTGCTTCCTGCCAGAAACAGTCAAAGAAATGTGCTTGAAACTGATTTTAACTGTTTCTGGTTTCCACAAATCTCTTACTGACGGTGGCCATCTTGCTAAAATAAGGCCCACACACAAACATTTCTGAGAGTTAGCCCACTGTAAGAAGCAGCAAATTTCCAGACCATCTGAGGATGTTGTTAAGAGGCAAAAGGCAAGTTCTGACACCCGTTCCTTGCTTTGTTCTCATCCTTCCAGGGGAATAGGTGAGTCTGCAGCTCTTCTTTGGTCAGGACTTAACAGATCGTACCTAGCCACAACCTTGGGGTTTGAATCCATACTTCAGGATGGATGCCAGGTTCCTTCTGATTCCACAAAATATTGACAAAATCAACAAAAATCAACCAAAAGAAAAACAGATGGTGATGCTCAGTCTAGTTTCAAGAATTCCAACAGGATTAAATTTAACCCCTTGACAGTTTAATTGACCATTTGGTGTGGCAAGCAGTGACTGTATATACAGTGCAAAAGTGAGCATTTGTGTATATTTTTAACATTATCTTCCAAGTCAGATCTTTAGCTCTAGCTGCGAATAGAGTGCTGTTACTAAAAAAAAAAAAAAATAATTAAATCAAAGGCCACTTCTCATAATGGGAGCCAAGCCGATGGTCTTCACCTTGGAAAAGGGTGGAGTGGATTTTGTGCCTACCCAGCAACACACCCAGAGAAGTCCACGATCATCGGGGACAAGGTTACGCCAGTTCACTGTCTGTGCTGAGTGTAAAGCCTCCCCTGCTCAGGGAATGTCAGTCCTGCTTTCCTGGACTCCGCCTGCAGTATCTAGAGGAAAGCAGGCTTGCATTGTCTTCCACCGCTCGCCCCAGGAAACATGATATCATTCTCAAACAAAAGCGGGAAAGCTGACAGATCTATTGAGATGGGTGTGACTACAGCACACACCTCACTGGTCAGCCCCTGTGGAAAAGGCAGTGACTGGCAGCTCTTCAGTACTGCGCTGTCTGCACTGTCCGTGTTTATAGCTAATCTCTGCAGCCGACCTTTGTTTCTCCCGTACTTGTGACTTAATGACCATTGCTTGCTTTCTGTGTTAATTGGGTGTATGTTACCACGTAGAGAAACAGGAAGGACAAGGAAAAAGAGTTGGGGTAACTGGACTTTCTTTTCTTCTTCATCCATATTGCTTACAGCACCAGGTATCTCCTTAAAGTGAAAAGCTGGAAGGGATCTGAGTGCTAAATAAGTTGAATCAATGTGCAGCTAAACAATCAAGAAACTTCAGCCACAAAAGAGGAATTGGTAAACAATATGCAGCCTATTACAGCAATGGCTAGATAAGAATACTTCCAAACATGCATTCAACACATTTTAAACACATTTTTTTACCTGTATTAATCTCTAGCCTTTTATAGATGCCAAAAGTAACATCTCAAACTCATTTGTTCATAATCTCACTTAGCTATTAACATGCTGCTAATCAAGAAGATCTGGAAATTGTAAAGCAAGTTACACAACAATCAGTACTTCTGCCTTTTCTTGCTACTTTCTGGTTTTCATTGCAGCACAATTTGCAGTTTTACAGCACATTACCTTTTTACTGTGAGATGGACTGGAACAACTTACACATGTCTCAATGAAATGACTAGGAGTGAGTTAAGAGTCTAAGGTTGTTGTGTGAGTTGTATTTCTCTCTTACAGATTTTGCTTGGTATGTTACCCAGAAGAAACTGTCTAGAAAATCAAAATATAGATGGTGAAAGCAATACTCAAATGCTGAGCAACTAAGAATCCGATGGGAAGAGCGCAGGCTTCCTCAGGGCTCTGCTTGCGATAGCGTCAGCAAAGCATCTCTAACATTAATGCTCCAAATACTATAAACTAAATTGGCATTAGTATAATCTTACTGTATACCTTTCTGCAGATGTCTCTTATGACTAACTTCTGACTTGATGAACTAATGACATTTGCTGATAATACTGAATCATTCTTTAGCTGTATTTGAAGTGTTATTAATTGATCTTATATAATGTGCATTTTTCTGTCCTTTTTGTCCACCGACTTTCATCTAGATTCCAGTTGTGGAATCTTGTATAAAAACTTGTCTAAAATCCAATACTGGAATACCTAGAAATGTCAACATTTCCTACCGCACGGCCAGTTCATAAGTCAGTCACAGAAAAAGTCAACATTTAATCTGTATTTAGAGCAGATATTCTTGCGGAAAGACATCAATGGTTTCAAAGTAATGAGCTTTATGAAAAAGTTAATACCATTAGACAGAAGAGAAACCCTGTTGCAATGTGCATATGTGTCAACAAATGACTTCAACAATTAAAAAGAGGTAGCAATGGATTCTACATGTAGCTAAATCCTCTCCAATAACTTGGCCACAGTCCTGCCCTCACTTGTTGTGAGAGCGCTGCACAGAGATAAGTGATCTCACTGAAACAAACAAAAGTACTTAATAAAGATAAGTGTTGGAGTAAGAAGTAAGGGGTCATGCGTTTTGCCTGCATATCTCATGAAATACAAGAAAGGCATGACAGGTTGACTACAGATACTAAAGCAAAGGCTTACCTGAAATCATCAGGCTGAATCCATAGAGAACTAGATGTGCTAAAGGGTCCATGCTTTCCAAAATATATCCATCCAGTTCTTACAGTCGCTCATGGAGTATCCTTTTTCTCAGGGTAGACGTTTACCGGTTACTCTTCTCCTGCATGGTACACTGTTTACAAGTCACAAGCAAGAAATCGCAGCACTGGAGCAGGCTGGAACAGTCTCATTGCTGTCTGAGTACAGGGAGTTTAAGTTCCTTTTTCCTGTTTCCTTTGTAGATTAGGATGGGAAAGGCAGGATCTTAAAGGCATTTTTGTATCAGCGGGACTGCAGGGCAGCGCAAATCCCGTCCATCCAGCAATACATCAAAACAGTTATCTGGAGCTGCTGGAGAAGCAGGGGACTGCTGTTGGTCACAGTCAGCAAAATAGGAACAATGATGGCATCCTCCAGTAGGCGGGAGAGCACGAGGGAAAAGTCCTCCCCTAGGTACAGTAGGTGGAAAATGTCATCCCCTGCTCAAAGTGCAGATCTGCTAATTTCTCAGGGTGCTATCATCTTTTCCCTTATTTATTTAATCCACGTGTAAGCTGCTGCCTGCAACACATCTCAGCACACAGTAATAAAACTATGAAGTAAACAGTAAAAAAACAACCAGCTGAATCCAGTATAGACCAAAGCCAGCCACAATCCAGCAAACTGCTCCATTAGTTCATGAGATTTACTGGAAAAAAATTTTCTCTACATTTGACAATTGGAAACAGACTGAAAACTTATTGCAATAATAAATCGCACCCAGAGTTATTATGACTTCAGTGGGATCAAAATGCCACATCACTCAGGGGGGTCCCAAAACTCAGAAGCTAAGACAAAACATGAGGCAAAAACACAAAGAAATTCACAAAATATAATGAAATAAATGGAAAAGCAGCACTCAGCTATATAAACAGAATTGCAAAGAAAGGGCAATCTTATTTACAACTTGACTAAATATAACCCATGACAATGTAGCATTTGAAAGTCCTGTAGTTCTGCCAAGATGCTAATACCCAGAATGACTTTAAAAGAAGTATAGAAAAAGCAAATGTTCCGCATCATTTTGGAATGGGGTATGGATCGATCCTACTTTTATTTAATTTCCTTAGGAAGACCTTTTAGCCTTCAATTGGTGTGGATTTCACAGAGGAAGTCCTTTACACCCAAGATCTCTTGCCATGTGGATGGAAGGGTGTCACCTACAGCAGATTTCAATGCATTAACCCAGAGCTCCTTACATGTCACCCACCCCCCCTCAAAAATATAACTGAAAGCCAAACCAAGTAGCAACTTAAACTGAAAATACCCTCTGGGTGCAAAATCACAGTGTGAGGTCCAAACACTACTAAAATTCCATTTTGAGGCTTAAAGGAGGCAGAATATAAGATATTTACTGGGTCTGTTCCAGACCAAAATACACACATGTATTTTGTCCATCTTTGATTTTTGAGAACATTTTCTTCTACTTTTAGACATGAAGAGGCAGTGATTATCCACACTCCAATTGCATGTTAGTCTTTATAAGCCTGCTGGTACAGGCTCCTCCAATATCAGAATACTTAGTGTATTACCAGATAGTAAGTATTATCGTAATTCCTATCTAGTGGATAATTCTGTTCTGTTGCTCATTTAATCTACTTCTAACATGGCCTATCCTTAGTTTTTTTTAGTGTCTTTTGATTTGCTGAGGAGTGAGGGATTAAACAACTTCAGTCAAGGCTGTGGTTCTCCAGATTGTTATTGTGAGCTTAGAGGGGTTTTTAAACTTTTCACATAAATCTCACTCCCTGGGGCATAAACAGGTCACTGAGGAGAAATGCATCATGTCTCCATTTTTAATGCACCTAAATGCAAATCAATGCATATGGGCTGCTGCTGATACTGATTTTGCAGTATGCATAATTGGCCAGGTCAGCTATTCACTGTTTTTTGAAGAATCAGCTTGTGCCTACAGGTCATTTCATCTGCCATGACAAGGTAGCTATCTCCAGGATGAGAGCAGACAGCCTAGATATGCAATACTCCACAAATACCTGAAGGTTGCAAAGACTGCTGAAGCTAGAAGAGAGGAAATAATGTACTTACCCGCTCAGAATTTGGTTGAGATACCAGCCTCAGCAGGCTCATGTATTTGTTTTGTGTTTCATTATATAATTTCATTTTTTAAGAAATGAAGAATAGCGTCTATGATTCAGCAAACATTTAAGTACTTGTTTATGTGTAGTAAGTGTTTAAGCTTAGATTTGTTTCTATTTGGAAGGTGCTTAAGTGCCACAGTCTGATTATTGCTCCCACTGAAGTAAAAATTAATCACATGATAAGCTTTTGCTAGACTGGGGTTTAAAGGATTTCACCATTCTGGCTTATTCTAACTCATATTTAAGTGTCTGCCAGCCCCACCTTCCCTATTTTGATCCTTATATTTCATGTTATTAGAATATGAGACTTCCTAAAAGTAGGTCATATCAATTTTCTGTCCTGTGAACTAAAAACTGTATATTCTGATCATCCCTCTGATTACTGAACAACACAGAAGTGCAGTAGAATTGTCTGTGCCCTTCACCAAGCAGCAACGGTGTCATAGTGGGATCCCACGCACAAGCCCATCTCTTGCTATCCCATCCTCAGCTTATGCTGATGGATCTACAAACAAGAGGATCCTAAATCTCAGCCTGCATTCACTCTTACAGAGCAGAAGAACTGGAAATAGCCTCCTGGCAAAACCAGATTGTCAGTAAAAGAAACTGGGCAAAAAGTGAGGATGGCAGGAAGAGTGAAATATGATACCGAGTTACTCTAGCTTTTGTTGCATGTGGGACTAATAGAGGCTGTTGACTACTGGGCTGGCCAACGAGCATGTCCATGGCACGTCCTCAGGTGGGTATGTAGCTGTATTTGGGCCCCGTAGACTATACCCTTTGTCTTTTCTGAAGGTACTTGGAAAGACTCAGAAAGACTGTCCAACCACATGCAATTTCTAAAGTGTTCCCCTTAGGGACATCAGTTTTGTTGGTGGTTAATTGCTGATTAATACATATCAGCGTTCACATCTAACTTAACACGCATCACAATGGCATGCATGAGTTTTTAAATTAGTTACAGCGGGGAAACAAATTGTCTTTCAACATGTAAATATAACCCTAGCATTAAACATGGCTTTTCATAACTCTGTTTGCTGAAGGCTAATTTTATGATATGTCAAGTGCCCTGAACTCCTGACACCAGGCTTTCCTTTTTAGATAAGCAGCACGCTTGTCTCAAGGACAATCCATTCATACATGCTGTAGCGCATGGAAATATGTGAGGAGGAAAAAGAAACAATGCCACTCTGCACTTCTTTAATCAGGTAGATGTGTTAGCAGAAAGCACATATCCTCTTGCAGTGTCAGGCTGTATTATGCTTTTTGGAAACAAGTCATTGCTTTGGCCTTGACATGATGTTAATATGTGTTAGTAGGAGGCAGTAAAGGAACTTTAGGAATTATTACTCACCGCAATCAGCTAATGTGAAGCAGAGGCTCGTAAATGATGGAGTTTAAGCTTCTTTCTTAAACAGAGCCTGTTCTCCCCTACAGAACGGCCTATGCCACTGAGGCCAACCACAGCCCCTAAGGCATCTATTTTGGATCACCTGGAAGTGACAGGTAGCAGCCAGGTGGCCAACCAGAGGACATGGGCTGTTGCTAGTCTAAGCAGTCAGGATGAGGACTATCGCTATGCAATGCAGTGGCAGTGTAGAAACTGGAGGGAGATAAAGGTTTCTGCGGTACATAGTTAAAGATACATCATAGTAACATGGAAGGGACAGTGTGGAGGAGTGGTGATGTTGTAATAGGTGGTTGTGAGAAACTTTAAGGTGGGGTAGAAAAGGCAACAGAGTCTGTTTTTTCTTGCAGCTCGTTCTCTTGACTTGGCAGCCCGTGCTGAGGAGGTGCAGTTACTTCTTGCTTTTTCTACTGCCTCTCCTGCATATGCATACTCAAAAGGAAACTCAGGATTGCAAACACAGTTATGGTCAGTTTTCTTGCTCAGCATTTTTGTTTTCTTCTCAAAAAAGAGCTTCTTTTGGATTTTCAGGGACCATAGTCTGCAAAATGGCTGAGTATGGAGCAGTCTACAGAGCAGCCTCAGCCAAAGGGAGCTGTTGCTTTCCTGTCTTCCTTGCTAGTGAAATGAAAGGGAATTTACTACAATGGAATTAAACACAGGATCTCGTGGGCATCTCAGGTTTCTTTCAAGGGGAAAGTTCAGCTGATGAAACAACACAGGAGTACTTTAGGGCCTCTGTATCAGTAAAGTCATCGTCAAGGACATCAGGCTGTTTGACTAAGGTCTGTACTCTGGAAACTTTTACTTTGTGAATCACTTGTATTTTGCTGAAATAGGCTTTATGTAGGCCTGTTGTCAGCAGAGGGACAAAAAGAATAATTTTGGTTTCGCAATTCTTTGCTGACAAAAGAGACCGAGACTATTTTAAAAAAGGCTTGGAGAAAGAAAGTGTGAGAAGTGACGAGCCAGCAATGGCGATGGCGACTGATGATGTTAAACATGTATATGAAGTCACAAGTGAGAAGTAAGCAAACTAGTTATATCCCACTTAGTTT
Source organism: Aptenodytes forsteri (assembly GCF_000699145.1). Classification (NCBI taxonomy): domain Eukaryota; kingdom Metazoa; phylum Chordata; class Aves; order Sphenisciformes; family Spheniscidae; genus Aptenodytes; species Aptenodytes forsteri. The sequence goes on along the minus strand of NW_008796051.1, from coordinate 2,950,822 downwards.
GTATGAAAAGGGCAAAACTGCATCCTTGTTGTCATTGCTTTTTGAGCCCATTGTTTTCCTACTTTAGAGCATGTCTGCTCTGTTTTTTAAAAGATCTGCTAAAACGGGTGATTCTGAACATGTGCTAAATTAACCCCAAATCAAGCTTTTGTTTCTCCGCCAAGATTGGATCAGATTCTGGGAACACAAACGTAAGTGATGTTAATATTCCTGCTGTCCCAAAGTCAAAAGAAGTCTGGAGATGAATGAGATTCTCCAGCCAGAAAGAGGGGTCATCCAATAGGAGGTAAGCAGAGCTCATAACAGAAGCTACAGAGTTCACAATTTTTCTCCTCTGTCCTGTTACTGCTTTTCCACTTAATTTTTCTACAATACATTTGAAGGACGAATGAGTCTTGTGTATTTATGTTTAATGGTAACAACTGTATATCCAAATGTCTTTAAGATATTGACATTGAATCACCCCAAATGATGCACAGCAATAAAATAGTACTTAACGAGGCAAATTTCATATCCATGGAATTTGGACAGATAAAGACTAATTGTGTAAGCCACTTAATGCATGTGAAGGTTGCAGATCTGACTATTGCTTCCAAGGACCAGGAAATGGGTCATGCTAATTAGATCTCAGGGTTAGTGTTTTCATCCATTAAAGTTACAAAAATTCATTCTTAAAATCCTGTTTGCAGGACCCACTATCTTCCACTGAATTAATCTCACACTGTTAATGTGATTCTAATGGTAATTTTTATTTGATGACTGCATCGTTTAACTTTATTTAACTTCAACCAGCATTCAACAAGTGTAACTTAGTGATGAATTTCCTATCTACCTGGCTCTGCTTCCAAATTTATGTCATACTGGGATTGGTTAATATCTTGTACTGATGTAGGAAAGCCACACGCACACTGTTGGTGAGCTGCAGTGTAACAGTTCCTTCTCTTGAATGCTCCAGCTTTAACTTCGGTCTTCTCTCTGTGTGAAAGATTGATAAATGGCAAGGTTTTTTTGAGAGTTTGAACAATATAATTTTAGCAATTCTTGAAATATGGAAGTGTGAAAGACATGCACGTCTCATCTTAAGGTGAGAAGTTAAAATGTAGATTTGCATATAGGTAAAGAACTTCAGTAACTTTCAGCTAAATAATTGTAAAAAAATTATTAAATGCAGCAATCTTGAACACAAGTCTGAGCCATTAAAAACCCTCTCTTCATTTAATTTGGAAGAAAAAGAAGGAACAGGAAGGATACTGAAAATTTGAAGGCCTTATTTGGAATTTTGTCCCTCATGCATAACTGTTGGGGTGACTGATACTATTGATAATTTCTGCTATAATAATTATTTTCTTTTTCTTCCTAATTTTCAGAGGTGCTGAGTCCCCCTCACCCCACTTGAAATAGTATTTGTAGGCAAACTCGTGTTGTATGTTGGAGACAGAGGTCTTGCATCTTACTCATCCTCTGCTGCACAGCAGAAATCTTGGGGCTGATCCAAAGACACCAGCGCTCAGTGAATCGAGCTCAGTCACTTTAAGTGAATGTAGCTTTCAAGGAATCAGCTTTACAAGAGGAAACAAGAGCAGATCATTCCATATTTTTGGCTCATTTTTTTTTTAAATGTGGGAGGCTTCCTCCATTTCACACATTTGGCATGTTGTCTGGTTAGTCCTCCTTCCTGAAAGGAGAACCTGCAAGTGTAGACCGCAAGTCAGGGCAAGGAACATTTCTTCCTCTGCTCCAAATTTCTGCCAATCCCAACGAATGATTGATCAAAGCTGGGATTTGAATTCAGATAATCTCTGCAGCTATGAAATGCTTAAAGGCTTCCTTCCTCTTAACCAAAGAAGAAAAAGATGACAGCTATTTTGTTTGGGAGTAATTCAGTTCTCCTTCCCAGTGATTAACCTGCATTTCGCAGCACTGCTGTGGCTGGAGTTGTCACCTACAGTACATAGAGTGTTCAGCGGTCAGCTAGCTTTCACCATTGTGCATGTGTTGAAGTGAACTCTGGCTTTATCATCTCTTTCAGAATGGGAGGGCTTTTTTTTCACTACAGACAATTGCCACGTGGACCCCACCCAGATGCCTTATCACTATGAGATATGTTTCCAAGGAGTTCACTCAAAGCAGATACTTTGCAGAACAGTTATAAAGTAAGCATTTTAATATCTTTCTCCTCAAAGTAAGATAATTCTTATGGCTGGTGCCTCATCGTAAGGTCTGCCTTATGCCTTGTATTTTTGTTTTACACTTGCAGCAGAAAAACAGAAGTATATTGAAAGACTTTACAACCACTTCACTTTGGAAATGTATCCCTCCGATTGTGAAACAGCACATACCAGCACTAAGAAGCATTAACATTAACTAATGTCATCAGGCAGAAAGAACTAAAAAAGAATCTCAGTGTTCTGCCTGTCTGGAATTGCTCACAGGAATGCCGCATGTTGTCTTCTAAGCTCATTAACGCAAGGAAAAAAATCAATTCATTTTGAAAGAAAAATAAGTTTTTTTGATCACAATGAAAAGCAGTGAAGGTAAGATGAAGCAGGAAGCCCAACAAGAGGATTAACTCTTGCCTGCAGCAAAAATACAGTTTGGCTGGCGATATGATGATATCCCTGAATACGGGAATAAGGTTGGTGCAGTGTCATCCCATTATGAGCTGGGAATAAGGACAGTCATTCCTATGCCCATCCTCAGGCAAAGCACAAACATAACATAGAAATAACAGACCCTTTGGTTGAAGATTTTGAAACTGAAATGCTTGTTTCCATGCAGTGTGCCAGTGAAGTGGGATTTGGAGTGACAGACACTGTCAAACCTTGTATCCTAATGACTCAGTGGCATCTTCCTGGAGGAGGACCAGGTTAGGGAACTTTCAAACAAACTGGACTTATGTACGTCCATGGGGCTTGTTGGGATGCACCCACACGTGCAGAGGGAGCTGGCTGATGGTGTTGCGAGGCCATTCTCAATTATCTTTTCATGGTGGTAGGGAGAGGCTTCTGAAGACTGAAAGAAAGCAAGTGTCACTCCTATCTTAAGGAAGAGCAAGAGTGAGCCAGGGAACTACAGGCCAGTCAGCCTCATCTCGATCCCTGAGGCAGTGATGGAGCAACTTATGCTGGAAACCATTTCCAGACACATGAAGGATGGGAAAGGGATCGTGAGTAGATAGCATGGATTTATGAAGGGGAAATTATGCTTAACCAACCTGATAGCCTTCCACAACGAGGTAACTAACTCAGTGAGCAAGGAGATGTGTGGATGTTGTTTACCTCAACATTATCAAGGCGTTTGACATGGTTTCCCATAAAATCCTCACAGATAATCTGATAAAGTATGGGTTAGGTAAGCAGATAGTGAGGTGGACTGAAAACTGTGTGGTCAGTGGCCCAAAGTCCAGCTGGAGGTCAGTCAGTAGTGGTGTACCCCGGGGTGGATACTTGTGCCCATACTGTTTAACCTTTTCACTAATGACCTGGATAGTGGGTCAGAGCGCACCCTCGAGAAGTTTGCAGATGATACAAAGCTGGGAGGCATGGCTGGTGTGCCAGATGGGTGTGCCGCTGTTCAGAAGGACCTCAACAGGCTGAAGAAATGGGCAGACAGGAATCTCACGCAGTTCTACAAAGGTAAATACGCAGTCCTGCCCCTGGGGAGGAACAACCCAGGCACCCATACACACTGGTGGCTCAGTGGCTGGAAAGCATCTTTGCTGACAAGGACCTTGGGGTCCTTCCTGGTGGACACCAAGGTGACCATGAGCCAACAATGCACAGCAAAAAAGGCCAACAGTGTGCCGGGGTGTGTTAAGAAGAGCATTGCCAGCAGGCTGAGGGAGGTGATCCTTACCTCTACTCAGCCCTGGTGAGACAGGTGAGCAAAAAAGGTTTTAAGTTTCTCCACCCCATAGATGCTGCCACTTCACTTAACTAATGTCCTCTCAGTTTGAATTCATAGCATAACATGCATGAAAGATTGCCCGGGCAGAGAGACCTGTGTTACTGAATTAGCGTCTTGGTATACACACAAGAGCTTTGGTGAAAAAATGCCATGTGTCTGGTACTTAAACGTGTACTAAAAATAAAAAGATCAAAAGAGTTAAAGAAAAGGTTATTTTCACTGAGACTGTAGGAGCTACATATAGATACAATTTACTCAGCTCACTACTGGGAATGAGTTATTAATCTCCTAGAGGGAGATTAAATGCCTGCTGTGTAGCTCACCATTTAGAATTCAAAGTTCTTTTCAGCCACAGGTACTATGACCATGATCCAGGACCATAAGGATGAAGTGTTAAAAGAAGGAATGATTGACAAGATTCTCAGACAGAAACAGGTAGTCTGGAGATCCTTCAACAGAACAAAGAAAATAACAGCATGCTGGAGAGAGGGCTTTTATGACAGGCATCTCCTGGGGAACACAACAAAAACCTGCAAACTTTACCACGCTATCTTACAGAATCCCTACCAAGGAATAAAACCATCCCCTGCCCTGGGTGAAAGCAAATTTAAAGCAGTCTGTTTATTCAGTCTGCAGCTTTTTTCCATTGTTCATTAAAATATGTTATTGTAGCACAAGTGGAATTCAGGAGGTGATCTCTCTGGCTGATGGTTTGATCGGTAAGAATATTAGACTTTAACTTTATCTCAGCAAATAATGGGCTCTCTCTGGAATAGCTGAAACTTTGACAGGAAGGAAGAGACATTAGTGGGAATTTCCCCTAGATAACAGTCCTTGGTTTATAGAAATCCTGTTCTATTATCTCTAAATACTATACAGACATAAATATACAGAGCAAGAGCATTTACTGTGCTGAATTTGGAAACACAGTGGTCTCCGCAAAAATCTTCAATATTTTTGTTTTACATACCTCTTTATACTCCAAATGGCAATCACAGACTGGGAGAAATTTACAGACAAAAATACAGAACTTCTATTTTAATGGACTCAGCGTGTTTTCTAATTCTTTGCCTACTCCAGTTCTAGAAAGTGAAGCATATAGTCTACTTCTTTTTTGGAAAACTTTGCTAAGAGTGCAGAACAACTATAAATCCAGACCCCACTGTTTTTTATTTTTTTTTGTAAAAGGCTAGATTACTCTCTGGCTACGATTCCTATCTATAGTCAACTGTGCTTTTTGCTCTTTGATCAGGACTAGCTTACAACATACCAGGTGGAGGAAATTATCAATAGGTAGTTTGTAATTACATTACATGTAGAATGTGAGGGAAATGCATACTGGGAAATTTTATTTTATGTGAACGTTTTCTGAAATTTCTGTATCATAAAGCACACTGTTATTTCTGTATCAGTCTGGTTTTGTTCAATGTTGAATCTCTTTCTATGTATTTTTGTCAAAGGCTGCATATGACACTGCAGCTCGAAACCTGAGGAAACAAAAAATTGCAGAAAATACAAATAATTTTCCCTGTTATTTCCTTTATTGGTGAATACAACAAAAGTAAAATGCTCCGCACAAGGTCAGTATTAGCTATGTTTCACTTTTTATGACAGTTCTTTCCTTATAATTACATGAAAAAAATATAAAATAAGGAAGTTAATCAGTTCTCCATTGGGAAATGAAAATTTGCTGACAGACCCAAAGTGCATTTGCTTTTATTATAAGACATTATACTATGAAGCAATTCTGACTTAAAAGGATGCTTGTCATCCTTAGATGTTTTCCTTACTTGTTACGAATTGCTATTTAAATAGGGACAGTGTGCTGATATTACCATTTATCTTATTATACACTTCATTTAAGATAAAGCATATGAGAGCCTGTCAGGCAGTCCTTATTCAGGGAAAACTCTATTCTGTTTGGCAGGGATAGGACTACAAGACAATGAGAGATTCATTGTGTAAAGCATACTGAAGTTTCACATTTGAGATGCAATCCAGCAATGGGCCTCAGCAAAATGTTCTGATGATTTTACACTCATTGTACAGTATTTATTTTTTATTTCTAGAAGTTTCTAAAATTCAGAAGTTTATTTCTAAAATTTTTTAATGTTGCAAAAGGAGTGATACTATTAAAACCCATGACTTCTAAAAACCTGGAAAAATACTTTTAAGAGTATCTGCTGCCGTCCTGGTGAGTGAATGAGCTCAGTAGTCCAGCTTTCCATGCTGCCTGTGCACATCTCTCATTGTTGGTCCATTGGGGCAGGAAGGAAGTGCCTGGGTTCAGTTCTTGGTGTTCTGTAAAGCTTCTATGAGAGCTTTGTTGTATTCTGTGACCAGCTTTCTCACGTTCTTCATTATTGGCTGGTAGTCACTCTCCTGACTTTTTGTTGCTATGACTGATTAAAAGAGTTAAGGAAACAAACTGCCAGTATAAATATTAGCATAATTAGAGATCATAAGGGAACCACAATACAGTAAGTTTCCTTCTGTGAAAACTGTCAAGGGTTGCAAATAATGGAAAAAACTGAAATTGGGTCTAAAAGATTTACACCAATTTACTAGCTGCCATCTCATGCCAAGCATGGTAAAAGAGAGATTACATGCCTGAGCCAGTTTTGTTTTCATATATATATGCAATAGGTCCCTCGTGGGAGACTCTGCCCATTGTTACATTGCAAACAAAACCATTTCAAGGCACACAACTATTTACAGCCATACAGTTTGGCACTTTAGAAGTCCAGCGACAAAAGTCCCAGTCCAAGAAAGCAGGACCTTTGTTTCCACTAGCCCACGCAGACATAAAACTCTGTATAAGGGTCTGCACTTGGGTAGGTAATACATTGTACCAAGTTAGGAGGTGCTTTTAATATCCTGATCAGCTTTTTCCCTTGGTTTGTTTTAGAGTTTTTTCTGTTAGAAAAAATAGGATCTAAGATTCTTGCCTTAATAAAATATTCCTGTAGATCCTTCTTCATAGAGGAGGTGGCTCCAATTCCATTACGTTGTCCAAGACTTTTTTCAGATTTTTCTAAGAATTAGAGCATTTATCGGGTACAAGAAATGGGATGTGGGGTATATGAAGAAGGTAATGCTATATGCAGATCTTATGTTATTTTCTTTTTCCCCTGATGGCTAGGCTATTACAGAATGGCCTGAAATATATTCTTGTGCCATTTTCTGAGACATGTAGCAATGCTACACACAACACTGGATGATACAGTCTAGTTTTGCTGTTACTTTTATCAACTACATTTGTACTATAATCAGATAACAGTGATTCTATGCATCTTTAAGATTTCAGAATTTTTGTTTCCTAAATAATTTTAAAGAAGTGAATTTATTGCAGTGAATTCAAAGTCCCTAGAATATAAAATAAAAGTGTAACTACGCCCTACTCAGATCTCTACAATAACTATGGAGAATAGTACAAGATAAGAAGAACCATCAGTTCTAATTAAAAAAACTTCAGTGCTTTTGCTAATTTCAAAAACTACCTTATGAAAGTCACTTGCAGCAAGTAAGACTTTGCTGATGTTTTGGAAGGTCTTATATGATTAATGGAATCTAACTCTTTAATTAGCATCACATAATGAGAGCGCTACAATGCAGTTCCCCCATCCCAGCCCACTTTGCAGCTAAAGCATCTCCTTGTCATATCTTACCACATTTATCTGATTTTTTCCCTCTAATATGCAATTCCTCTTTTATTTGATAAGAAATACATTAAATGCATACAATTTGTTGTTTACTTTTTCATCATTGATATTTATGGTGTTTTAAAACTGCAAAATACCAAGCCAAGTCACCATGCTATACAGATTTTCGAACAATGCTACACTTGCTGGATAATTTCAGATAAGACTGGACAGATGTGAAGATGATCTTCATATGAAACCTAATGGCAAAACTGACCCAACAGGAAAAACTCCAAACTGCAAGACAAATCTTATGCTTTAGGACCCCGTAAAATTGTTTCAGACAACAGATGCAAGTTTTGCTATATATAATATCTATCAGCTAACCAGACATTTGCAAAGCATCGCCTTTCCCCTCCTCCCCTGCCTCCTGCTCCCCATTCCGTCCTGTCTTATTCTGCTGGAGGAAACAGACTTCTTCCTCAATTAATACAGTGCATGAATTTTACTGTATTTCTTAAAGAAAGGGATACATTCCTTCATCATAAAGTTATTTTGCTCATGGTGCTGCCACTTCCTCTCCAAATTTGTAAGCTGAAAACACAAAAAGAGCCAAAAATGAAAACAATAATTATTACACATGTACTTCATACAAAGAATCTCCCAAAAATGTTGTATCAATACCTTGTACTATATCATCTGATAAGATCAAAGTTATTTCACAAAAAACCCACAGAAATGAGAAACAATGGCAAAAATATTTTTAAAGCTGCGAATGATTAACCTGTTTATAATTTAGCACTTCATACATCTATTTATGTAAAAGCACTGCATGCAACTGCAGTGGTAGATGGAAGAAAATCAGATGAGGATTCAAGACTTGTCATATAGGGAAATGTGTAAGCAAGTCAGAAGTAAAAAGGTGAGCACTGCAGGGAGATACTAACTCTCATTATACTTCATATCATTTAAATGATCTCTTCTTAAAATCAGCAAGATCTAAAATCACCAAAGATACAATATTTCCTGACACTGTCTTGGACTTTGAGCTATACAGAAGAAACTTCCTTAGTTCCATAGTTAAGTTTCCTGTCTGATGCCAGAAGCTGTGATAAGAACAGAGCTGCAGCGAGAAGATTGTAGGAGTGTGGGTTAAGTGCTGGCACTTCTTCAATACTTTCAGCATCAACAGGAAACTAACATGGACATTATATCGATGGCTGCTTCCTTACAATACAATTTTATAATATTTGTTTTTCTGATGCTACTGTTCAAGGCTCTGCATTTCAAGATATGCATATGTTATTTTTAAATGCAAAAACTGAAAATCATTCTGAGACTAAATTTCAGTGGAAACTAAGGTAATAAATTAGGAAAATATTGCAACATTTTACTTAAAAGCTTATTCTTAAGCTATAAGATATGAAAACAGTTGCTATATTACTCAAAATAAGTCTTACAGTGATGAATCAGTTATCTAGTGTACTGGTTCACAGCAAACATGGCAGTCATTTATTTCCACGATAAGATATTTGTGACCAATTATAATTTTTATTGTGCCCTTTGTAGATGTTGCTACATGCAATACAGCCAGTAAAGGAGCGTAGGTTTAAAATACTGTCTGATATATACCAAAGGAAATATTCAGTGCATTTTTATAGTAACTCCTTGAATGCCACAACTCATACAGTTGACTGCTTGCAAAATCGCCCAAACCCTCAAGATATGTAAACGCTATTTGTACTTCAAAATGCTTGATGCATGTCAACTAATCAGCTATTTTAAGATACACCTTTATTCACCCTTGTGATATTTACACTCATGACATAAAAAGCAAAGAAACAAATCCTTTTTGCACACATTGAAATAGAACTGCCACAGCTTAATGAACTGAAGAAATGCTGTACAACTACTATTTTATATAAACTTTTTAGCATCATTATGCAAGTAACTTAACACTGGCTGGGTATCCATTTCTGATTTACATAATAACTAGGAAAAAGAATCTGATCTTGGCATAAAAAATATACAATATCTGAAGTCTTGCAGACTTTGGCATGCAGCTTTAGGGATTTATATCATCACCCTAGAGTTAGCCCACAGTGATCATACGCTACGAGTGTATACGTGCATGTCCTCATTTAGAGCTACACCCTCTCATCCGCTCCATAAAGTTCAGTCCAGAAGAAAGTTAACTTAAATATGTACAAATATCACCTTCAGCTTTTAACTGAATTAGAAAAAAGTAACAGTTCTAAAGGACAAAGATCTCAACAACCTGAAACAATAAAAATCAGTGAAATGCAGAGAAAATAATCAATTTTCATTTTTCAGCTTGTTTTGAGGTTATCTATTTTCCTTCTGTGCATTCAAACCTACATGCCAGGAAAGTCCTTTTGCCAAAATGACAGCCATTTATGGGTGTTTATAATGGAAGAATGAAAGTTGCTCAAGAGTTTATAAACATCACCTTTCCTGATTCACTTTTGAAATGTAAATGTAAATATACTCATATACCAAAGTTCCTTGGGTTTAAAGAAGTCTAACAAACCCTAAAACTTCAGTGGTCCACAAAGAGCAGAAGGATTGGAAAAAGGGAAATGCAATTAATAGTACAGGTTGCAAGAAAAAACTTACCATCATAACTTTAAAAGCAAAAGGGATCTTATCTAATTAGTAGTGACTTTTTTTCCCTGTAGTTTCTTTCTAAGTTGGTCCTCAACACTCCTCAAGCAAAGGAAGGGCAAAAGGGGGACAATTCTGAGCAAGATTAGTACAAACACTTAAACAAAGGATTCGTACAATTTTGAAGCTCAGGAAGACCTCTGCCTAGTAACTTTGAAATCCAAAGCTTACAAGAAATTTATTGGCATGATATTAACTTTTGTTTGAAAACAGAAAATATAGCTATGCATTTGCAACACATAACTTTGAAAACTCCCTGAGAGGGAATAAACTGATTCTATCCATACAATGCATCATGTGTATGAGAAAACCGAAACTGTGATAGAAACAACTGAAGAGATAATATGTAGCTTGAGCTATACCTGAGAATGTGTCTCATTCTCTTGCAACTCTCTCTTTAGTGTCTCATACTCTGTATTCAAGTGTTCCATTATTGTCTTGAAAGCATGGCTACGTTTTGTTAATTTTTCTTTGTCATCCTGGAGTCTCTAGTTGGAAAAAAACCAACACAAACTGATTAATGGATGAGTTCATTTGCTGTGGCCTACAGACAAATTATTTTAATTCAGCTTTCAAGATGCTACTTTTTCTTCCTTTCAGAACAAGATCATATGCATAAAGCACCATAGAATCATAGAATCATTAAGGTTGGAAAAGACCTCTAAGATCATCGAGTCCAACCATCAACCCAACACCACCATGCCCACTAAACCATGTCCCTAAGCGCCTCATCTACACGTCTTTTAAATATTTCCAGGGATGGTGACTCAACCAAGAACTCATAAGGATTTTCTCTAGCAATGCATGCTCCCTCCTAAAGATAATATTCAATGGTTATAACCAAGTTGTAGGCTTAGACTATACTATATCAGCACAAGTGGGAATGCTGATGTTAAGAATTTGTAGGAAATTTATCACGTGAAATGGGAAGTGCTTTAGATGGAGTTTGTCTTGTCGAGCAAATACACACAGAATAGATTTTTCTTTTTTGTTTGGGTTCTATGGTTAGATTGCTAAATTCAAACTTATGGGTAGTCATAAGTTACAGCAGAAAAGTTCAGATGAATCACTAAAATAAATGGGAAATTTTGTGGAAGGAAGTTATCAAAAGGTATCCAGCTGATAGCCTGCTACACGTACCTAGTTAGTAAGTCACATATATAAGCAGAGAAGCATTTGGATTCATTTGCACTGCTGCGCACACCCAGTTTTCAGCTATCAGTCAGTATTCCCAGCCGCAGACCTGGATTCCCTTCCACTAGGTGCTCAAAACCACACAAATTCTGTATAATCCAAGGTTTCACTCCTTTCATTACCTTTTTCTTCTCTTCTCCTGATGCTTTCAGAGCTGGCAAATTATTATAGACCTCCAACTCAGCTTTTGTTTGTTCAATTTTGTCTTTAAGAGAAGCCAGTTCATCAACCATCTTGCCCTCCAAGAGTTCCATCTTCTGTAGGTCCATCTGCAGCTTTTGAGTCTCTAGATCACCAGATACACAATCTCTAATTAACACTACTTTTTATTTCATAATACATTGCCCAGTATATAAACGTTTATGCTATACTGAAGCAATACAAACAGCTCCTGAATATTGTTCTGATTTTGACATTCATGAGAATGTTTATGTGAATGAAAGAAAAAAATTTGATCTTCACAATCATCCCATAAGTCAGACTCCTATATTACAATTACTGTATTATAGTCTGTAAGTGAAGAGTAATGAAAATGTGGTGATTTTCTATATCACAGTGTGGTGTTTCTATTGTTAAACTTGTTTATAGCACCAGTCAATTTCAAGTCTTAAAGCAGTGGTGATACCTTACAAAAAGTTGACTGCAATAATGCAGGCAATTAAATTATTTTTGTTAGTTTTGTAGCATTATGTTGTTTTTATTTACGTTGCTTGTATATATGATAAGACTTAGTTTTATGAGACTGAATAGCCAAATCTGCTTTAAACGTTCGCTCTATACAGGAAAACACTTCCATATCTCCACGTAATAAGAACTGTCATAGCTTACAAAATGAGCATGTGCTACAATATACAGCATTTACTTCCGACAATCCATTAAAAAGAAACAAGAGAGATATAGGTAATTAAAGAGGTTACAAGTATGGATGGATTCTGGTATGAGGAGAGATGTAACGACTGAAAGTGTTCAGACATGAGAAGCTTAAGAGAGGACACAATAAAGATACACAAAATAAAAAATATACTTTGATCCAGTTTTGGAGATGTTATCCACCCTGAGTGTGGAAGGACTAGATGTGGCTATATGGTTTTCTGACCTGCAGCCTTGTCCTTGTATTTTCTTCATGTGCCTGAACATTTAAACACGTGGCTACCTGATCTTATTTTTCAGAGTTGTGTCTAACTCAGAAGAATGATACAAATAATGCAGGTTTTTTTCCTACATTCTAAAATACTAGGCAAAGTGGGCTATTGGGAGGGATAAGACAGCACAAAGAAACTTCTCTCAGCATAGACTGTATATTTTGCTCACACACTCAGATTTGTGGTGATCACCTAGAAAAAGGGTAGAAGATTTTCCCCCCAACTTAACCAATGCAGTATAGATCTTTATGGCAGAAGGGAGTGGATGTGCGTATGTGGCAGAGGGATAGTTCACCTATCCAAAAACCGTGGGTATGGTTTCCTTAGTGGAATTATTTGGGAAAATATCACCTGATCAAAACCCTGTCATAGCAAGATTTTGGTACGCATCTCTCCTTTTGTGTATTTATGCCATATACTCATTTTTAGAGTGAAATGTTGGCTTTAATCAACACTTCTGACTTATTACAGTCTGCTTTGGTGATTTCTTTAGGAACCTCAAAATAAAGAAAAAGACAAGCCAAGATTTTTGTGTATAATATGTAATTATCCTGAGGAATGCGCTTCCATAAGGTAAGATTGAAAGGGTCCTGTATGTGCAAAGAACATTTATATAAATACAAAAAATTTCCATACCAGTAAAAGGAAGGGTTTAAAAATAAAAAGTTTGGAACTGCATTGCATGTCTGTGATTCAATGTTTATGCTGCCTTCCACCCTAAAGGGCTTAAGAAAACACTTTGCCTGTGTCTAGAATATTTCATAACTGCCCATAGTTTCACTTTGAAGTTCCTGGTATTGGTCAATGTCAGATCCTAAAACACGACTGAACAGACCACAGCTCAACTTCTCTTGTTGCTACAGTGCTGTGGTTTAAAAACAGACAAATGCTTAAGGACCTTAACAAATTAGGGCTTTAACATTAAAAACAGTAAAAAAGAGGATTATAAAATAAAAATAATTCAAATTGGATAGAAATAGCAGAAAACAACTTTAGATTTTCTTAAGGATTTATTTACACCTAATCACAGCATTTTCACTTTTTATATAGTTGTTCCAATATTTATATTTTGTTATTTTAAAATAATACATAGTTGACTAATTGGGATTTATTTTACATGTAAAGAGTAATAACAATGTAAGTGCCAAAAAGCCAGAAAGGGTTCTTAAACTGTTCAATCTATATACTGATAAAAACTATGGTGAGGCAGCAATGGGCTGTTCCTATCCATTCACACTTCTCTGGAGAAAAGGGAAGAAACTGGAATTTTATCCTTATCCAGCAACAGCCTCAATGAAAAAACTCAAAACTAAAAAACCTCAAAACTTCTCTAGGGGAAGAGACAGGAAGAGGATGCAGCCCAGTTCCTTCTGATACGCCATGAAGTTGCAGCGTCTAGCAGGCAGTGTGTACACAGTAGCAGACCCTCAGACCAAACTACAGTGACCCAGGGAAATGTTTTTGGGAAACTATGCCATTAGCACTTTTGTTTACTCTTCATGGTTTCCTTTTCTTTTTCTTTTTTTTTTTTTTTTTTTTTTTTAAAGGGTTCTGCTGGTGGACTTTTTATATCTTTGTTATGGCAAGAAAATATGGAAATCCAGATTTTAATCACAACAAAAGAATCCTGAAGGTGCCTGTGCTATAATTCAAGTGTTACGAAGAACTTTAACTGTGCAAACTGAACATTTACTGTATTTTTTAAAGAATCTTAAGTTGTTTATTACAGTATCTGTGACTCCTTGCTTTCAGAAGTTTACTTATGAATCATTTAAATGATCTGCTGAAAATTATGTACTGTAACTTCCTTCTCTCCCCTTGCAAAGAAAGAAATATGTCTTTCAATAATGTCTCTATAGCACTATGTGCTTCTGGAACATCCTTATATTGTAAAGTAATAAAAATTGATGCTTACATGAAAGAACAAAAAGTCATATTTGAACTTGTAATGTCTGGCCCAGCTTTATAAACTATGCTAGAACTGCAAAATGAGTATTTGCGGAGAAGCAAACACTGAATGTTCAAACACACAACAGAACAATCAATTTCTGTAACATTTTGTGCATAACAATTTCTTATTTGCATGTAAATAAACTGAAGTTACAACACAGGCTCCTATTTTGAAAATTACTACCAAGTACAGCACGTAATAGCCTTCTAACAAAATGATTTATGGTTCTTAATTCCTGCCCCTTCCTTTCAGCCAAACAAACAAGGAAAGGCTTGCTGAACCAATAGTGATATTGGCAAAGGCTTAGAATTATGAGAACAATTCCACTATAAACAGTGCAAATAAAGAACTCAATAGATACTTGTTACGGAAATGAAAGAAAAATACTGTCTGCTTTTTGAAATTACAGGCAAGATACTGCAGATTCTTACACTTAATTTTAAGTATTTGAATATTCCACAATGAAGTCAAAATGAATATTCACTTTGCAGAATCAAAGCCTGAGAATTTGAGAGCTATTCACTGTTGTTGCCCGTTATTCTCCCATGGTACATACCCCTTTAGAAAAGCACAAACCATAAGTAAGTGCTAATAAGAACTACATTTACAAATAATACATGGTTATATAACTGTTGGAAGTCTCTACTTCAGTTTATTAAACACTATTTCAAGATTGTGAAAAATGTTTCTTTTGAGGTGAATTTTAGTAAAGTCAAACTTCTAGCTCAAAGAACTTTGCAGCCCTGTATTAAAATACAGCTGTTTAAAGTATATCTGTGGAAGTAAGCTGATCATTTCCTGATAATAATAAGTGAAATACTCCTGAGGAATATAAATAACTTGTTACCCACAACAGTTTCAATTTGTCAACTTGCCACTGTATTTTAATATTTGGAGATCACTGATCTTGTAAATGTTATTAGTGTAACAAATCAGGTAATTTTAATTTTTTTAAGGAATGAATTTGAAAATTCATTGCTGATCTCACCTGTAATCAGATTCTTAGCAGTGCTCTGTGATTTCTGCATTTCATTTGATTTGAAAGTAAGGTCTTCCTGCATAATCTTCAGCTCTTGATTGGTGACAGATGAAATTTGTTTCATATGATTCACATTCTGTGTGTTACCAATAACAATAATGAGAACATGCTGTATCTTTGAAACAACAAATGGTAACTGGACAAGTAAAAAAACTCTCCTGTCCTAGTACATTGTCTATTATTTGGCTTTTCTACTACAAAGACTGAAAATAGTGGAAATAATCTGAATTGATTTAAATGTGAATGATTTCCATTCTGCCAACTTTTGATAAAAGATGTACTGACAGGCCAATGAAGATTAAACAAAAATGCAGCAAGTATAAACTGTGTTGCCATATCCATCTCTTCTAAAGTAAGTGTCATTGCCTAAAATATACCTTATGGTATACCAAACTGAAAGAGTTAGAAGACAATTAAAATGATGATATAATCAAAGTATTACTCAGCTGAAAGATTTTTCTAAGACAAAAAATCCATGGGAACCAAAAATGTTAGAAGAAAAAATGTTTTGAAAGTGCAAAAAAAAGTCAGACTGCAAATGGGAACAATTTCTAAAGTGTTTACATTACATGTTACACAGCAGGGTATTCCAGACGTAATTTTAGTAGATCAGAGAGACGATTGATATATTGCCACTTACTTAATATTAGTGACAGAATACCCATGAACTGAGATTTGCAGACTTTAGGTAAACAAAATATTGCAGTAGTTTTATTTGTAGTATTCTGAAATGTTTATCATGAATGGAATAATGTTCATTATAGCAATGATGATGAGTTACAGCAATTATGCAAACATTTCTTTTATTCTGGTCACAAGTACAATCTAATATTCGAAACTCTCTCTCCAGAAATGAAAAGAAATTAAATAAATCTTTCTTTTTTTTTTTTTTAAACTACAGCTGTACATGGTTTAATGTTTAACTCTCTTAAGAGATTATTATGCAGATACTGAGTGGATAATGTGTAAAAAACACCATCCTTCTTTATCCATTCATTCTCCTGTTCTGTGCTTCTAAACTCCTAGCTTGCCACAGGAGGAGGGAAAGGCACTTACCCTGCTTGAGTGCTCCAGGAGTGCAACAATGTTGGCTTCTATTTGGGCCTTTCGTTCCAATTCCTGATTCTTCACCTCTTCAAAAGTCTCAAGAAAATCTAGAGATCAACAAACATGATAAAGGCGGCTGCTATTTGCATGGGTACAGCACAAGCCCTTGTCATTTCCAGTCAAAACTTTGTATTAAATTGGTAAGCTGTACAATTTCAGACAGATTACTTTAAGATTAATAGTTTATTTAAGAGGCAGGTGGTAGAGTCATTGAAACTTGTCAACTTATGGGTTGGAATGAAAAAGTTCACAATTTTTCCAGAGACACATATTTGACTGAATAATGACATAAGGTCACCACTTTCTTGGACACTGTTTAGGTGAGGGTTGCCACTCAATGGAAAAGGAGTTTCATCACTATCATTTCTGACACCTTTCTGAATGCTTGTCCCAGCAGCTGTTGGTCTTCATTTTTCTGAAAGCTATCAAAATGGGCTACTAAATAAAGGAAACAGGTGACTTCACTATCTCTAATGGCCTGGACTAAATGCCGAACACTGCTAAGAACCTGAGATCAATATTCACCTGGTATCACCTCTTTCTTTCTGTATGATGTCTCTTTGATACATCTTTAGTTTATGTTCATTCTAGTAAGTGTCCAGCTGAATCTGACAAGACAGTTGTAATGGTGGTACGCACTCTGTATTTGTGTCCTAGGCATATTACATTGTATTCCTGGTGACAGACATATTGAAAAAAATGTGCTGGAGACATCACATGAACGTCAGAGGTCCATCAAGATGCCACCCAGGGCTATAAGTTATGAGCATCCCTCTCCTGCTGGCTCTCCTCCTGAAACATGGCTTATATACACAGGAGCACTCAGAAAAAGTAAGAGTTTGCAAACTTTCTGGCTGCATGAAAAAGGAGAGAAGTGCTTGGTTGAGCAAGAAGCATTAGATAATAGTAAATTCAGGACGGATTATTTGGGAAGAGAGAAAGAAGACAGGAGAAACTACTTAATGGAAATACTACAAATCCTGAAGGGATGAGGACTGACTAGAGAATTGTGGATCCCAGAGCATCCAGGATTTTTTAAAAATACTTATTTTTTAAATTTCTTTACTAATAAAACAATTATGGATAAGAAAACTATTGTAATACCTGATATCATCTGCAATGCTGTCCATGGAAGAGTTAACAGAGATGCTTCACAGAGCACAGCTTCTAAAACTTTTAGAGGGGAAAATGTGCACTATTGGAGCCAGGGGACAATACTAAGATACTACAAAGACTATCTCTGAGGCATAGATTTCAGGATGAAAGATACTTGGAATTCTTAGAGGTCAACGAATGGCATTAGACAACACATTTGTAATGTGCACAGCTGATTGCTAAAAATAATGACCAGTTCTGATCCAGATTCAGTTGGCTCAAAAATAAAGTTTCGGTCCACCTGACGCTGACGAGTAACTGTAGAGAACAGTACTTGGCAAGAATGTAAGAAGGTTTACCTTTTGCCAACGCTGCTGTGAACTAGTAACCAGAAACATAGTTAAAACCAAAGCTTCAACAGCCTGCAATTGAAAAAAGCTAGTCAAGTCCCAAGTCCTGAATAAGACCATTGCCAGGTCTGCTTTTCTCCAGTACCCAGGCTGCAAATGAAGCTACCCTTAGAAAGGGAAGTTTTATTTTCTCTCTGTGATGCTCTTTTCCTTCAGAATGAATTTGTCTTGTTTTAGCTTACAGACAGCACAATTATACTTTAACAAGAGGAGCAACAATGACAGCTCCAAAAAGAGCTCCTTCCTCAAAGGGAACTTACTGGATATTTCCTACCATCTGTTGCTGTGAAATACAGACAGGAATTTTCTACACTAAGAAAATATCTGAGCACAACAGAAATAAGGGAAAGGCAGTGAGGAAAGTAATAGTATTGAAATTCTCACTTAATGTTTGGTGTTTAACACATTGGAGCTGTTGTTTCTTTTTTTGATTAAAAAATCAAGTGGGTAATTTTTACGAAGAGAATCACTCAGATAAGCTAACACAAAACTTTCAATCACATTTAACTGTTTAGTGCTCTAATAGTGAGCAAAGGCTTCGTTAACATCTGTGTCTTGTGGGGGTCTGAGCCACTTCTTTTCAACACAACAGATGATGCCATGGCCTTTGAAGCATCTTAGCAAGAGGTCTTAAATAAGCTGATTGCAACATCTTGATAAACCTATTTATTTGCTTCTAAGGAAGCTGTAGGCAATGAGGATATTGAGTCTTCCAAGGCATATACGTAGGGAAGGCACAGAAGTGAAATAAAAGCACCTTCATGAAAGAAAAGCATTCTCACACATTCAAAAATATGAAACTTGAGAACAAAACTAAAGCACTTTACATCCACAAATATGTAATCTTATAAAACTGAGCCCAAAACAGTGGAATTAGGACCTAAGAATTGTATCTATATGATTTGACTAGTGTTTTTCTCCTTTGGCATTCTGGACCTTTTTAGGTGGTTTTTTTCAAACCTTCTTTGAATTTATTTAGAAACATTAAGTAAGCTCCATATTTACATCTCATCTCATTGTCTTTCTGCAAGCAACTCTCCTTTTCATCACACCTGTCTGATTGACCTTGTTTCATTTGAGCACTATGTGTTTCACAGATTCATAAAAAATTGAATGAAAGAGACTGCAAGAGGTCACCTAATTAATTCACTTGCTCCAGAACAAAAACAACCGTACGTCAGTAATTCAGATGTTTACCTATACTCTTCTTACAGACAGCTCATGATATATACTCTATAATCCTTCTGAACAATCTATTCCAACGCTTGGTGAGTTTTAATGTTAGAAAGTTTTTTCTAATATCCAACCCAAAATCTTTCTGGAATTATTTCTGTATTACTCCTTTTCTATCCTCCATGTATACACAGAGATAGATTATTCACTTATTATTTGAAACAGCTTCTTTACACATTTGATGACTGTCATAAATCCTCTAAAATAAAAGACTTGTTCTTTAATATTTCCTTGCAGGTCATGCTTTCTGCGTCCCTCATCAGTCTCTCTTCAGGACTGCCAACCTCCCTCTTTATGTACAGAACTGGAGACAATAACCTATACTCTTCTTACAGACAGCTCATGATAGATACTCTATAATCCTTCTGAACAACCTATCCAACGCTTGGTGAGTTTTAATGTTAGAAAGTTTTTTCTAATATCCAACCCAAAATCTTTCTGGAATTATTTCTGTATTACTCCTTTTCTATCCTCCATGTATACACAGAGATAGATTATTCACTTATTATTTGAAACAGCTTCTTTACACATTTGATGACTGTCATAAATCCTCTAAAATAAAAGACTTGTTCTTTAATATTTCCTTGCAGGTCATGCTTTCTGCGTCCCTCATCAGTCTCTCTTCAGGACTGCCAACCTCCCTCTTTATGTACAGAACTGGAGACAATACTCCAACTGAAGCCTTTCTCAATGCACAGAGAACAAGATTACTTCATGTATCTGACAAATTACACTCCTATGTATACCTACTGCTGTGGTATTTTCTCTTCCATGTTAGTGTGATACTGCTGAGCCATGTTCACTTTGTCTTCCACCGTAACTCAGCCATACCACAGAGCTGTGCCTGATGAACTGCTCCCTATTCCGTATTTTTGCTGTTGATTACTCTGCCCAAGTTAAATCCTTTTTGAACTTTCTGTACGTCATTTCTAATCTGCCATAAGTATTTTAAATTCTAACCCTGTCCTCCAACATGATTTCAGCTTTTCTGATGTAGCATTTTCTGTGAAACCATGTATTTACTCTCTCTCCTGTCATCCAACTGATTAAGAAAAATATTGACTAATCTGAACATCCAACACACTGCAAAACTCTATTCAGTATGCCCTTCCATCTTGGCAGTGAATCCTTCATAATTAATAATTTTTTAATCAAATGCACAGTATAGGTTAACAATGGACAATATTTCCCTAACTCGCTTCTAAGAACACCATGAGACAGCAGTAGATGTACTGAAGACAAAGTACACATCAACTGTTGCTCCTCCCTTATTCTGCAATATCTTTCTGTCAAAGAAGGAAATTAGTTGTTTGTTCTTGACAAATCAATACTGTGTTATCCATATTCCTGTTTCTATAACGTTTACAAATTGTTTGCTTGCTTATTTTTTCCATAATCTTTCTGGAAATTGGTACTAAGCTGACTGGTCTATACTTCCCTGGCTTGCCTTCTTCAAGACAGGTACCATTTTTGCTCTTTTCTCATCTTTAAGATTCCTGCATGTTCCCCCAAACCTCTCAGTTTATCTCAAACAGCTCTGCAACTGCATCAATATCCTCTGATGAAGCGCAGAAGCAGAACCAAAACCCAAAAAGTCAGAAGGATCATGAGGCCCTGCCTTTCATGGTCTGTATTCGTACTAAAAATCAAGATCAAGTGAGTTTTTGCCCTTCTGCTGCTCAGGAAATCAGGTAATCGGAAAACGCAGAAGCTCTCTAAGTACACTCTTATCCATCTTTCCTTATTGTCAGCTGAGACCTTTCTTTCAGTATCATGCTAGCCATAAGTTATATCGAACATTTTTAGAGAACACTGTTATAAAATGGTATTATATACTTTGGCCTTCATGGCATATTTATTGATCATTTTCCCCTTTTGCTGAGTAACAGACCAACTTTTTTTGTAAGCTGCCCACTACAGTATATGAGCTGAGTAACAGACCAACTTTTTTTGTAAGCTGCCCACTACAGTATATGAGCAATAGGGTATATTTTAAAAACAGTTCTGTTTTCATCCTCTGTTAGTTGCTGCTGAGGTCTCTACACCATTAGAACCTTTTAATATGGAAGAAAGCTTTAGTAGCATTCATCTTGAATAAACAGATGTGAGAAGCCTTAATTTTAGAGAATTATGTGATGTCTATGCTTGTCCATTTTGAAGTTCTGCTTTTAATCAGACCTGAACAGCTGGTTTTATATATCTTATATTTAAATTAATTTTAAAATTAATTTCAGCCTTGTTTTCATAAAATAAAGCTGTGTTCCTAAGACCTTTAATGCTTGATGAAAAGCCTGGAAAGATGCTCCAAATATTTGTGACTGTCCTGTAACTCCTAAAATATCAATTACGTTGTCCTGAGGTAGATCAACACTGGTTGAGTGTTTATGGGTAAGGATGAGGGGGAAGGCCAACGAGGCAGATATCCTGCTGGGAGTCTGTTATAGACCACCCAACCAGGATGAAGGGGCGGATGAAGCGTTCTACAAGCGGCTGGCAGAAGTCTCTCAATCGCTAGCCCTTGTTCTCGTGGGGGACTTCAACTTCCCGGATGTCTGCTGGCAATACA
>NW_008796051.1:2901658-2926969 GCF_000699145.1 Aptenodytes forsteri | reverse complement strand
GGTTTAGATTGGACGTGAGGAAAAATGTCTTTACTGAAAGAGTGGTTAAACATTGGAACAGGCTGCCCAGGGCAGTGGTTGAGTCCCCATCCCTGGAGGTATTTAAAAGACAAGTAGATGAGGCACTTAGGGACATGGTTTAGTGGGTGGTGGTGTTGGGTCGACGGTTGGACTCGATGACCTTAAAGGTCTTTTCCAACCTCAATGATTCTATGATTCTATGATCACAGAAACTTCATGCAAAGATCAGGACATCCGTTCTTTTCAGCTCTAAATTAACTGAGTGTTAACAATACAAGAAAACCTGTATTCTAGTGGAATTGGGCCCAATTAAAGTATATTAGGCAACTTACTGTCCATGCTTTCTTCCCTCTTCTTCAGCTCCTTGTATTTCCAATTTTCCTCTCCTGCAAGAGATGTAACACTGATTTAACTTTATATTGTCTCAGTCCTGGATTCCTTTAGGCAGGCAAAATGCCAGTTTTAAAAATAAAAATTCTACATGCCTAGAAATCACAGGCCTTATCCCATGTCATTTAATGTAGTCACTTCAACTATGTCATACAAAATTTTATATTAAAAAAAAATATAATTAGCTTAATAAATCAGCCTCAATGCAATTTTTAGACCCTTTTAGAGGTTAGAATTTTTGATAAATAAGAGTGCGATAAATACGTGGTTTGAACAAAGGATGTTCATAGGATTTTTCTGGTCAGGTGAATTTCAATAATAGAGAACAAATGCTTTTGTGTATTTGGGCACCATGGTTAGTTAAAACTTTCTGCAGCTCTGTTTAATATATGGGCCATTTCAATGGCATTTTCACGTATCAGAATGGACTTTCATAAGGATATGCAGCTTGTAAGCAACAGCATGACAATCTCAGGGAAATAAACAGGAAAACTGTACAAGCAATGGTATAGGAAAATAAAATGCACAGAAAGCTTTCTACAATTGAGTTTAAAAGAACATTTCCATACACATTCTTTATAGTGGTATTAGAAGTAACGAATAACATACAGTACATAATTCACTCCATCTTTAAATCCAACTACTGACTATAAATAGCTCTTAATTAAAATGTACTAGTAAAGTGGGAGACCTGATATATTTGTCACAAGTTTCAAGAAGATGAGACAATTCAGCTCCTAAGAATAATTTTAAGTTCCAAACATCTAAATTTTTAATTGTTTGAGTCTTGGTCATTGATTAATTTTCAGCATGATCTTGTAACTTTAAAGAATACAAAGAAAAAGAATGAAGTAGATACAGATATAACAGAGCAAGCAAATTTCTCCAGGTCCCTTTACTTGTATACCCCCATGCTTTCCTTTTTATCTAGTATATACAAACAATAAGAACACCCATGGGCCCCTAAGGGACTGTGATTCTGCTTCAGCTTCCTTGCAGCTGTAGCTTTGTTCCTTGCTGGACTCTCTCTTTCATTTTGCAAGGCAAGTCTCCAATACTTAATAACTCAGTCTGTTCTACTCTTAAATAGTCTAGTTACGGTGAGCCATGAAACAGAAAGCTACGTGATCTGCCAAGTGTTTAAAGAAAAAAAATATTTGAAATAAAGACCACAACATTTAAAATGTCTTTACAGAGAAGTTTTCTTTAAAATATGGCATTATTACATCAATATCTTAGCCTCTCATGCAATTTATGAAGTGTTAAGTCTATTCCATTATGAGTTACTGTGGATTTTGACTAATCAGTTAAAGGTAACTGCTAATATATGGAACGTATAATAAGTGGGTGAATTTTTTACTTATTTAGATTTTCTTAAGTGAAAACTAAAACCAGTTATTTCTATTTATGGTCTGTTTATTTTGTTTTTCCTGCTCAAAAATGTTCCTAGCACTGAAATATTTATCCTGAAACATTAAAAAAATCCTTAGTTGTATTTTTTTTTTTTTTTAACTGGCTATTTTACCTCAAATTTAACTCAAAAACTTTAGGAGCTGAAGTTTTGGGAATGCTTTGTAATAAGCAGTTTAAATACTGAGCCAGAAGTAGACTGACCGGGGAGGGAGTGAGTACCGGAATCTCAAGGAAACACCAAGATGCTGATTTAGAGCAGAAGTATGAATGGCCCTCTGGGATTCTCTCTCCATTCACTAGAGACGAGGGCACTGGGAATTTAGATTGCTGTGTCTTAAAGCTACTCCTTATGAGTATCTTCTTTATTCCCTCTATGTTATACCACCAGGTATAATTCCCTTTATATTATACCACAAGGTAACTTTATGCTGATATCCTGACAGTTCCTGATATGTTGACAGAGAGCATGTGCCTTCTCCTACAAATGCTTTAAACCCTCTTCTTCAACAGAGGTCTTTTTCTAAAACAGTGAAAGACATACAGTCCAGCAATGAATGACTGTGTGTGTAAACCTAACTATAAAATGCAAAAAGCAACTCACTTCTTACCTTCTGCATTTCTCCAAAGATACAAAAAAAGAATTGTAAGCCAAACAAAAAGGAAAAATTAAAGCAGAATAGTGAAGTTGGCAATGATATTATCTGGAAACAAGAAAGCTAATAAAACAGTTTTAATCAATTATTTGCACAAAAATATCTGGAGAAATATGAAATATTTTGTAATGCAAAAAATGAGAAACAGATGTATCAAACATTTGTTTAGGGTCAATTTTAGAAATATTTGTTCACCTTGAAGGAATTTACAGCTAAAGTTTACAGTGATTGCCTGAGAAAAGGTATAAAGTAAAAAGGACATCAACACATTAATTCATCAGTCCTATAGAATTTAAATAACCTGTTACAAGGTTTTCCAGAATGTATGCACATATTTATGTAACGCCTATCTAAACAAGATTCCTTATAACTAGAAGAAGGTTTTCCGTGGGATGAATTTCCATTTTAAGGAGAATCTTCCACAGCTGTTGAGGGCATATGCTCAAACTAAGTTACCTCCTCCAGAACCATAACTTCCAGTGCTAGGACAAACCACAACCTAACTTAGCCTAATGTGCCACAGCAGGTGTTTGCTGGAGGTAAGTTTCTAAGCTAATGCCATTTCTAGGCAGCTCCCAAACTCTTCTTGCAACGATCAACCCAAGAAGTTTCAAAGACACATAAAAATAGTACTGAATTCTGTCTGCTTTACACATTATTATTAAACATTCTCAATTCCACATTCACTGACAGTGTATCAGATCATGTAAAAGGAAAAAAAACCAAAAACTTCTCTAAAGCTGAGCTGGTTCTGCAATGCTGCCAGTAAGACAAACTTCTATTCCTCAAGTAGTCCTAAAAATAAAATTGGGACACAAACCAGAGAGCTGTACTATTATTTTATATGGTAATTTTACTACTCAATATGAACTTGATGAATGCACCACTAAGGGTGGGTACTCCCCATTTCTCACATCTGAAAAGAGAAGCCTGCACCCTTAGACAGAAAACCTTCTTCTGATGGTGAATAATGGACATTTGCATAAGCCTAAAAGTTTCAAGCAACTAATGTCCATAACAATATGTGTTATAATACGAACAGATGCAGCTCTGCATAGTCTGCTACAACTCTAGTGATATTACCTTGATGATTCTCCAGATCCATATCAAGTCGTTGAATAACCTTTTTAAAATGGTTTGTTTTTTCTTTTACTTCTGTCAACCTGCCAAATAGATAATTAAATCCAAGGTTAAAAATGTGTTGTAAAATACCTACTTTTTTTAGAAAAAAATTGAGAGAAAAATCAAGAATAAAAATAGCAAACCTAAGTTTATCAAAACCAAAAGAATATCAGGATTGCTGTTATTATAAAAGGTGTATGTAAAGCACCTGTCACTTTAGTGCCTGTATCTATTAAATATAAGTACTGCTGCTCTTTTTTATTAAAAATATTTTTTGTTGAGTCATCAGTAGTTCTTAACTTACTCAACTGGTCCCTCTGCTGGTTGGTGTACAGCTTTGCAGAGGTACAACATAATTGGTAAATGCAACAAGGAACTGTATTCCTTAAAAATTACCTATGTGTTCACTAAAATCCATTAAGAAATTGCCAAGTAAAACATGGTATTACATAACCAATTGAAGTGAGAAAGGAAATTACCTTAAAAACATTTCTATGTAAATTCTCAAATATAATTCTCTGTTATTGTTTCTTTCCAAAAATTCTGTTAATCAACTTATTATCTAATCAAAGGTGTCAATGCATTAAAAATTAACCAATAATTAGAGTTGGGAATACTGCTTAAAAGAATTTAAAATTGTTTCTAGGAGATTTCAGGAATTATCTCAATTTTTCTGTAAAGAAAGGGAAATCAGAAGGCTTAAAATCACAAAAATATTGTACTGTTTTATCTCCCCCCTCAACACATTACTATTTATTATAACATTTACCAGAGTTTCTGGCAAATCTTCAGAAAGGTCCAGCACCCAAGAATCAAGAAGCAATGCCCTGTTACTCTTTAGAATTGAACTTTCTATAAGCAACTTCGTAACTCTTGGGTTTTAAGAACACATAATGAACAAACTCTTCAAAATGTGACTGCAGCGTAATGTAGGCTCAACTTCATACATGTCCCAGATGAGCAGCTCTTACAGATGAATGTCTTCTTCAGCCTTAAAGAAGTTTATGTCAGTGCTATTACCAATTTATATTCTCAAGGCATGTTCATAAGGATAGGAAGGATCTTTTTATGCAGATCTAAATGTCTTATCACCATAAAGTTGTTTAGCTGAAACAGAAGGATATATTGTGTTCTCTGTGGAAGGTTAACACCACCAGAGGCTCAAAAATGTGGTGATGTTCTAAAAGTCCATAGAAATATGTGATGGAATTCAACTATCTGTCTTTAGGGTCTAAATGTAATTTGTAGCAACAGTATAATGGGATTACTCACTGTCTTTCCATGCTTGCTATTTCTTGACTATCGTCCTTAACCTATAAAAAAGTATAACAACTTTAACATATGAAATAAAATCTACAAATGAAAAAGGGAAAATCAAAAAAGATTTCTTAATTCAGTATACAGGGAATAGAAACTCAGCATATGAAATGACAAACTTGCTGTCACATTGTCCAAAGACAGCTCTTCATTGAAGAGAAGAAGTGATATGTTTTAAGTGTTATGTCTTCCAAATGTTCTCCTGCTTTCTCAATACACATTTAAAAATCAGACACACTTATCAGTGTCGTTCGGTCCAATAATCCATATAGTATAAATGGATAGTTACATAACACCGCATAGACCCTTGTAAACTAACTAAGTTATTCCTGAATTAGTACGTCTGCTCAGTACCCCACAAGGGTATCGTCTGTATTTATGTTATAGAACTGTTCAACAGGATCAGTTTTCCCATACCAGCATGACTGATGACTTGGAACAAGTCAACCAGCTGAAAAGCTGACTGTGCCAATTTTGCTTTGGCTGAACCTGAAACATCCCATCCAGCCAATTCATTAACTGTTCTTAATTTCAGAATGTATGTGCTTCTTAAAGAGCAAATAAAGGCAAGATTCAAACCCACGTATTTTCAAATATTATCATCCCTTAAAATACTGACTCAGAGAATCTTTTACATGGTAACATTTTATGTTCTTGCCTGCTTTAGTAATCTTTCTCTTTCTTCCTGTGGAGATTCCATGTTCTTATCCTCAGCAATCATTTGATCTCGACGTTCCTCGAGCTCATGGAGCTTTTCATACAGCTGCACAGCCTCCTGTTTCACCTGAGAGTGTGCTACTTCCTGTTGGGAAAAGCAAACACCTACTAGCTATTTTCAGATGGCAAGAGAGCATTGCAGAAATTATGATTTAGTTAAGCAACACTTATCTATACATTGAAAGTGAAGCTTATTTGTTACAAACAGTAAAGAGACAGTATAAACAATAAACTTTGTAATCCATATTCTCAATATTGCATTTTCTGAAATAGAATATCCCAGTTAGCTACTTCTTGCTTTATAAGTTCATCCTCAGGCCAATTTTCTGGGTAGATTAACTACTTCATCATTTCCAGGGGATCACAAACCATATACAGTATTCAAAAGGACTGGAAAAATGTCTAGTAGTATTTGAAAAATTATAGTTTCTGAATATATACATTACTGTATGTTTCAGCTCATAGATCCTTTTATTCATGAAAGACCCAATATGAGAAAATTCTGCTAAATCCAGCAATATGACAGTGTATTAGAAGTGTGTGTTTATGTATGTATGTGGGATAAAAAATATCTTAGCAGGTACTGCTTTGTACTTCAAATGCCAGTTGCTTTTGAAATGAAATGTGGAACAAGAAAATAATTCTCACACATCCTGAAAGTTGAAAACATATTGAAAAATTATGTCTCACAAATCCTTAAGAAGGATGTGAATGATAATTTAACTTTTATCTTCAGTGAGTAATTCCAAATCAATCAAAAGTCACAAAAAACATTTGAAACCACATAAGTAACTAAAGCTAGGAAACCTCACTATTGCTATCAAAATTTTGTACTTGGCATCTAGCAAAAACAATTTTTACCCACAACTGATTAGAAATTATTGGTGGAAAAGAGAGGCAGCTTTGCCTTCCCATTCTAGGGGATGTTCCTACAGTATCTGAAAATTTAAGGAGAAAGATTATAGGTATTTTTCTACTGTATTATTTTTTATACTAGAGTTCAGCAAAGATTGGTACAGAGGTCACTTGTTATCATACATACAGCTCTTAGAGCCTCCTCCTTTACATTTAGTGCATCCAATTCCTGTTGTTGAACAACCAGTTCCTAAAGAGGAAAAAAATGCAAAATTCAGGCAAAAATTACTACTTAGTGAGACTACTTTTTTGTCCTGCAACTTAATAATATAAAATGCTGTAAAACATCTCATTGTTGCTCTTAAAAATTTAAAAGACAAGACTCCAGCTTCTCCAAGTGACTCAGATATAATACCCACTTACTTTCAGCATCCAACTTTTCCAATAAACTCTTATCATTGTTATTTGCAGTTGAGTTATAACCAAAAAATTGCTTGCCCTTTTTCCACTATTTTTCTTAAAATCAGTACCGCGTGTGGAATTTATCATTTCTACTTCAGAAGTGTAAAGTCAGATTTTAAAATCTGAACTAGCCACCACAGTTTCTTCGTAGTCCAGAAAGAGACAGGTAGGCCCTGACTAGTGATTCAGCTCATCCTAAGACAGCTGGGAAGCACTGGCCTCAAAAGATGCCTACCTCTCTGTACAGACTATACAGAGAAACTTTCTAAGACTGTATGCCTGAAGCTAGATGATCCCAGAGAACCTAGAAATCTTGTTGCTTTTGTTAACATTAGGATTAGTGAAGTCACAAAAATTTTACAAAGCCCAGTTCATTTTTCTGAAACATTCGGACGTACAGCAAGAACAACAAAAAAACCCAGTCAGATTCAGTTTTGTACACAGGAAGAAAACTTTCTACTCAAGTGAACTAAAAAAATTGCTGGGGTTGGTTTTCCCTTTTGCTTGCTTTTTACACATGATGAAACACCTAAGCACTACAGTGGCTTTTAAAATCTGCATGTCAGTCCCCAAATTTAAAAGGAAAATTATGAACATCATTTGTTCTTAAAATAAGAAATACAAAAAGACAAAGTACCTGGTTTTAGTCAATTGCTCTATTTATTTTTCAGGCACTTCTACAACTGATTAAGGTACCAGCAAGCTTTTTTATTGTATTACTCTGTTCTCAAGCTCTTTAATATATAAATTGTTTCTGGAACCAATGGAGCCAGATTGAGAAACATTTTAGGTAAGTACAATGAAACAAACCAACCTGGGAGAGTTTTTCATTTGCAGCCTTCATCTCCATATATTTAGCTTGATTCTCCTGCGACATGTCTTTTATTATGTCATCTGCTACAACCTTTTCACGTTCAATATCTTCTTCAACACCTTGAATTAACTTTTCTGTGCTGTAAAAACAGAACGTTTTCGTAACTTTTACTAGTTGATGTTTATTTTAAGCACCCATTTCAAACTCTGGTATTCCTTCAGCCTCGCTGAAATGATCCTTTAACACAAAAACTCCACAGGCTCTAAAAAATGGAGTTACCTACTCTAATCTTCTTGGAGCTGGATTAGCTATATAAACATTCACACCATGGAATGCAGAAGATGAATAATTCCTTGCCCTTACAGTACCCACATAGTACTTTCCAACACTCCCACCCTGTCTACCTGCATAGTTTCCAACACTGGCAAAAGTATACTACTCCCTCTCAGTTGCTCTCAAGCAGTGAATTCTTGGAATAAGAACAGGCAGTTTGAAATAAAGAAGCTGGTATGTGATTTGTGAATGCACGTAAAGAAAACATATAGATACCAGGACCTGATGGTACTGGATAGTGATGACAAGACGACTTTCCTTTAGCAATGAATTGTTGGATTCCTTAAGAATGGAGGGTGGCTTCAGCGTCTTAGGCAGTGTAGAGCTGCTTAACCATGCAAGAACTAAGAAATTAGCCATTCCTGACATTCTTGATTCATTACTTTAATCTTGTTAGGAAATCAATAGGCTGCAACCATAAAAACTTCTCTACCACTGCAGCTATAGTGAGCTACAAGCAAATGTATTAGCAGATTCAAGGAAGGCATAAAGAGTTGTTCTCACTGCTGCATATAATGTCTAGTAATTTCTATGAAATTCCTGAAAGTTAGAGAGCCAATTTGAGAACATAGCTAAAGGAAATTACCAAAAAATCCTGAGACCCTGAAGAGTATACCTTCCTTCCCTTCACAGTTCATGAAAGATTGTTTAAACTGTTTCCACAGTAACTTCTGCTATTAAGAATGACAAAATCAGCTAGATACCTTCCTTCAGGATTTATTTTTCTTCTATTTTTCACTAACTCTTCCTGACTTGCAAGATGCCAAAAATTTTAAATTGTGTAACTGACACTATTAGATCAATGACTGCAGCCAAGAACGCCCTCAGGCTTAATAGATGATGCAAAATTGTGGAACTAAACAAAGTCAATCTCAGGGTAAGGGAATAATGAAAATTTCATAGAATCAGAGTAGAGCTGATGTTGGAATGGACTTCTGAAAGTCATCTAGTCCAGCCCCACTACTCAAAGCATGGTCACCTGGAGCAGGTTGTCAGGGTCTTGTTCAGGCAGTTTTTGAGCATCTTGAAGGATGGAGACCCCACAACCTCTCTGGGCAATGTTTTGAAATTTGGCCACTCTTACAGTAAACAGAGTTTTTTCTTACATTTACATGGAATTTCCTGTTCTCCAATTTGTGGCCATTGTCTCTTGTCCTGCCCTTGGGCATCACTGAGAAGAGACCAGCTCCATTTTCTTTACTCCTGCCCATCAGGTATTTACTTTGGTAAGATACCCACCTAAGCCTTCTCTTCTAGAGATTAAACAATTCCAGCTCCCTTGGCCTTTCCTCATAGTTTTCACCACTTCTGAGGAATTCTCAGAAGAGATTCAACAGTGTAACCAGTCTTCCAACTGGCTTCAAGAAAGATCTATAATCTCCAGGAACCTGAGGACATTAAGTAGAAATTCTGTCAGATTAGCAACCCATGCTGCAAAGATGCTTTGGAGCCCGATGATGAGGAAACAAATCGAAGTGATGATCTTCCACTTTCTGTGGCAAATTTGGAGTGCACTGGGACTGCCCAAGAAATACTGGCTGGTTGTAACATGACATTAAATGGAACACCCTCTTGAGAGTAAAAATGGTTTGTTCAGACCCAGTCCAAAGAATGAGGCCCTCGCTGTAACTATACCAGTTTATGAATGGATAATTATATTACACTTGGTAGTGGAAAGGAGTAATTTTTTTAAGTGAAGCATGGTCTTAAGCTATGAGAGTAGTTTGATTCAAGACCCTCTAGAAGGCACAGAACTGGGAGTTGGCAGGGAGCTTTCATGTTACTTCTTTACTGGAGGCTCCTCATCCCTCAATCTGGGCCTATGAAAGCTGTTGCAAGGTCTCAGCAGTGACAGTTTCTCTCAAATCAAGCCCAACTGAAGACGTGACAGAAAGAAAACAGGGAAATTGCCATGAAGAATTCAAGAAAATGTTAAGGTTGCTGATTTCCAGAATAAATCTCCACACTGGATGTAATTCAGCTGGAGAGACTGTCAGTACTGATCATAGGGAGCTTGTCTTTAAGTACAAACAGGGTGCCTTTTCCTGGAGATCACCGGGCATTTAGGGAGGGAGAAAAGAATACCGCTTGCTCCATTTCTCCTGTGTTCCAAAACACCATGTGGAAGCAGCTGCCACCGTTGAGGGCAGTGGTGTCTCCAAGCTCTACCGTATTTCTCTCATCTATGCCTGAGACTGCAAGTAGGCACGGCAGAGTAAGGAAAGAAAGCCTACTTTTCCAGCCCCACCGATGTAAAGTGTGTGTAGACACATTACAGAGCAGCCTCTTTACCTGAGGCAAGTCTCTTTTTCTTGTGTGATATGGACTCCTGGCTAAATACTTCAAGGTGATCCAGTATGTCCTTGAGACTAGAAATGTCTGACTTAGCTGTGATGCATCTTCTCTGATAGAAACCTTTTTACAGAAAGTTAAAACTCAGTGATCTTCTAAGAGGCAGTAAAAATACCAGCAATGGCTGTCACAGGAAGAGAATTCATTACCCAAAGTAATTCGAAGACTTCTGATGAAGCTGAATCAGGGATGAGGCTTGGAAAAGTTGCAGAATGCTCTGGGATATTAAGCAAAAAATCAAAGTGGCAATAACATCAAAGAGGGATAGTGAAGTAAAATGGTTTCTACAACCACATATTTGAGAGGAATGGAGAATGAGGGGAGACTGAACCATTTCGTAGTTTGATGCTGTGCATTGGACAGAATGAGGCTTAGAGAATGAGCATCAAGGCAAGAAAAAAATTATTGGACGCAGTGTTTGTGTACCAATATAATCCCTTTTTCAACCTGCATATAGACATGCTCTCAAATGACAGCAAGTATCATTTGTTTTTAGAATTTCTTCGTGAAATATAGCCCATGTAACAGATATCCTTAAGTGTTTGTAATTCTTAGAATCATAGAATCATAGAATCATTGAGGTTGGAAAAGACCTCTAAGATCATCGAGTCCAACCATCAACCCAACACCACCATGTCCACTAAACCATGTCCCTAAGTGCCTCATCTACTCGTCTTTTTAAATAATGAGCTTTATATATCACACCCTGCAGCTCCTCTGACGCTTGTTTCCAAAACACAAGAATTTAACACAGATGTAACGAACTACTAGAGATCTTTACTTTAATATGCAAGTATCTTGAAATTTTCTTCATTTGATGACTGATCACATAAAAAATGCAAGTCTTTTTCTGTCTCCAGCATTTCTTTAATTGATTATAACCCAACTTGCTTGTAAATTCCTGGTGGCATTTTAACTCAGTGCTTCCTATGTGATCTGGAACTTGACACTTGAGCACACTACTATTAGACTTCCCTATTGGCTGCAGATCCAATTAAATCCAGGTTGATTATAAGAAGTTGCTCAACCTAGTCAATCTTTTGCTAAGGATTTTCTAGGTTTATTATTTTTTTATGCTGCCTGCTTATTCACCAGGTACAAAGGTTGAACAAAACCAAAGTGCTGTTGCATCATATTATTTCTTGTCAGTGAAGTGAAAAATCTACACATGTACATATGCTGCCTCTAAGAAGCAACAGAAAGGTAAGACACTTGTCACATCTTTTTCAAAATGTAGGCAAAGATGTATTAGTATAACTTTGTTGCTAGACTGGAAACAAATACATCTTGAGATACATTAAAAGCTCATGAATTACTACGAACCTTGGACATGCGAAGTTGTTAAGTAAATTATACTTCAGTAGAAAGCCAGGGGACAGTCTGTTTCTTTTCTGAAAAGCAGACTAGCTGATTACATAAACTCCATTACCTCCCCAAATCTGCCCTTTTCTTTACAAATGCAAGAAAAACAATAGGAATTACATTACTATTAAATGATAAAATCTTTAAAAGTTCTCAGAGGAAAACTTTAAGAAAATGCTTCTAATTACATGGAAATGTCAAGGTATTACCAATGTATTGCTAGGCTCAGTTTCTTTCCAAAGCAATTACTTTAAACAGCAATTCTTAAAGTCTGGTTCCAGTAAAAAGCTAAACTGCAACTAAAATTACAGATGTTTTCCTGTTCTTCTAATGATTATACAGGTTCCCACACACACAATGAAGGAAATAAAATTTGTAAGAAAACCCCTAACTTTTCAGTAGAAACTAAAGTAAAAAATAGGAACTATGTTTTTGACTTAGACATACGTAGGGTGAATTTTTAGACAGGAAAAGGATTTTTCAAGTTAATGACATTCCCTTCATTCAGACATGTTAACTTTTTGCTTGCAGTTTTGAAAAACTTTTAAATTAACTTTCATTTTCAACTTGATTGCTATTGATTAACTTACAGACTAACTTTTAAAGTAATATTTTAATGTATTTTTCCCACTCTTATTAGACGATTATTTTTCTTGAAATCTGCAAACTACAATAATACTATTAATCTGTGTTTCTAGATTGCCTGGTTAAGGCCCACTCTGTTTCTGAACATCTTGGAAGCAGTATCTTTAAGGTCCAAGTATGCCACGAGATCCAACTGTTAACATAGTCTATACTGGGAGTTCTCAAACTGCATTATGTTTTCCACTAGCAATACACAAACTAGCTCCAAAACGTATGCAGGCCACCAGTACCATCACTGACAAGAACAATACCTAATACAGAACATAATACCACAGTGGCGGCTGCTGCTAGTAACCCTTGTCCCTGCCACGGATAATGTCTAACAAAAAGCTTTATGAACTCTTTTTGTATTTAATATAAATTTCTTATAGCAGCAGAAATGCATAATGGATCAGAGCAGTATAAGTGGTATTTATCTTCTTCTTTCTAAGAAGTTAGTAAGTTTCCAGACTGACTCACTTAGGTGAATGAGGTCAGTCCTCAGACACACAAATTGCTTCTACATGAAGCAATCAATTAGACCTGACCAATTTGTTCCGTGACCTCATCTACTCCATACTGATCAGCAAAGGCCTCGTGGCACTGTTTTTAAGGATTGATGGAGTTTTTTTAAATCTGACTGGCTGCCTATATTTAGCATTGTTTGTGCAATTGAGCTTCCTTATGTAATTTCCCCCACTCTTCTCTGTTAAATTCAGTGAATACTCTCTACAGCTCAAGATGCAACAGGCACTTTAAACAAATATCTTACACCTTATCTTTTGGGTCTTTTTTAATCTGGAAGATAGAAATCTGGGAAGGAGATATTGAGGTTCACTTAGCCCACTATCTTTTCTCTTCAGATGCTTAAGAAAAAATGTAAAAATGAAGGGATAATCTACCTTTTACATAACATTTTAATTCAAGTCTGGCATAAACAGGGACTGATTTAACATCTGACAGAGATCGTGTAACATTCCTGTTCAAAATGAGTAGATCTTGCAAGTAGTGCCTGATTCAGAGGGGATGCATAAGTGACACTTTCTCTGAGAGAAGTTAATGTCACAGGGAATACCGTTTATCAGAAAAGTTTTCCTGACTTTCAAATAATAAGGTTCAAATGTGTACAAAAACTTCAGCACAAGAGATTGAACCATGTTTACTTAGTTCCAAAGATCAGAGCAACAACTACACGTTCATAATACAGAGATCCAGGTTTATGTCATATGATATATGTTATATTATGGATAATAAAGAGATTAGAAGATCCATCTACTAATTAAAAGTTCACAAAAACTGCTTAATAACTTACATATGAACATAAGAGAAATCTAATTGGATAAACCAGCAATCCATCTAGTACAGTATTCTGCCTCTGTCAGTGGCAACAAGAGAAATTATTTAGGGAGAGCATGCAAGCCTGAATACGTTCTGCAGTTTACTCCTATCATAGTCTTCCAATACTCATAACTGCTTTCACAGGGATATTAATGAGTACATCCCTGCCTACTCGTTTTATCCATTTATGAAACTATTGTCTATTAACTTGTCTAATCAATCCCTTTTCTATTTGCTGATACAGTCTGCTCACTGAATTTTAGGTTTGGGTCAATTAAGTGAAAGCTGAATGCATTAATTCTTATAACCTATGTTTTCCTCTTAATTTTACATTTTGTATTATCTATGTAGAACAAAATTTATTAAATTATCATTGAAATAACTATATCTATTAATGTGTTAAACTACTACTACAGAAGACACTGTTATTCTGGTATACAAAAGTGTTGTTTTTTGCTAGGCTCTAAACATGAAACTCTCTTGGCTTGTGATCTGGGCTGGAACACTGTTTTTGAATCCAGTCACTGCTGACTGCAACATTACTTCTCAAACTGTAAGTTTTATATGTATGTAAATTACCCTTATTTATGAAAAATACACTAGAAGCTAAAGGCATTTTAAAAACTAACTTGTAAACATAAAATTCCTGAAGAAAGAAGCACATAGAGACAAATAAGAAGACGTGTTTTTCTGCAAAACGGACAACTAGCTGCTGGCAGTCGTTGTAAGTGGGTGAATAACACTGAAACATATTTGAGATGGTTTTATATCTCAGTCAAATCTCTCTGCAGACAACAGGAGTGCCTCCTTTATCTTTTTGGAACAGACCTAAAAAGCAACAGTCATTTGGACAAGGCCAACTACTGCTCAATTTAGAGAGATTTATTGAGTAAGCACTTGCCCAAGTCAGGTCCAAATGTATATAAGAAATTTTAAAGGTTTTTTTCAGAGATTAGTTTAATGGATTTTGTATTATTGGGGAATGGAGGGGAAGAAAGAAGTCTTGATTAACAGTCAAGTGATAAAACTGGTATTGCACTATTTGCTCTGACTCACTGCCTGCAGGTCCAGTGCTGTATCTACTGCTTGTTCATCTTTGGGACAAAAATGAAGAACAAAAACAACACACGATGGGTACATACACTGTAGAAAAGGCACTCCACCTACACTTGTTTTTAAATAAGCTATCTAGACTCAATTTGGTCACAGCAGTAACAAGCTGAATATAGGCTACTTGTTTAGGAAGAGGGATAACACAACCAATCTGTTTCCAGTACTTAGAATCTCCTTTAAAGCCAGTTCAAGTATCTTGACACTGAACTGTAGTCTGCAGTGATGCATACATACACATATAAAGAAATCTACTCTTTTCAGGAAACAAAAATGTTTCAAGGTATTGAGAGTAAACACTGTCAAACCTGAAAAGACTGCAGCTATGCTAGACTTCAGCCCAGAAAACCAAAATGAATTTAAGTGCTATATTTATAATAAAAATATATACTAAATGTTTTGTTGAAGGTCTGCTCCAAAGATGTTTTAAAGAGTAAACATAGCTGTTTTTAAAACAAAACAATACATTTGAAAAAGCACATTTGAATTAATTTTCAGCCTTGAATCCACTTCCTCTGTGACACCTTCTTTCCAGATTACGTGGGAAAGGAATCCTTTTTCTACCCAGCCAACCTTCACATAGAATTCTAAACCAGACAGCCCTACTAATTCCAAAATAGCATGCCAAACTGGTTATATTTTGGATGATCATCACATAAAGAGCCTTGCATCTCAAATACAGTTTAAGCACTAAGTGATCAGGAGCTTCAGGTCTCTATACACTAGAAGGATTCATTCCCCTGTGTCACCAGACCACGAATATGTTAAGAAAAAACATAAATTAAATTGCATGAAGAGCAGTAGAACTTTTCTTTTAAAGTGCTGTCATTAAAAAACATAAGAAAGATTTTTCATGCCCTTAATAGTCATCAACGAGACACCTTCATTACCAGATTTCCCTACAGTCTTTAATTGTTGTCATTCTCTTTTTTTCAACAGGTCACTTGTGAGGAGTCTGGAAAGAACCTCCATAATATCCCCACTAACCTTTTCCAAAACGTTACTAAATTAAGCCTCAAAAATAATAAAATCACTTTAAAAGATAGTGACAAAGATATTCTTCGAAGTTTTATTAACCTCACTGAACTTTATCTGAATGAAAACATGATTACTGTGCTGTATAGGAACAGCTTCTTCAATCTGACAAAACTCGTAGTTCTAGATATCAGCAACAATCATATTAGCACAGTTCATAAAGCAGCATTTGCAGGATTAAATCAACTGTCAGTTTTGAATCTGTCCTATAACGCGATTATTCAACTAGATTCAGACGTATTTACTTCTCTAAAAAGTCTGACAGTTTTAAATCTACAGTATAACTTTCTGAAATCTTTTCATATAAAACCATCTTTTAAATTGATTAAAATCATTTTAGCTGGAAACCCATGGACCTGCTCCTGTGACCTCCTTGTTTTACAGATATGGCTAACTGCCTCCAATGTGACAATGGGTAAGTTTTGGTAAGAGCAGCGTTTCATACTTGTTTACATCAAGTAATGGTAACAGCTTCTTCAATCTGACAAAACTCGTAGTTCTAGATATCAGCAACAATCATATTAGCACAGTTCATAAAGCAGCATTTGCAGGATTAAATCAACTGTCAGTTTTGAATCTGTCCTATAACGCGATTATTCAACTAGATTCAGACGTATTTACTTCTCTAAAAAGTCTGACAGTTTTAAATCTACAGTATAACTTTCTGAAATCTTTTCATATAAAACCATCTTTTAAATTGATTAAAATCATTTTAGCTGGAAACCCATGGACCTGCTCCTGTGACCTCCTTGTTTTACAGATATGGCTAACTGCCTCCAATGTGACAATGGGTAAGTTTTGGTAAGAGCAGCGTTTCATACTTGTTTACATCAAGTATGTATACATTAATTATATACAAGTAAATACATTAATCAAATGTATTTTCCAGTAATACATTAGTTATCCAAGAATTTTTTTTTTATTAGAGTGGCAATTGATTAGCAATATCTCATAGCCTTTCCACTGCTCACATTCACAGAAAATGAAAACAGCACTACATGTACATTCCCAAACACTGAGGAAAAATTCTCCATCAAGACGGCAACTATCCCACCAGCTGACTGCAAAATTGAAAAAGCTTCTTTAGAAAACACTGTAACTTCCACTTCTGCCATTAAGCTTAAAAGTAGTGCCTTACTAACAGCTCTGACTCCAAGCAACATCACTGGAAACAATGGAACACATGCAGGTAATATACTGATGTTTCGCTTTACTGCTTACAAGATGTTTGATTTGCTGTTCCATGATTTCATACTGTTTTGTATTCCTACCACACTGTAATTCTTCCATAAAAGCCAGGGCTACAGAATAAGTGTATTTCCATGTTTTGATAGACAGTACACACATTACGGGGAATCTTAAGCTCTACTGATTAAGTGTTCAAAACGGATAAACCACACCTGAATTCTCAAACAATGCTACAAAACCTATGATGAAATTTCAAAGGCTTGAAATTCAGATAATCGTCCAGATCTCTGCCTAACAGAACTAGGGAAGCATCTTTAAAAAAATTCAATTACTTCTTCCAAACTAACTGCTTTCTAGATGTAGCTGTCTTCTTAAAATGTGAAAGAGTGAGCCTATTAATTTTACTCCTGCCCTTGACTGTGTTCAGTGCAAAGGACACGCAGGTACCCATCCCATATTCTTTGAAAATTTCAGTGATAGTCTCCTTACCTTTCTTCACCTTTTGATGTTAATTCCATCATCACTCTGTAATACTCTAGCTTTTCTTTTGGTAAAGTCAATTTATTTTTTTCTTACATGCAAATTAATATTCTTCTCCACTCTTCCATACTGAAATGCTTTAATTCTTGCTTCTGCCTAAAGCAGAAGAAATATCAATCTCCAGATACGTATACAAATTGTAAGCCACCACTACCACAGACTTCATTTGCTGTATCAGCTATAATCTATTTTAGGACAGTGACCAGCACACAAAACCAGCTTCTGAATAAAGAGTACTGGCAGCTACAGTCTATTGAAATTTTTATTATAAAATAAATACAATTGAAAGGATATGCCAAACAAAAGATGTAATATTTTAGGGCGCAGACATCATCACCATACAGAAATTTAAGACTGGGAAATAGAATTTGAAGTCAATTACTGATTTCTTTTTTCCAAGGCCGAATCTTGGAATTTAAATTTTGAAAAAATCATTATTTTATCTTTTACATGTCCCCAGAGCTTTATCTGACTTTGAAACTATTATTTAATTTTGATAAATATGCATGGTGGATTTATATTGCTAGGAAATATGAGATGTACATGCATTTTTGGGCTGAATGGTGTTACTGACTCCTTAATAACATAGCAATAACATTCTACTAACGCTTTGGAGACACTCAGTAATTCCCCCGTCATTGTTTATTTTGTGTGTTCTCAATCTAACTATGAAAAAATTCATACTAGAGTTCTTGCTGGTATTCCTCATGAAGATGACTCTTCTTTTTTTCCTGTCTGTTTTAAAGAGTTACCACTTCTTGGCAAAAGTTGGACCTTCCTAGCGGGTGTCCTAGGGTTTGTCCTAAGCACTACACTCCTGATTTTTACTGCTGTAAAATGCCCAACATGGTATCGCTATTTGATCAGCTACAGTCACCGTCGTCTGGAAGAAAATGACCCAGAGATGTTTGAACAGGAGTTCTCAGCTGACATGAGTTCTTCTCCTACAGTAACAGATACAAACAATGAAGATCCCACAGTAATATTTGAGGAAATTAATGCATTTGTGCCTGGGGAAGATGGATTTATTGAGGACAAATACATAGATTCTTATGTAACTGAGGAGAGTTAATGTCTTAAACAATGGATGATGAACTGACTTTTCAAAACTGTAGTACACTTGTACTTCCATATTATGCTACTTATGTACAATACAAAATGAAGCTAAGCAGTCCATCTCCTTTCATCTCGTCAAATCCATAACAAGGTATTGCTGCATGAATCATGAAGCTGAAGGTGGTGATGTGCATGCATTAGTGTCACAACAAATATTTCAAAACATGCAAAAAATACTCATAATCCACCTTTTATAAAAACCTATGTGGTTAGTTATGGCAGGGGGAGAGAGCTTACTGTATATTGCTTAACATGAACAAGTCTTGACAAAGTAGCTTGTGAAGCTGGCATAATCACTAATGCTTTATATGTGAAGAAGTCCAGAAAGGAAAAATAATTTCTCTAAAATGTTGAAGCAGACCACAGCCAGACTGGAGACTGAATCCAAATCAATGGTGTCACAGGTCAGTAGTCTATTAGGCAAAACTAACACAGAGAACAGAGCATTTGGTGGTTTTTTTTTACCCGAATTAGAAGAGCAAGAAAGACCAACTGCTCCATTCCCTTAAATGGGTCTACATACAGTACAACGATAAATTATCATTACTGCATAGCTAATGCCTTTATGCCTTAGGTTGCTACTGAACCACGGTTTTTCTCTTCATATTTTCTTAACACTTAAAAATGCACATAGACATATAGCCTGCATGTGCATAGTCAATGCACATGCAATAGACACATTTGCAAGCTGTTGAAAACTGCAGTAATATTGAAAAATGAGTTATTATTAAACAGTAAATTTTTAGAAGTGCTTATTTATACATAAAAACTCATCATCGAGATTGCTCTTACAGGCAACAAGCAGGATCATATCTCTTTCTCCTGCATATCTCCTGTCCCTAAATTAAACGTCTCAGAAACTCACCCTCTCAGCCTATTACTACACAAGCCATTCTCATGGCTTACAAATTCTTACTGCAAGCACCTCACTGTCCTCAACTTCCCCTTCACTCACCCCTACCTTACCAGACAGGAATCTCAGTTCTAGTTCCCATTTCTGCTTGCTTTCCCCACTCTGCTACTCCACAACACAACCTCCGAAACTCAGGAACTTGATAGCAGGTTGCCAAAAGGCAGGGGTC
Organism: Aptenodytes forsteri; assembly: GCF_000699145.1. NCBI lineage: Eukaryota > Metazoa > Chordata > Aves > Sphenisciformes > Spheniscidae > Aptenodytes > Aptenodytes forsteri. The sequence goes on along the minus strand of NW_008796051.1, from coordinate 2,907,125 downwards.
TCCACTGCCACCTAACTCCTCCTGGATGACATGGTAAGTATCACCACAGCAGTTACGGAGAAGAGTTTAAAGCTGGGAACTCCAGCTGCAGCCTGGCGCTGATGCATCATCTTGAAATTGCTCAGGTATCACTTGTGGCATGCATCGCACCGTTAAGGAACTACTGAATTACATAACACCTCAATTTTGCCAACTACAGTTATGATTTTAACAGCTTTGGAGAAGCATATACTTCATGTACTTACGCTTGTCTTTCTGTGAAAATTTTATCCACGCTCTGAGCGTCTCGGTCATTCTGAACCTTTAACTTAAAAAAAAAATGGGTATTTTGATACAATATATAATAATAAAGATACAAGTTTTATGCACAAATTCAAAGTTTCCTTTAAATGAGCAAAAAGATGCTCAGAATGCAGTAGAGGAAGGAGCAGCAGAGGCTGCCTGCTCCAGAGGGTTTTTGCAGTTGATACTGAAGAAAGACCTTCTGAAACTGCAGTCTTCCACTGGAAACCAAAGGAAGTAAGAAGGCATCTCTATGTTGGAAAAAGAAATACAATCAAGTTTGTAACAAATCAATTCACTTACTATTACTCTGGGATCTATTCCTGGAACACTTAGTAAAACACTGTTTAAGCCTACAAACAAAATGAAAATGTAACACTTGCAAAGCATTCTTCTCTTTATGACACAGACATTGTGACTTTATTTTTCAATCAAATGCAGGGGGAAAAAAAATTGTTTTGACCAAGAAATACTCAGGTGGTTTTTCAAGCTACCAAAATAACCTTTTCTAAAACTAGTTACTTTTGCTTATGGACAAAGTGATCATAAGAAATGGAACATCCTTAATGCCACTCACGTCTTAATACTTAAAGGAACACTCTAACTGTGTTAGAAAATAAAGAAAGTAAAGGAAGAACAAAGCTCATTGATTTTGTCGCTGGCTATGTGAGAGACCTATTTAATATTTATTACACTGGAGTAATTTAAAAGGCAGAAGATGAAAGAGAACTAAATTTCCAGACGTCCAGGCAGCTTTACAAGGCAGTGCAGTCTAGCGAATTTGCCTTTCATAAGACTAGTGTTCTATGCTTCCAAGTCAAATAAAGAATATATTTTAACACTCATAATTTGGGTTGGGATGACAGCCTTCTCAAATCTAAAACACAGAAAACTATCATGGGGCTGTTAATGCAGCACTTCAGACAACTGTCTCACTACAAACACGTTGCCAATATTATGGTTAATTTAACTGGAAAAAATGGGTAAGTTTTAAATTAGTGCTATGCTTTTTTATATATGTCATATGTTCGAAGCACGAAGAATGTAACACACACCATTTCACTGTTCAAATATAGCAAATATCCTAATTCTTACCATATTGTAATCTCGAACCACTTCTGCCATATCCGTATTGGTGTTAAGTATATCCACAACCTGAAATGAGACAGGATTCCAACCTGTTATTGCTCTCCTTTTTTTTAATTACACACACAAAAAAATCAGACAAATAGGTAGCAACTCACAAAGCACTCATGAAAACACAGCAATTTTCTGTTACTGCAAATGGAAAAAACATGATTTGGGAATCTTAGTAGATTACATGCAGTTTTCAGAAGTAATCATCATTACATGAAGCTGTACAAAACCCACAAATAATATGCAGCAGTAATTTCTTAAATCCATATGCAACCGCTTCTCCTAATGTATAGTACACTTTTTTTTCTTTTATGTTTTCCTTAGTTTCCATCTTTATCCTTTCCAATAACTGAATAAAAGGCAGTATTAACCAGTACATTTTTACAGAGAAATGTCAATAAAAAAGATGCTGAAGTAAAGCAAAATCAGTACAAAGTAAATGAGAGAAGGGAGAGCATTCAGTATCAAAAGCTGACAGCAGCATACCATGTTGTAGTCTGCTAGCTGACCTTGAAATTCTTTGATTTCACCAGCTAAAGCCTCTGCCCTAAATACAAAACAAAAAGACAAACTTAATATGGGAAAATTCGTATATGTAAAAATAAAACAATAAAAAATATAATTATTTAATGGTTCCTTGAAGCCTGCACAATACCCGAGAATAGTCTTGTGACTGTGAAAGTTAGCACTGCATTAGCTGCAATACATCTCACCTTTTTTCATATGACAAATAGAAACATTTCTCTTGCTTGTACATTTCTTCTTCTTCCTGCAGCTTGTTAATTTCTGTTGTGAGTTCATTTGTTTTGCTTCTGCAAAAAAATAAACAAAAAAGAATCATTAACATTTGAATGTATCATAGAATCATAGAATCATTAAGGTTGGAAAAGACCTCTAAGATCATCGAGTCCAACCGTCAACGCAACACCACCATGCCCACTAAACCATGTCCCTAAGCGCCTCATCTACATGTCTTTTAAATATTTCCAGGGATGGGGGCTCAACAAAAACACGTACAACTAAAACACAGATGTAATAAAACACAATTTCTGTTCTAAGAGATGTGCAATCAGGATCTCTTTCTCACATGCACCGTGTTTCAAATCAGTATTTCAAAGACCTGGATAAGTGAGGAAAAAAGCAGAGTGGTTCTGTCAGATAAAATCGTAAGTAGTTGTTAGAAAACCTGGATATGGAATAAAATGTTTTAATTAGCTTTTTGTCCCTGCTGGTGAAACAGATGTGAATTATTCTCAAATGGACAGGAAAAAAAATATAGTATCATTTCACAGAATGTGGATATCATCCATACTTAAAATTACATCTTTTAGGACTGATTATTCAATACTGCAATATAATCAACTGACAAAGTAGCGTATGCAATACAGTTTCCGCAAGGCCTTGCCTTCGTCAGTGTTAGCTCAATGTATAATCCAAATAAATCACCTGAAATGTACACTAAAAAGTGCTTAGTTGTGACACTACTTCTTACAAATGGAGCTATCAAACCTATCAAGCGTTACAGGTGGAAGCTCAAAATCACTGACCCTCCTTTTACTAACACTGTGGGAGCACATTTAACTTAGCAAGCCTAATAACAAGATGTCAAAGGAATACATGTTTGGACATAAGCATAAAATTCCTTTTCTCTTACAAACTATACGCAAAATGACCTTAACTCTTATAACAGGACAGATTTCATTATAAGTGAACACCACTTATCCCATGCTATTGTTAAGCACAACAAACTTGATGTCAGAAAGGGAATAGAGCATTAAACCTTCTGCAGTTTGAATGTGTTGTTAAGACATACCTCAGCAGTCCAAGGTAATATGTTTTATCCATTATCTGTCTCTGAGGACCTGATAGAGAAGAATAAGATGACATTTTATTAGAAAACGAACTGATTTTGATGAACTGTAAATTATGAAAACAATCTGCAGAATTTGCAGGCAGAAAACTGCCATCTTTTCAGTGTTCTTAAATAGATTTTACCTCATTAAAACAAACGAAGGCAGAAATTAATTTTAGACTGTTGTGAAGATAAACATTACTTTTTCAGCTGTATGAATAGTTACTATATAACAAAGTATTTTGATTATTCTGCAGTGATGGAAAAAGACACAATTGATCCTGTTCTATTCTTTTGAATGATTGTTAAATACAGCTTAGGCACAGAAAAGCCTTTGTCTTCTTTGACTGCCAAGAGAAAAGAAAATAAAAGAAGGATGCTTTAATCTTCCTTTCTTTTCTCCTACTCCTATCATCATAGCCTAACCACTCTGCAATTTATACAGTGATTAAAAGTTTTCCTTTGAAAACCTAAATATTTCTTTAAAACGTTTCCAGACACCTTCATAGCTATTTTCAGTAAAAAATACCTTTCATTGCAGTTTTCATTCCACTTAATCCCTGTTGAGTCACTGGACGGTCTGCAACTTTAATCTGAGATGATAAGACTCCTCCAGTAGTTGAAGAACCACCACGAGAACCAGGTCTTGATATACTAGGAGGCATCTATAAAAACAACAAAACACAAACCTCCCAACCCTGAATTATGAATTTATTATCCTTATGCAATTGTCAAAGCAATTAAAAATTTAAGTTAGTCTCTATACTGTTCCTATAAGAATCTTTTAGTATTTACATCTCTTCAGGTAAACAATGTTTCAGCCAAATGTCCACTGCAGATGGGTAAAAGATTACCTTTGAGCAGCTGTTCATTGTTCCCTCTGTCTGCAACATTAATGCTATTAAGGTCTCCCAGGTGAACTCTTGATGCAAGACTTCCTTGACTCCTTTCAGCCAAAATTAGAAAATAAAACTCTCTACAAAATTAAAATCTTAAAATTCTTCCTGAGAAACTATCACTCCAGTCATGGTACTAAAAAAATTACAAAAAAGGGTAAAAATCTAAATATATCGAAGTTAATATTCAAGCTTTTTAACATACCCCTGTTCCCATTCTGGCTGCTGATGGAGTCCTTGATGAAGAGGTAGGCCTTGCGGTCAGCCCTATTCCTGCTCTTGAAGAAGGACGAGCTATTGGAGGTCTGTGACTGCTGGCCATATTTATTCCCTTTTGAACTTCTCCCTGGAAAGAATGATAGAAACAGTCCTTTAGTTTGCACAAGTTCTTTAAAACTACCCAGAGATTGACTCCTTAAAGCTTAATTCTTCCCCCTATTAAAAGTTTAATTTTCTTTAGAAATCTGCGAAGCACTTCCTTACTGGAAAACCATGGTACGAGACAGAGACAGTGCTCAGAAAGGACCACAGAAGGTCCATCAGTAAGGTGAGACAGCAGTCTCTCTTCAGTGCTTAGTCAGCCCTCAGTTTATATTGTTAAACAGTTAACTCCTGCTAATTCTTGTGGCATTTATTTCAGCATCTGCCACACAGAACTCAAGTCTCCCATGAAACAAACTGGAAGTGAACAGCTGTTGTAAATATCCATGTGGGTTATCCGAAGACAGTCCTTCAGGCATCACCAGTCACCAGTGCAAACCCTGGCTGCGCTACCCCTGATAAATCCTGGTAGCTTTCACCAGCGCCTTGAGGAGCTACGGCCCAGCCGTAGCATACAGAGACAGCTTTTCGATCGCTGAAGCGGCCGGGCAGTTGCTCGGAGGGGCCTGTGCGATGGTGGTACTACCAGCCAAACAGGCAGGAAGTACCCCTGTTCCCTCGGGGCGATAAAAACCTGCCCCCAGGCAGGCTGAGGGCGTCTGGAGCCGGGGAGGCGCGGAGGTCGCAGCACCAACGGCCCCCACGACAGAAGCGGGGAGCCCCGCAGACAGGCGCGGACCCCGCTTCCCGGGCGGCAGCAGCCCCTTCCTCTCACCGGACTCCCCGGCAGCCATTAAGCCTCCCCAGACAACGGAGCCGGTATCGCAGCAACCACCCAGCCAAACAGCGCAGCGCTCAGCTATCGCGAGATTTGGAAATCTCGTTCCGGCCCCCGAGGGCCTGCAGCCCGCCGTCGCCCGTGGATACACCTCCCCCCAGAGAGCCTCGCGGCGGAAGTGCGGAAAGGGATGCCCCAGCT
>NW_008796051.1:2898205-2898538 GCF_000699145.1 Aptenodytes forsteri | reverse complement strand
CCCCCCCCGCCAGCCATTAAGCCTCCCCAGACAACGGAGCCGGTATCGCAGCAACCACCCAGCCAAACAGCGCAGCGCTCAGCTATCGCGAGATTTGGAAATCTCGTTCCGGCCCCCGCGGGCCTCCAGCCCGCTGTCGCCCGCGGAGACTACACCTCCCAGAGAGCCTCGCGACGGAAGTGCGGCAGTTCTGCCCCCGCTCTGGGGCGCGGTGCCTGCCGGGAAATGGAGTCTCGCCGTCCGCCGCCGGCGCGCCCAGTGGCACCTCTTCCGGCGTGGCGCTTGGCGGTTTCCGGTAGTGGCGGCGGTTGCTGTGTCAGGACACCTCGGCGG
>NW_008796051.1:2874723-2897862 GCF_000699145.1 Aptenodytes forsteri | reverse complement strand
CGCTGGAGGCGTTGTGATGGGTTTGCGAATGGCCAAGGCATCGCCGCTTGCGTGCCCGCTTTTGGGGAAGGTCGGGTTTGCTCAAACAGTCAACTGTATGTCGGTATTTTTAGCGTGCTTTGCAGGCGCTAATAACGTCTATAAATCTGGGCGTCTTTTTTCCAGGTGGTATTAATGTTGTTTCCACCTCTTGGTATTCAGTACCAAAGTAATCGCGCTAAGTAAAAATGCTGCATTTTTGACAGTAAGGCGGTATGCTTTGGATATTTTTAAAAAACTTTTCTTGCCTTTGCTGAGCAGACTTCTTTGAACGTAAAATGGAATATGAAGCAAAAACTACACGGAAAACTTAAATACACAAAGACATCGGAAAAGGAAAAAAAACCCTAACACTATTTTCGCTGATACTCATGTTGTACAGGGTTGTCTCCTACTGGATTTGTGTTGCTGAATTCACTCGGTGAATTTTTCAGCGTATCATTGTGACCGGAGGAGGTGCTGCTAAGCGATGTGAATAGGAGATGGTGGACATGTAGGGTATTGCAGGAAGCCACAGGACATATCTCCTCACCTGTCTGTGCTTTCAAATTGTGAACTGCAATTCTGAAGTTGCTAGGCATGGATATTCTTTCCACTGCCTTCCAGCAAAACAGAGATAACTGGCAAATTTGCCTGAATGCTCACGTATGTGTTTAAGTTGATCTCTGTAGCTCTGCAACTGAGGGGGAGGAAGACTAATCTCATTAAGTGTGTCTCATTAAATCTCTCATCAGAAGGGAAAGAACTTGTTAAATTACATAGAAATTTTTTGCTGGAAAGGAAGCCCGATTCTAACCCACAATTTTTGAGGGCTGTATGAGGAAGACATGGGTAACTTATGCAGAGTCATAGTGCTGGTCACGATTATGTCTCTCTGTTTTGAAGACTCTGGTATTACAGTAGGCAGGGTTCAGTGGGTAAGCAAACTGATGTATGTTATTTTTGTTGTTTAAATTTTACAGGAGGGTATGCTACCTGCATTTGTTCTCTGTACCTTCAGCAGAGAAGACATTTTAGAATTTAGAAGAGCGTCACGATTGCCTTATATATCCCAAGCTTTCCAAGCATTAGAGAATGAAGGGTGACAGTGTGATATATGGGGGTTTTTTTTGGGAAAAAAAAACCAAAACAGACACAGAAAGAAAAAAAACCCAAAACCAAACAAACACCACCACAACTCACACATTTATTTTGTGGGGATAAGTAGCTTTTTCTAGTTAGTGCCATAACTATTGAGCTGGATAATGATGAAGAAATAAGGGTGCTGCTTCAATGAGTTACAAACTATTTAACTATTAAACCTCTACAGTGCTCCTAATTAAGAGCCAGTGAATAGATTTGGCAGGCAGTAAACTTTCTTCATTTATGTGCTCTGTTATTTTAGGGTGTATTGGGGTACATATTTGAGTCTTGAGACAACAAAGGATTTCATAAGGGCAAACTGTAACTACCTCTGATCAAATTGGGCACAGTGTTTGCCAACGAGCATGGAAAAACAAAACTAAGTCCTTCCAGGCCTACCATTACTGAAAAACAAGTGGAAAGCTTTAAATACTGCTTACTGGGTTGGAATGCGGGGATATAATTTTTCTTTTAAGTCTTTCGTTCTTTCTAGGTCATCCATAGTATTTATTCAGCACAATGCAGCATAGTTATTAATTCAAGAGTTGGGAGTATAAAACACCTGTTGTAATTCAGTGCCTCAAATAAGTACTGTTTCTGTCATGACTCTGAACTGATTATCGTATATGTTTAGTCTTAACAGGCGTTTTACTGAAATGCACTGTATGAGTGGCCACTCAAATTTTGTATCTTGTGTGTGCATCATACCTCCAAGTGACCTCTATCCTCGTGGGCTGATTGCAACTGGTGGCAATGATCATAATATTTGCATTTTCACAGTTGACAACCCAGCTCCTCTTTACGTCCTTAAGGGTCATAAGAACACAGGTATGTAGTCATTTTATTTTCGAGTTTGTTGCATAAAAGTTAATGTGATTTGTTAGAGAGGAAATTAAGTTGAAGTTATAAAACTGAATTTTGATTTCTTTGGTATTTAACATAGCAAATTTTTAATTATGGCCTCTGCAAATAGGATTTTATAGTCTCCGTTCATGCAGTGACTTCATTGCAAGGACTTCCAAGTTTACACTGATAAATGCTTGAGCTTTTACTTTGTATGTGAACACATGACAATTTACAGAATGATTACCCTTTTGCCAAGAGTTGCATTTTTAAGCAGTTAATTTAGTTCTCCATGTATTATGCTTAATTTTTATGTCAAAGTCGATAGAAGTAGAAAAAGTGAGCTTCCTAAATAAACAAACTTTCACTGCTCATTTTGTTACCTAGATGGGGATCTAATATTAATTGGTGCTTTAAATACATAGTGAAGACTAAAAGCTCACTGCAGAAATTTCATCTCTCTTTAGTCAGGTCAGTGCAACATGTGACATATTAAACCAATTTTGTGTACCTTTTCTTGAGCTATATAATAAAAGATTCATCAATTTTCATATTAGCATACTAAGTTTGTCTTTTCATGAGCTGATCTAGTATTTAATAGACCTTTTAACAGTTTAATCATGTTATTACAGGGTGTCAAAAATAAACTTTTTAAGTCTTGGAGGTTTTGGGACTTTTTTTAACTGTGTTAAAGAATGGTTGTGGAGACCAGTTTGAAAATACCCCGGACTGCTAAGCAGCACCAAAAATTTATTTTTGTATTATAAACCTCTTGGCTTTCTCTGAGAAGTAAAGATAATGTCACTGTCTAAGGAGGCATGGAATAGCTTATGTACTCTATAAGAAACCTGGGATGGATGAGTAGTTAAAACAGCATGTGACATGCTCCCTCCAGAGGTGTAAAAAGGGATGAGATGTTCTAGGCAAGTTACCTTTTTGTAGGGGAATCTGTATTTGTAGCAATTTTTACAGTAATGTAAAACATTTAAAAAAGTAAAGTTACATTAATTGTAAAATCTGTTTTAAGGTGGGGGAAAAAGTAGGGCATGACAAGTGGCAGGGGTAGAATACTGTCCAGTTCTCACTGTGGAGTCACAGAAGCAAGAAACATAAGGCCATACTTTCCTTTTATGCACGATTAGATGGACAGGGTACTCTCTGTTTACGACTTAGGTCTTTTTGTAAACTTATTAGTATAACCTTATTAGCACCGTGTGTGTTCAGTTTTATGCCTATGTATTACTGGAGCATTTGCAGATTATCTTTTTGCTAAATCTTTAAATGTCACCGCAGTTTCTTGGTAGTAGTATTTTGCCTTCCAAGATGAGCTAAGTATTTTTTGTACGAAATCTTGCTGCTTGAGGACACAAATTAATACGTGTTGATGAAATCTTGGCTTTCTCTGTAATCTCAAAACTAAACCTTTGCATTAATTCTGTGTCTTGACTAGTTACCTAACCTGCTTGTCAACATATTCAGAAGAGATCTGGTACGAAGAGAAATTTTAAAAATATGAATGGCAAAAAAATGTGAAATTCTGTAATCTAAGGTGAAGACATTTTTAAGCAGCTCCTTTCTAGGTTGCAGTGCAACTACAGTTCCACTTAATTCTTCCCCAAACTCCTCAACACAAAATGTGCTAGTAATACCAAGTAAATTGCCTTAAATACATCTCTAACTTGCTGGCATAAGATTGGTGGCAATGCAGAAAACTTGTCAGTGCTGATTTGAACGTTCATTCCAGTTTGCAGCCTTTCATCTGGGAAATTTGGCACATTATTAAGTGGATCATGGGACACAACAGCCAAGGTCTGGTTGAGTGACAGATGTATGATGACATTACAGGTATGAAGTTCCTCTACATGAATATAAAATAGGTACTCTGAATTTGATTCTGACAAGTCTAACAATTTTGGTTTTTTGCAGGGTCACACAGCTGCAATATGGGCAGTGAAAATACTGCCTGAACAGGGATTAATGTTGACTGGTTCAGCTGACAAAACTATTAAACTGTGGAAGGCAGGCAGATGTGAAAGAACATTCACTGGTAAATGTTGCTGCAGTTCATAATTTCATCAGGGTTATGTGCTCTTTTGAAAATAGAAAAAAAAATAACCCCCCCCAAAACCATAGATAAATTGAACAAGTTTTAGTTAGGATTTCTAAAGTCTCTCAAGTTGTATGCCCAGAAATCCCATTACTTTTAGGTTGGGGTGTTTTTTTCAGAGAATAATGAGGAATGAATTACTTTTTTTTTTTTTTAAACTGCTCCCATAATGAAGATTGGTTGCCAGGATTTAGATGTGAGCTAAATAGAAATGGTATACTGCTGAAAGAAAAGCTGCATTAAAATTTTTCCTTTTTTCTGTAAAGGACACGAAGATTGTGTGAGAGGTTTAGCTATTCTCAGTGAAACGGAATTCCTTTCCTGTGCTAATGATGCTAGTGTTCGAAGATGGCAGATCTCTGGCGAGTGTCTGCAGGTATATTATGGACATACAAATTATATATACAGCATCTCTGTCTTCCCTCAATGTAAAGGTAAGATTATTTTTGTGACTATTACCCAACATTCTTCCAAAATGAAATGACAAGGTAGGCATTCTGTAGTTCAGTGGAGCTGCCACAACTAAAGAACTCGGGTAGTACTTAATTTACTTCTTTCCTTTAGGATAAATAATTAAAAAAAATACTGTGATTGACTCCAAATCACACCTCCATCAGAATTGCTCTGGCAGTATGTGAGATGAAAGGTCCTCAGTTAGGCCTAATTGTAAGGCTTAAGTGAAACTTTGGCGAAGCAATAGGCAAAACTATCATCTAGGTTGCCACTTGTATTTCAGCACTGTTGCAGAGTACTAAAATGGTAATGTGTGGCTTACGAGTTTGAGATAATGTAAATTTAGATACTTCCCCAGAAAGTTTTCAAAGTACATTATAAATAGTTTAGGTTAAGAATTTTATTTGTGGGGCTTAATTGCATTTATTTCAGAGTTAGAGTTTTAGAGGTTCAGAACTAGCTGTTGCAGGCAGTTGCAGAAGAAATTCCAAGTCAGTGACCTTTGTGTGGTGTATGGGACACTTGCACATTTGTTCAACAGGTAAAGCGCATTTATACTAGTGGATGCGTATGTCATAAATCTCTTATGCCTTAAAATTCCTCATTGAGGAGTTTATAGACTTTTGAGAGTGCTTTATGTGTGTTTCCTGAAAAAGCACGCCTACCTTGCAAAAAATCTGAATTTAAAGGAGGTATAGTGTAAGATAAAACAGCGATGGTTATAAAATTGTTCAAAGTTCTTTGCTTAAACTCTTGAAAGGAGGAAGGAATCTTTTGTTTGTCTTGAGCATAATTTCATTCCCTGTCTGGCTGCTTAGTCTGCAATTTATGCACTTTATTTTTTTTGAGAAGACAGCTATGTGGTGGCTTTCTTTTAGCTCTCGTCTTGCAATTGAGAGTAGTATTAAATTGTAGAAAGGTTCTTTGACTGTTGTAATTTTTAGATGCCCAGTTGCAGAATGGCATCTAGTATCACAGTAGACTAAAATTATGCTTTAAAAGTTTTTGGTTTTTTTCTTTTCAGATTTTGTAACTACTGGAGAGGATAGATCTCTTAGAATCTGGAAACAAGGGGAATGTGCTCAAACAATCAGACTCCCAGCTCAGTCTGTATGGTGCTGCTGTGTGTTAGACAATGGTGACATCGTAGTTGGTGCAAGGTATCCAGGTTTTACTTACAGTGTATTTTTAGATCTAAATCTGCAAACCCTTGATGAAATTGCAAGCATCACTTTAGATATCAGTTTAATTTAGATTTACAAATACAGCCATCAAAGTGTGTGTGTAGATTAAATTTAAACGTGCTATACTTCATCCAAAAAAGTCATTCTCTTGTTATGTGAATTGCAGAGGTAGAGTGAGTTCTTTGGGAATGTGGTAAACCATGAATAGGCTGAGAATGGACTTAGAAGTACTGTATAAAGAACCCTTTTAATAGGCATATCCTACCTTGATTTTAAAATTACACTATGGATAGGGTTATCTGCTCAAGTCCTTCTCTGGGTGTTTTTAGCATGAGAGCGAATTCCTTTCATAAAAATAATTGGAAGGGGTTGTTAGAAATAATGATGGTTTCTTGTGACATAGAAGTCACTGTTAGAATGTATGTAATCATTTTGACATTTAAAATAGTATTTTTGTTTGAATGTTTTCTCTCCATTCAGTGATGGAATTATAAGAGTGTTTACGGAGTCTTTGGAACGTACAGCAAGTGCTGAGGAGATTCAAGCTTTTGAAAATGAGCTTTCCCAAGCATCCATTGACCCTAAAACTGGTGATTTAGGAGATATTAATGCTGATGACCTTCCTGGAAGAGAACATCTTAAAGAACCTGGTAAGTTGTACTTTTCTCATGTTAGAGATGCCTCCAAATCTTGATTCTGAGGTATTGAAACTTTCCATGATTTCCAAAATTAAGGCTTTGATCATTCTCAGTAGGGTTGCTGAAGAAAACAGCTTAATTTTGCTCTACTATCCTTTCATTGATTCTTTTGGAGGCAAGGCTCTAGTTTAAATATACATATATTTTTTTGTAGACTAAAATGGTAAAAAATATTTATCTTATGAGATAATTTAGAAGAAGGTGGAATTCAGGATGCTGCAGCATGTTCAAGATGTTTTGGATCTGTTATGCCAGCTGTGCCAATAATACATGAGACAGTTATGTAATTTGCAAAAGGACTACTAAATGTGGAATTTTCTTCCTAAAAGAAAAGCAGATGCAAATTTTCTGATTTAGCTTTTGGCTTGAAAAAGAGTTTGTCTTGATTGAGTCAGTTTACACTTTCAAGGTACTTGGGAGATTACTGAGAATACAGTGGAAGCAGTGGTAGTTAAGTTTACTCTTAAATAGACAAATACTTTTTCCCAAGGTGAAGTAACCAGGGACCTCAGCCCTTGGCTCTGATCAGCAAGTGGCATAAATCTTACAATCATATGAAGCTTCCCATCTCGTTAGACTATGGGAGAATGTCACCTCTTTTGATTGTCATCTCCTTGGGAAAATGGTAAACTTCTGAAATATTTGACTTAAGGATTGCTTTTGCAACTTAGTCTGGTAGCGGATACCATTACCATAATTGTAAAATGCCGTTGTCAAGATTTCTGCTATTCTTCTTGTGGCATGTAGTATCTAGTTACTTCTTGTGCTGTGACTTTAAATCATGGTGAACTGTTGGTCTTTTCCATCTTTAAATTTGAGCGCTATTTGAAGACTTTTTTTTCCTCTCCTAAAGTAAATCATATTCTTGAATTTGTTCAAACTCTTAAACACTACTGTCTACAGGAACAAGAGATGGACAGACACGGCTTATTAAAGATAATGGAAAAGTAGAAGCATATCAGTGGAGTGTTAGTGAAGGAAGATGGATAAAGATTGGTGATGTTGTCGGTTCTTCTGGAGCCACACAACAAACATCTGGAAAGGTTTTATTTGAAGGAAAGGTATATGCAAACTTCAGTTGGTTTTATTCCTTCCAAAGTAAAATGCTTAATTTCCCATTAAAAATTTATTTCAGTCTTTGTGTAGATAAAATATAATTTAGAAAATAGGTATTTGTTGGTATTTTTTTGTCTTCTTCGATCTATTAAAACTCAGCGGTGGTACGGTACCAGGCTTTCTGTACCTCTGTAGTAAAATGCTTAATTTCCCATTAAAAATTTTCAGTCTTTGTTGTGTAGATAAAATATAATTTAGAAAATAGGTATTTGTTGGTATTTTTTTGTCTTCTTCGATCTATTAAAACTCAGCGGTAGAAGTATAAATACTTGCTTTATTACTTTTGAAACATGTTCTGTAAAACAAGCAAGCCAATGGAGACAAATTATTTTGGAGAAAGGTAAACTATTAGTAGAGAAATGATCAAGTTCTCTAGTATTTATTGCTAATACCTTGAAAAGTTATTTTTAACTTCCTTTCCAAAGGAAGTGAACCATACAATTTATAATGTGAGGCTTACCTAAAATATTAGGTACCAGGCTTTCTGTACCCCTTTTCTGTAGTAACTTTTGAACCTGAAGAGAGATAAGCTGAAAAATGTTTCCTTTACTGAAATACACACAGAAAAGTGTCTGTCTAGTGCCACCACAGAAGGAATGCCTTTGAGATACTAATTTTGCCTCTCACGTGGTTTAAAGAAACCTTAGGAATTTGTTGTTTTCTAGTATTAGAAGTGTGCTTTTAAGACTGAAGTTTTTTGAGGCATCTGACTGCCCTATGGCTTTGCAGGCAGCCAGAGCTGTCCATGAGGGTTACCTGATGCATCTGTTATTTTGTAATATATCTGCACACGTTATCATGATACATTGTTCTAGCCTGCTCTTGAGATAGAGAATTCTGGAAAACGCAGGGTATGGTTTAAGTATTTTTTTACTTGCACCCTGTGTAGGAGAGTATTATTGATGCAATCTGCAAGTAGCAGTATTAAAGTTTTTAGGCTTAGCTGTGGGCCATTATTAGTCTGCATTTGATACTCCTTATGCAAAAAGTGCTGACAAACGTCTAATTTATTTTTATTTTTATTCTGCTTAAAGGAGTATGACTATGTTTTCACTATTGATGTAAATGAAAGTGGGCCTTCCTACAAACTGCCATATAACATCACTGATGATCCTTGGCTGACTGCATACAACTTCCTGCAAAAGAATGATCTAAATCCTATGTTTCTGGATCAGGTGGCCAAGTTCATTATGGACAACACTAAGGGGCAAACACTGTTGAGTACAAGTGCTCAATTTTCAGATCCGTTTACAGGTAAAAGTTTTAAACTTAAATGATGACATCAGTCACTCCTCCCAGTTTTGTGTCATCGGCAAACTTGCTGAGGCTGCACTCTGACCCATCTTCCAGATCATTAATGAAGATGTTGAACAGGACTGGATGCAGTGCCAATGCCTGGGGTACACCACCAGTGACTGGCTTCCAACTAGATGTTGTTACACTGATTACCACCCTCTGGGCCTGGCTGCTCAGTCAGTTTTCAGTCCATCTCACTCTCTGCTCAGGCAAACTTCAGTTTCATAGCTCCTGCACTTCTTGTACAGGACTTTCATGTCCTCAAATGATTGAGGGCAAGGCACAGATAGATCTGACAAGAAAAATATGAAAACTTGACAAACTTTGGAAGTATTTGTGAGAACAAATCTTCAACAAAATTTTAATCAAGGCAGTTGTATTCTTCAGTCTAGTCTTTTTTCCAGTAGAAGAAAACTCCAAGAGGTGGCCAGGTGCTGTTAAGGCAATTAATAAAATACAAAAATTTAGCTAGAGAATGAACTGAAGTTTGAGTGAAATACATAAATGACCCTTTTTCAGGCAGGAAATAGAACTAGAGTAAGTTAATTATTCATAAGCTGAACATGTTAATCAGTTACATCCTGCTTATCGCATTTACAAAATAAACCAGTCTTACTTCAACTACTTTCAGAAAGATGAAGTTAGGAATAAAATGTCGTTAAAATAATTGAGCTAAATCTTTCTTGCAACAAACTAGAAATGAGAATACAGGCCGTTAATCAGGTTTAGATGTAACTCACGGAGCTGCAGTCATCTGAACTTACGCACATACTTTTGATTGAGCTGTGTCCAAATATGCAATGCGTATGCCCCAGAAAACAAATTTCTGACTTTCAAATAATGATGAAGAATTTGTTCAACAGCAGGAGACTTCTGTGTGGATAGGATCAGACTTCTTATAATGCCACAATAAACAATAAGACGTATTTGATGTTTGGCTTTATTTTTGAGCTGCTTCTGTCTGAAAAGTATTGACATTTTAATAACATCAAGCTATGTATAGTAGTCATTGCTTTTCTTACTGTTTCACTAGGTGCTGGACGTTATGTTCCAGGCTCTTCATCTGGATCAAGTTCAATACCTGCGGCAGATCCATTTACAGGTAATGTAAAATTCATAATCTGTCTTGCTAGCATTTAAGATGCATATTTTATCGTGTTCAGCTGCATTCAGTGTTTGGCTCCAGACCACTGTTTCTTGCAGTTCTCCATTTCGGGCAGTAGTGTGGGACAGACTGATAAGGTGGACTCTGCCACCGTCAAAGCATGTCCAGATCTGTTCAGCAGAGGAGACCCCTCTGCTGTCTGGAGAGCCCTCATGTCGCTCTGTCCTCTACAGCAGAGGAGTAAGGTCTTAAACCTTATGTTTTGTTAAACTCTCATATGCATGGCCAACACAGGAATGTGTATATTCATAGAAGTATTTTTCTTTTTTCCCTTATTATTCCTTTTGTCTTATTACATGACCATTATTCGTACCTTCCACCCTAAATTTTAGATTTTAACCCTCCCTGGCATAGCTAGTTTAAAGTCCTCCTCACTAGTTTAGCAAGCCTGTTTGCAAAGACATTCCAGCCCTGCTTTGTCAGGCTTATCCCATCCCTGATCAGTAGCTCTTGCTCCTCAGAGAGGGTCCTGTAGTCATTGATGCCAAAGTCCTGCCTGCAAAACCAGCCCTGCAGTGAGTTGCTGACCTACTTGATGAGTCTGTTTCTACTCAAGTGCTTTTGCTTTGCTGGCAGCAGCAAAGAACCACCACCTGGGCCCTTCACACTTGCCCCCAGAGCTCTCTAATCACTCTTGATACTTTCCAGGACTTCCTTGGCAGTATCATTGATGCCCATGTGGAAGAGTAGCAGGGTAATAGTCTGAATGTCAGGCAAGCCTTGGCAGTCTCTCTGCAGCATCCTGGCTCTCAGCAGACACCAACCTCCCAAGATATCATGTCATGTCAGTAGATGTGTGCCTCCATACCCTGCAGGAGGAAGCCTCCCATCACTGCTGCTTGCCTTTCCCCTTTTTGCAGACACAACATGCAGTCTCAGCTGGCTCTGATGCATCCCCTGTTGCGTGTTTGTCCTCATCAGTGCCAAGGCGCTGTGCCTGTTCTGCAGTTGCAGATCTTCAGGTGGAGCAGAAGTGTTCCCCATCTTGACAGTCTTTCTCTGTTCCTGTTCAACTCTGGTCTCCAGCTGTGTCTCCTCCATTGCTTTATGTGGCTTAGGCTGTGGTCTCTGCAGATGCAAAGACCCTGCAGTTCCTTCACTTGAGGCCTCAGTACCACAGAGTCCATCTCCCACAGGAGAGGCCACTGCTGGCCTCAGGCACAGAGCAAGGCCAGGCCTGGGCAGCGGTGCCCTCCCCCTGGAGCTTGTCATGGATAAGGTATCTGCTGTGCTGAGGGCCTTTGCACCACTGGGTGCCAGAGACCAGGCCAGAATGTCTCCCAGCTGTGGGTCACTTAGCTTGCAAATGCCATCATCACCACCCTCACATATACATAGATTTAATCCTTAAATGTCAGGAAGTGAAGATGACTTCTTTTTAATTCCTTTAGTGCAAAATAACACCTTTAATAGTGATGTTTGAAAGCTAGTAACTTAATACAGGTGCACATTACCTCTTTACTGATGGTGGTGTTTAAAAAGCCTAATGTTTCCATTCAGGTGCTGGTCGCTATGTTCCTGGTTCAGCATCAAATGCAGTAGCTCCAGTGGGTGGAGCTGATCCATATACAGGTAAGAGATGATGCCTGCCAATGAAAAGCATCCCTGATCTTTTGCTTTGGTTTTTTCCTTTGACAACGATTCTATATTGATGCAAATTTATACTTAATTAAAACTAATGAGCCAAGTGAAGCTGCTTATTGTCTGGAAATTATTCAGAAAATGGGGATAACAGAGCCTTCCTTTACATGCAGGAATCATGCACAGAAGCTTTAAAATATATGATGTAATCTGTTTTTGAGAGGATTTTTGGTTTCCTTCTAGTTATGTTGTTGATCAAAGAAATTGATATATGTGTGTAATTTCCATTAAGTAGTATCAGCCACTAATTCACTTGTGATTCTAGGAAAATATTGTAAGTCATAGATTATAGCTTTTTACTACTCTTTTTCTAAAGAGATTTCAGGCTACTATTGCATGTGACATAACTTGGTCATATCTGCAATATAGAAAAACCTTGCCTCATTCATTATGAAAATAATCAAAAGACAAGATCTCAGGGGCAGCAGGGTTCTTTGTTCTAAAACGACCCTTGCCATTTTCATGTCTTAACTGCAATACCCATTCCTATGAATGACTCTGTATTTAGTTCATGTAATTCAGAAATCACTGTTAATAATTTACACTTGTACGGTAAATTTTTACATTGGGGAGAACAGTTTGTGAAGGTATTGCTTTAAGCTTTAACCCTTGAATGCAAAAATAATGTAGGGAATGACAGCTATTTGCATAAGCATTCAGTGTTTTTAAAAGATATTTTTCTGAGTAATGTCCAGCAAGAGAGACTTATTGGTAGGATATTGTTATGTGTCAGACACTTCGGTACACTGTTGAACTTTTCCTACTTCCTTTATGTAGGAATGGGCGCCTACCAATCAGCTGCAGCGAAAGTTGAAAATATTTATTTCCCGAAGAAGGATGCTGTCACCTTTGACCAGGCCAATCCTACGCAGATACTGGGTCTGTGTTTTAATTTCAGGGATGGTTTTATTTTTCATCTGTCTGAAGTAACTTCACTTTTGATCTTTTCAAAAAGCTAAGTGATTTTCCATAGCTTTCCGACTGTTTCTTGGTTTTGACCTTTCAAAATTGCATTCATCGCTTTAATGGTGCATGTATTTGAAGGCTTAGGAGTATGAGTAAATTTCACAAGAACTCTAATACAGGATATCCAATTTTTTTTCCTCTTGGCTTATGTCTGCTGTTCAGCATCTTTTTTTATCAAGCTGGTTCATTTGGATACTGTACTTTTTTTTTGCCTAGCTGCTGGGTATGCAGGTCACATGCAAACCCTTTCTGATCTTGCTCATGGAAGTTTTAGTTCACCAGATAGCCATACAGTGTAATCTATGAAGTTTTAAAGTAAGGCATTCTGCAATTTCACAGGTTGTAATAGTCACTTCCATATTTAAGCAGAACACTCTGCATACCAGAAAAAGAAAACAGTGTATAATATTTAGTAGTTATACACATTTTTGGTAAATGTTATTGACTTGTTTTTCCCTCTCTTTTCCCATGTTTCACTCCTATTCTGCTATGTCATCTTCTACATTTTCTGTAAATGTTCCACAGAATCTCTACCTTATTTGTCACCAGTTTATTTCAGTATGTTTCTGTAGAGTGCCTTAGTACATTTATGGGTTTTGTAAAACTAATTTGTATTCACAGTGTACCTGCCTTGAAGATCTCCAAACTAAAATTCTCTTGCTTCCTTCCCTCCCCTTTTTAAACAGAGCTTGAAAATTTTGTCATTGTCTAGATAGTCTGACAAGGAGACTTAAAACAAGAGATTATGCTTTTAGAAAAAGTATACCTTCATCTTTATCCAACTCCTTTAAGACGGCAAGCTCCTGGCCTTACAGTCATGGAATCATAGAATGGTTTGGGTTGGAAGGGACCTTTAAAGATCACCTCGTCCAACCCCCCTGCCATGGGCAGGGACATCTTTCATTAGGTCAGCTTGCTGAAAGCCCCATCATCCTGACCTCAAACACTTCCAGGGATGGGGCATCCACAGCTTCTCTGGGCAACCTGTTCCATTGTCTGTCTTGGTTTAAAACCATTACCCTTTGTCCTATTGCTACAGGCCCTGGTAAAAAGTCTCCCTCCATCTTTCTTATAAGCCCCCTTTATATATTGAAAGGCCGCAATAAGGTCTCCCTGGAGCCTTCTCTTCTCCAGGCTGAATAACTGCAACTCTCTCAGCCTTTCCTTATAGGAGGTATGTCTGATTTTCGTGGCCCTCCTCTGGACCCGCTCTAACAGGTCCATGTCTGTCTTGTGCTGGGGACCCCAGAGCTGGATGGGGTCCCACTCCAGGTGGCGTCTCAGGAAAGTGGACAATCACCTCCCTCGACCTGCTGGCCACACCTCTTATACAGCCCAGGATACCATCAGCTTTCAGGGCTGCAAGCGCACATTGCCGGCTCACGTCCAATTTTTAATCCATCAGTACCCCCAAGTCCTTCTTGGCAGGGCTGCTCTCAATCCACTCATCGCCCAGTCTGTACTGATACTGGGGATTGCCCTGACCCAGGTGCAGGACCCTTGCACTTGGCCGTGTTGAACCTCATGAAGTTTGCATGGGTCCACTTCTCAAGCCTGACAGGGTCTCTCTGCGACCCTCTGGGGCCTTGTCTGCAGTATTGCTCTTTTACGTATTGTTCAGGTTTCATTTTCTGTTTAAAAATACCAGTCAGAAGAATCTTCAGTTAGCTTCATCCTGTTTCCCTGAATTTTCCTGTGCTCTGGTATTTGTTCAGGGAGAAGGTAAGGGATCACAAACTAGAAAATATTTTTCTGGAGGTTGTCACTAGTAAATAGATTTAGCCTCCTTTTAGTTCTGCACAGATTTTACAGTAAAATTTTGTCCAGAACTTACTAGGAGGGAGAATGGCAAGACTGGCTGACTTTCATTCTGCTACATTATAGCAAAGCAGAGACTTCTACTTAGTCTTAAAAACATACTGCATCAGTTTATTTTTGTCCAATATTCTTGAAGGATAACTGTGTTAGCTACAGGCTTAGTGGGTGGTTTGGTTTTTGAAGCTTAGAATCTGAAAACTAAGTTTACTGAGTTTCCTGCAGTTTTGTAACAGTGCATGGTTAAATACACTTGTAAATATTATGGCTGGACCGGGATAGATTTAATAGCTGTATATTTGTTTTTTCATAAGGCCCACAGTTGATTTTTGTGCATACTATAAAACTCATAAGGGTGTACTAATGAAATGCTGCCTGCTTGTGTGTTTATTGACATGGCCCTCTCTAATTCTGGAAGACCCATGATTGGAGGTGCTTAATGCTAGATCCATTTTAAGGAAAATGCTGTACATTAAAATAATTTTTCCAATACTTTGATTTTTAAATTACATTGAAATTTGAATATAGGGCATGGTGCAATCATATTTTGCTTATGGCACTTAAATAATAAAAATACAAAAACTGTGATTACACTAAGAACATAGTTTCTTTATTGTTTTTACTACTTAATGATAGAAAAGGGCAAAAAAGGAATCTTATTTCAGTTATGAAAACTAACGGTCTTGTGATTCTTTTCTGCATTTTTGGCCTGTATGTAGGCTAAGATGTGAATTCTGTATCTCTGTGTTGCAGTATTAGAGGGGGCTTAATAGTAACAATCATTGTGACGATTAAAAACTTAAAATTAGAAAGATGATGACACTGGGAAAAGTAATGTTTAAAAATCTAACACACCCCCCCAAAAAAAGCAATTACAACTGTTTGTGAAGTGTTTTTATAGTATTTCATTCAAGATCTGGATTTGTGAATTTCTAATGTCAGAAAGCCATGCCTCTTCTATTGGTCTTACAGGCAAATTAAAGGAACTTAACGGCAGTGCAACTGAAGAACATAAGCTTACAGAGGATGACTTGATAATCCTAGAAAAGTTATTGTCTGTGACATGCAACACCTCTTCAGAAACACCTACAGCACAGCAACTTCAGACTTTATGGAGAGCGGTTAACTGGCCAGAAGGTAGACACTTGCAATTATGTTTTTGTACTGTCATCTCATCAATACTTCACCATGAACTAGAAGTCTTGTTATGCTGACTGTCACACAGGGTCTGTCCCAAAGAGTTTATAACCCAAATAGAAACCAGAAGATGATAAATAGCTAACAGTGCTGATCAGTAGCAGGGGCAGTGACATGAATTGCAAAATGGGGAATTGGTTCTCAGGTTTTGTTGTTGGCACAACAGTAAACATAAAGGAGAAATTTGATATAAACATTAGTCATGGTTATTTCATTAGCAGGAGCATCCTTGAGAAAGAGGTGTTGAGGCTTGTTTGGAAATGGAGCAAAGAAGTGTGAGGTTGGAGTCTTAAGTTATCAAATGAGAGATGAAATTATGGAGAAAAATTACTTTAAAAATCTCAAAAGTAGCTCCTGCTAAATATGGTACAAAAGAAGTTACTGAAGCTAGGTTATGTGGTCAGAACTGCATTAGTGAAATGACATTCTGAATGAATGCAAGAGTGGAGGTGATATAATTTCATTTACTGATGGATTGAAAAGACTATTTTGGTTGCTACTGTACATTCTGGAAAAAATGGATACATTTCATATACAAATATCTAAATATGCAGTTAAAATGAACTATTTTCTTGAAATGGCAGTTGAAGACTTGGTATTAAAAATTCATGTTCATTATATAACATCACTTAAACTGTTTTGTACAGCTGGGAGCTGGTGATGGCTAATGTCTTCATACCTTTTAGACCCTTTGTATTGTACATAGTGTTAATTCTCAAGATTCTGTATATCTGCAGGAAAAACTGCTTAAAAAGCAGCTAGCAGGTTCAGCTTTGATTTGGTTATAAGCATGGCATACTGATAGTAGACCCAAGGAGCCAGATGTATTTGAAATTTGGTGAAATGGGGGAGAACTACTGAACAAACTCTTAAGTTCCGTTTCCTTACAATGATTTCCAGCTGATCAGATGAGGACTTTTGTTTGTTTCTTTGCAAATGATGTCTGAGAGTTGAAGGTAGTCTAAACATTTTTTTCTCGTTTTTCTTTCTGTAAGCAGTTCTGTAGCTGTACTAAACTGTAAGATATGGAATGAGGACAAAGGGAGATGCTGAGGTGTTGAGTCACTGAGAAGCTTTCAGAGACCTTTTCGCATTAGCTAATATTTTGTGCTTGCCTTCGGTGTTCTCAATTAGAGCTTTTAGGAAAGACTTTAAGATTTTTTGCAAAGCATTGTGTTTATCCTAAATAAAGGAGCATGTTTTCTGTGATTAATTGAAGTGTTACTAGAATGGATTTGTCAATACTTGTCTTTATGAATTTCAAACAACGTGTGCTTTACCTGAATCTCTTCCTGCATGAAACCATTACTGTCTGTTCCCAAAGCAAGGGGTTTAGGAATGTCTGTATCTGAAAGAAAATCACCAGCACATTTGCACATAATGCAATATTATCACTAAAATATTTTTTTGTTTTGTTTCTTAGATATTGTCTTTCCAGCCCTAGACATTCTTAGATTGTCTGTCAGGCATCCCACTGTGAATGAGAACTTCTGCAGTGAAAAGGATCACGTACAATTTATCGTCCTTCTCCTTAAATTTCTGAACCCTAAAGGAAAGCAAGCAAACCAGCTGTTGGCACTTAGAGCTCTTTGCAATTGTTTCGTCAGCCAGGCAGGCCAGAAGCTCATGATGGAACAGAGAGATGAAATAATGACACAAGCAATAGAAATGAAATCGAGCAATAATAAGAACATCCACATTGCGCTTGCCACACTGACACTGAACTATGCTGTATGTTTACATAAAGTCAACAACATTGAGGGCAAAGCTCAATGTTTATCAGTAATCAGCACAGTTATGGAAGTTGTTCAAGATCTTGAAGCCATTTTTAGACTGCTCGTGGCTCTTGGGACACTAATCAGTGATGACACAAATGCTGTGCAATTAGCTAAGTCTCTTGGAGTTGACTCTCAAATAAAAAAGTATGCCTCTGTATCAGAACCAGCTAAAGTAAAGGAGTGCTGTAGGTTTGTTCTTAATCTGCTATAATTGTTTGTTTTTCTTAGCACTTGGAAGATGGTGTATGCAGAAAAAAAAAGATGCTTCTGTTCATATTTTGTGACAGACTATAATTGAGAAAATACTGTGGATTAATTAAATTTGATTTGTTGCAAGATACAGAGCAAATAAAACTTTTTACACTGTTTGGCATTTGACTGCTTTTCTGAAGTCTGTAGTGCACAGGATCTTTGCAGGAAGTCCTTCTGACGTAGCTCAGATCAAAATAGATCACCAAGAAGTCAAACCATCTCAGTACTTAAAGGTCATCTAGATGGAAATGTAGGAAATGGCTGTGATTCAGTGACTGTCGACTCCGACACCCACCTCAACCACATTTCTATGTTTCAGCACAATGAGTCTGCTTCTTGACTGTGCTTTTTGTCAGCAGAGAAGGGGCCCTGAGAACGGTTAAGTTCAATGGTGCTTTTCACAAGCTTGTTAGTTAACATTGTTTAGTATTAACCCTGGTCAAATATGCTGGTAAGGAAATGGCATTTACCTAATTTTCCATCAGCTTTTTTCCACTTCTTTTTTGAAACCTAGCTGTTTTATGGCTCTTCCTGCTTTTAACCTAGAATCAGGTGACTTTTTGAGGGGTAGAATCTTTAACTGCCATTAGATGTCATGCGTCACTTGTGAATATCTTGCAGCTTGTAAAATGGCTTGAACTTCTACAAGAGCTTTTATATGACTTTTAACTTTTAATGACAGGAATACTCCACCAGTTGATAGCAAGTATCTTACTCTAAAGTATGTTGTAAAGTATTAGATGATTTTAAAAAAAAAAAAGTCATCTTGAAGAGTGGGGGAGAAATTTAGGTGCAGAGAACAGGTTGAGCAGCATGAACTGGAAGAGTCTTCATAGAGGTGGTCGATGCCCCAAGCCCTGATGCCCGTCAGTGTTTAAGAGGCATTTGGACAATACCCTTAACAACATGCTTCAACTTCGGTCAGCCCTGAAGTGGTCAGGCAGTTGACTTGATCATTACAGGTCCCTTACAACTGAAATATTCTAAACTGTACAAATGTAAAGTCACGTTTTATGAAGTAGCTTTAACATAATAACTGTGGTGACTGTGAAAAGGGAAAATAATATTTTACAGCTCTCCCAGCAGATCCAAGATGTTCAGCTCAAAAGGGGAATGTTATTTCCTACGGCTCCTGCAAATGTTACACTTTGGTTTAGAATTAAGATGAAGTCAAGATGGTCAATGTTCAAGTTACATTTTTCCTTAGGCTAATAGAATGGGAAACATGGAAAAAAACAGGCAAGCTCTTCTAGCATATGAGCTCTTCATCACATGATAGCTGTCTGCCTCATCTGTGCCAGATGTGAAGGATTTTGTGACCAAGAGCTCTAACTTTTTTTGCTCCATCTAACTGAACTGTCTGAATTACTATATTACTTCCAGCAAACCTTGCTTCTCAGATCCTTGGTTGCACACTTGTACTGTTACACTTCTGTTGAATTTCCAGATACTTATCCTCACAAGTCTTGATCATGGTCTTGGTCACAGTTTTTCTCATTTGATCCATTGCAGGTTCATGTGTAAGGCAGTCCAAGAGATTATTCAGGATTTACAGTGCTTAACAATAGATAAACCCTTTCTGGGAAAACATCTAAGAAGCTACCTTTAGGAAACGTCTCTGTGAAATAATGTGCCTGACTGTTGAATTTTTGTTGCCTACTATACAATTGTTCTTGAAGCTTTAGCTTTTTCATGTTGTGCTCTTTTAACTGTGTTTGTACATGTGCTATTTTAAGAAATCTATACTCATCTAACATTTTGGTTTTGTTATTGTGGGATTGCTCTGTTACAGATTACCTCTTTATGTGAAAATTGTCATGAATTTCCCAGACCAAAAATTAATGTTTATATTAATAAACATATTCTGGCAACTCCAATAAATGGTATATTAAGAGATAGTACAAAATTCACTTAAATTTGCAGGGAAATGATGGGGCACAGCAAAAAATCCTTCATCTGGGGACTGCAGCACTACATGTTAAGCAAGATATACAAAGCAGGCCAGGAATATTTGGATAGAAGGACAGCTGCTGCTACAGGGTACTGTGATACCTGACCGTTCCATGATGTAGCGTTGTCTGAGGGAACATAGGGATTGGGGGACATTGGATTCCATCCCCAAAGAATTGTCCTTGGAGGGTCTGTCTCCGCAGAGACATGCAGTGGCAGCATAGGCAATGGAGGTAATGTGTAAAGGAGGTAATGGAAAAAAAAAGTTACAACACACAGCAAGATCTTACAGTGTGTTGTAAGATCTTACAACAAGGGGTTTTTTTAATTGACACAGAAGCATCTTGGTGTTCTTAGGTCTTCATGCATTCGTGCAGTAGCTTTCAGTGAGGATTTTCCCAAGCTAGCAAAACTGGGTACGTGCTAACACAGGTTGAATGCAAAAAGGGGAGAAACTCTCATCTTTTACAAAGCAGTGGACATTTTTTTTTCTGTCTTCTGACATATAACAACTAAATATCCTCTTTTTGTCGGTACTATCTTGAAAATGAATAATCGCTATTGCTCGTTTTAAATGACACTGTTCTAAAACTCCATTGTGGTACACATAAGCATGCATGTATATAAACACACAAATATATGTAAGTGTGCTACAAAATCTGCTGCTGAGATCACCAACTAGAAAACCTTAAGGAGGTCACCAGGATGAAGTTTCCGTTTCAGTGAAAGGATGTTAAATCTATGCCTAGGAAACGTGCCAGACAGGGAGGTCCATGGTGTACAATCTTACAGGACCAGAGGACGTTGAAAACAACTATGTGCCTAGCATGGAACTCAGAGCTGGCTTCCTATCTACAAGCAATAAACCTCAAATAAGATCTGTGTGCTAAGTGCTCCTGATTTGATTCATCAGGGGAATAGTAAAAGTATGTTTGAGAGATTTCAAAAGCCCCTTGGAGAGAAATTGTGTCCTCCGCTAAGAATTCAAAGCTTCTCAGTAGACGATATAATTCTTCTGCTGGCATCTTTTTCTAAGCTAAAATGGAAGCTCTTTGAAAGAACAGCAAACAGCACGTAGTAGCACTTCACATTAAACCTTTGTTAGGCCTGCGTTGGGTCTTATGAAGTAGAAGTACTTGGGATCTGCTTAGACCAGAACTCAGCAAACAATATAAAATGCCTTACTAGGAAACTGAAGGAGGAATCAAAACTGAGTTAGGTCAGCACCAACTGCTGTAGTTGCCAAAACAAATGGAGACTACAGTCACATAACCTGGGATACATGAATGAAAAGATTTCTGTAATGATTATTATTATTATGACGCACTTTGCTCTCATCAGGGCCTAATCTTAAGCAGACTTTTAAAAACTACTCAGTCATGTTCAGATTGCAGACAGAAATAGACTAACTTCAGTCTGCAAACCTATTTCATTAAAAGCACTGTACATTGAACTATACATTCATGAATCGTTGGACGCAGTCACTTCTCTACAACGTAATATGCTAATCTACTATAGAAGAGTAGTACCATAGATCAGTACTAAAAAGGTAACTGTAAATGCTTTAGCAAATATTATAACCTGCTGGTTCCAATTGTGTGAAATTTTGTTTAAAAATATTTAGTTAAACTGTCTTAGCTGAATTTGATCCATTACTATATATTTATCAGTTTCCTTTTATTTTCTCCCTCTCTTTAAACTATCAACAGATCCAAAGTCTTGGAACAGTAGACATTTCCCACCTTTTCAAAATGTGTACTGAATAGACTGTGAAATTAAATGTTCAGTAACAAGGTGCCATACGCGACTGTTGAAAGCCTAAGGGAATATCTGGGCATTTTCAGGTTTCCTATTCTTCCAATGGACTTTTGATGTTTATTCACTGTAGCTATTGAGCTTTCCATTTTGTTGGGAAATTTTTTTTCTAGACTTTCCAATTGCAAAGATGAATTTGCAAATGTGGACCAAGTCACTGTTGATCTGTATCAAACACATGGAAAAAAGAAGTGTTACGTATGAACTACCCCTTTTTGACAGTAAATTTTAAAGCCTAACTGTGACCACATAAATGCCAATATTGTTAGAAATTGTTTTATCAACACACCCGGTTAGCTTCTGTACTCTGTCTGCATAGATGCTGCATTCATTGAAAACATAGTCCACACAAATAAAGGTGCAGGTTTTCTATAAAAATAGCAGATCAGGCAGTTAGTAGGTATTTCATTATTCCTGATTCATCTTTAACACTTGTCCTGTTTGCATGCCTAAGCATATATTGCTTAACCTTTTATTTTCTGTGTAGTTGCTCAAGGGATCTCATTTTCCTGTCAAACTTGTACACCCCTCATCAACATTTCCTAATTACATTACCTCTGCCATCTTGAGAGTACACTAAGGCTGTCATTTTGTGATGATAAATATGAAGATCTATTCCCACCCATCCAAGTAGTCTAACAACACAGACTAATCAGGATCAACTCTGACCCTGTGACTGCACATTATCCAACTCTGCAGGGACTCACCCTTTCTGAAAAAGGAACAGATGATACTTAATAAATTCTTCTAACCCTTTTGAAAACACAATGCCAGCCACTGCATTACCTGTATTGGTTTATTACTTTTTATCATCTGGCCACAACGCTTTTGATCACCACTAGCTTTGTACAACTTGCATTGAGAGGACCTCTACCTAAATGGGGCAGTACCACCAACGCTGTTTGAAGATCCAACACAATGTGGAATGTATGAAACTGGAAGGCAACATGTCTGAATCTGGGAAAAAAACAGACCCAGAAGAAAGATGAATGGACACTCTGGTGCATTAAAGAACATTGTTGCATGTCTCTGCACAGAAAGGGAGGTTCTTAATACAAATTCTTTCTGTGTAACGATGGACATTTGTCCACCCCGGTCTTTATTTTTGGCTAACTATGCTCTTTAATTGGCATTTCCCTCTATAGCTAATCTTGACATTGGTGGCTGAAGACTGATCAGTGTCTTCCTGAATTGCACAACGTGGTCACCTGCCTTTAATGGGCTTTTCTGCCGTGATTCCTACTTGTCTGCAACCCATGAAAAATCGTTTGTGTCACACTTCCGCAATACTCATGAAATATCACAGAAAAATTAAATTTATTGTTGACATTAGCATTCACTGGGATATGCATATTTTATTTTTTATTACAGATATTTCCATGCTTGAACCATTTTTAATGGAGCATATCTGAGTAGAAGTTAGCAATACATCAATGACTTTTTTGCCTCAGTCTTCACCGGCAAGTGCTCAAGCCTCACCGCCCAAGCCACAGAAGGCAAAGGTGGGGACTGGGGGAATGAAGAGCCGCGCCACACATCAGGTTCAAGACCATCTAAGGCACCTGAAGGTGCACAAGTCCATGGGACCCAATGAGATCCATCTGCGGGTCCTGAAGGAACTGGCAGATGAAGTTGCTAAGCCACTATCCATTGTATTTGAGAAGTCGTGGCAGGCCGGTGAAGTTCCCACTGACTGGAAAAG
>NW_008796051.1:2872687-2873595 GCF_000699145.1 Aptenodytes forsteri | reverse complement strand
GTAAGGAAGAAATTTTTTACGCTGAGGGTGGTGAAACACTGGCACAGGTTGCCCACAGAGGTGGTGGATGCCCCATCCCTGGAAACATTGAAGGTCAGGTTGGAGGGGGCTCTGAGCAACCTGATCTAGTTGAAGATGTCCCTGGGCAGGGCAGGGGGGTTGGAGTAGATGACCTTTAGAGGTCCCTTCCAACGCAAACTATTCCATGATGAAATCAGTATTTAGAGGTCCCTTCCAACGCAAACTATTCCATGATTCTATGAAATCAGTAAGAACAAGTTTCTGGGGACAAAAGGTTACATGAGAACCAAGTTGAGGTGATTACCGTGACGGGTTGCCTAAAGCTTCATACCAGGGGCTCAGAACAGCAGCTCTACCAATTTTTAAGCAAGTCTGAGAGGTGACTCTCTGGAACAAGAAAGAATTAAGCCGAATGTCTCTCTGCTGGGCAGACTATATGGACTACAGCAAGGACTAGAAGCAGACTAGACAAATCAGCATTAAAGATTTTTTTTTTCCCCCCAGGCAGAACAACTTACAAATCTATTCAGATGTTTTGCAGGTGCCGCTGAGCACAATGACAGTGTTACCTGGACAATGTAGTTTGCTTGGATTTTATGTCATCTACTTGGGCTTCCAACAGGCTTCGGGCAGGACCTTTGGTTCCACAGGGCTGCCAAGGGAAGAGAACGAAGGTTCTCACATTGTTGAAACAGGTTGAAAGCCAGGGAAAACCGGTCAGGATTAAATAGCAATTACGGAGGATCAAAGATACTTGTATAAATGGGTGGCTTGCCGACGTTTGGAAAACAAGTTTTCTTCCCACCTCGCTACCCGCAAAAAAATACGCAACAAAGTTAAAAAAAGCGCCCCAAGAGCACTGCGCAGCCAGTGGAGTGCGGACAGCC
>NW_008796051.1:2851206-2871731 GCF_000699145.1 Aptenodytes forsteri | reverse complement strand
GCAGAGGCACCCACGGCAGCGCCGCGGTGCTCCCGCTGCACGCCCGGGGGAGGCCGGCCCGTGTTTTCCCGGGTGTAGGGGCTGCTCAGCGGTGACCCACGCCGTGTTGCTCGTGCCTGCGGGACTGCGAGTCTGTCCTAGGAGCTGTTGGTGCGCCAGCACGAAAATTCGCCTGACACACGCTCCTGAGTGAATCGCGGGGCTCTCAAAATGTATTTCTAGCTGGTTTTTTTTAACTGTAGAGGTCTTCCGCTGATGTATGGAAGATACGTTTTCCGATGTGAAGCCCACTTTTATTCTCAGAAGACTGTGCCACGCAGGGCATTGTATGCCAATTTCCTTCTTAGCAGGGTAGCTGTAAATTTCGAGATTAGTGGTTTAATTGCACAGCAAATCAGAGAGATTGATTTCTTCTGCTTTAAAGCATGCTTTCATGTATAAGCAGCAGCTAGGTATTTGCAGATGATATTTGCCAGTTAATATTTAAAAGTACTTTTTGCCTCTTGAAGCTTTTAAAATTTCCCCTAGCGTAAGGATGGTTTCAGTAACCAAAAATGTCGCTTCTTTAATGGTTACCCTGCAAACTGAAACACTATTTGGAAGCTCGGAAGTCCACCTTAAGATGTACCTTGCAATTATGAAGGGAAAACTATTGCAAGCGCAAATGGAGCTGTAAGTTTCCTTCTTCTCTTGTTCACTAGAAAATGTGAAAATTGTACTTGCTGTCCTTGATTTTAGGAAGAAAAGTGCAATGTACCATCTGGAGAAAAAGTGGAAGAAGCTGAACAACCCAGTGATATAGAAGAAGGAGGATTAGATCTCAGCGTGTCACTCAAACCAGTCAGTTTCTACATTGCGGACAAAAAAGAAATGCTTCAACAGTGTTTCTGTGTCATAGGGGAGAAAAAACTACAGAAGATGCTGCCTGATATTTTAAAGGTACTGAAATACACTTACCTTCATATACTTTTTACAAGCTTGAATGCTTGTGTAACAAAGCACGTCTATCTCTCAAGTCTAGTGGACTTCCAGCTTAAAAGCTGCCTGTGTATTTCTTAAATAAAGATTATATCAAGTCTCTGAAAGTGAGACTTTTTAAAGATTTGATATAGTTATTCCTGCTTACTCCTTTTTCCGTTGCTCAGCCATTGCTGAACTGCAGGCTGCTCGTTTTTATACCGTTTGTCTGTACTGGTTAATTAAATGCAAAAGGAGTTTCATGATTGCATGGAGTAAAGTCAGTAGTGTTGTTCACTAATAAATATACTGATTTGTTAATAAAAGTTTGATTTCTGTTTGTGTCAGCTGAATTTCTTTGTATGGTATTAAATTAATGTCTGAGATAAGGCAATAAAATCCTTTTTTGATAAACAGCTTCTGAAGCTGTAACTTCTGTGGACTTTAGTGGTAGTATTGCTAGAGTTTTACTGGCTTAGAGCATATGTTTTTTGAGTCTTGTGGACTGCAGGACTTGGCAGTAATAAATTAGGCTAGCAGCCCGTACAGAAGAAGAGGCTGCAGGTAAAGTGCCATTTGTGTGATGTTTGTTAATAATTTTAAAATTTGTCTTTTAATTTTTATCTTTATGAGTCATTATTAATGTAAGTGAGGCAGGACTTCTTCATTTTAAGCACTTGGTGAATTGCATACAGTCTCATCCGTTCCTCATCTCTGGGAGAAGAGGTCTGGTGCAGCTGGAGGCAAAGGCATTACTGACTTTGAAACGAAGTTGCCTGGTGGTGTAGAACCAAACCTACAGTAGGGTCATGAATGTTACAATATGCTCAGCACTTTC
This sequence comes from Aptenodytes forsteri, assembly GCF_000699145.1. Classification (NCBI taxonomy): domain Eukaryota; kingdom Metazoa; phylum Chordata; class Aves; order Sphenisciformes; family Spheniscidae; genus Aptenodytes; species Aptenodytes forsteri. The sequence continues at coordinate 2,869,936 of NW_008796051.1, read as the reverse complement.
TAATTTGGTACTTATACATGGTATCATAGTTCATTTGAAAGCGTGAAATTATCACTGTTTCACCAAGAGGACACCAAGTAGTATGAAAGATGTGAAGGGAACTGGAATACCCATAAAATCTGTGGCAGCGTGTGGTAGTATCAAGCATGAGAAATGGATCACAATTTACATCTTTCTTATGTTTTCTTTATTATGGTATACAGCTGTTGCTGTGTTGGCAATAGCAGTGTTTGTTTCAGTCCGTGAGCTTGGATTCAACAGTTGGCTCTGGTCTTTGCAGGCTTAATTATGTAATCCAGCTGCTCCTGAGTGATGGAGAGTTAGGAGTCATCAGGGCTACAGTTGTTTGCTGTTCGATGCTTCACACATATGGCCCGGTATTTCTACTGCTCAGTGTTGCAGCTGCAGTGAAAACTCCAAGCCATAGGTCAAGTAACTGATAGTGTGTATTGCTTAATTTTTCAGAAAAAAAACCACACACGCATTATTTCTGGTAGCTGTCAAAACTGAAACACCTACCTGGTGTTCTTCAATAGTTGCATCAATGCAGGTCAGAACAGAGAAGGGCTTGCAATCTGAGTTAGCTCTTCATTCAGTACAGTTGGAGTAGTAGTTACCATTCATAATTACTCTGTCCTCAGAAATTTTTAGTAGCTCGTGGTCTGTCTTATCTGTCTTCTTAGAACTGTTCCATGGACGAAATCAAAAGGCTTTGCTTGGAGCAGTTGGAGCTGTTATCTGAAAAAAAACTGTTGAAGATACTTGAAGGTATGAATGAAACTTTTAGGCACCATTGTACACCAGAGAATAGTCTGCTTGGAAACTGGATTTTCACTCCGTTTCTAGCTTCTAATATACACACACACAAAAATAAGTGTGTATTAGTGTGTGTGTATATATGTGTATATATATTGGTATTACATATATACACATTCTAATAGTGTATATATATAGTATGTGTGTATATATATATGCTGGCTTTCATCTTTTAAGCTTGGATGAAATCGTCCATTGATTTAAAAGCTATTAGGGATACCTGCAGAAAACAGTAATATAAGCTTCTTTTCCTTAGTACCCAAACTAAGAACAAAGCTTTTGACTTGGTGGAAAAAACAAAGCTAGGAGGTGGAAAAAACAAAGCTAGGAGTGTAGAAGTATTGTTTGAAATCTGTTATTTTAGGTAAACTGACATTAAGTTGCCCCTCGTTCTCTGCAGGGGAAATCTGACATACTGCAATACCAGTTGAATTGTATTAGCAATTGCCCTAGAGTATTTGGTGTAGTTAAAGGATTCTTGGTGGATCCCGCTGCTCTGCTGAGACACAGTTCATGTACTTTGATTAAGGATATGACATTCCAGCTTTTCAGTATCTTATTGAACTTCCACTTGATATTTAAGGGCGGTAGAATTTATTTGTAAACATATTGCTGTCTTCTCAATTAAGTGGAACTCTTCAAATCTTGAATGCTGTGGAGTACCTTCTATTAATTTTGTCTCCTGTGCTTTATTTTTAGTGCCTATAGTGTTGTACTAGCAATAGCTATTCTGTTTTTTTTCGTAATACAGTGTAACTGAAATAAAGTTTTTAGTTTTGAGTAAGTCTAATTTTAGAACATCTGCTCTAACTGGGGAAAAAAACCTCTTCTGCTGATGATTGCAATAGAGTTAATCATTAAGAGTAAGCCTAACTATATAGCATTAACTATATTACCTGCCTAAATTTTCATGTTTGAAACTGTGTATATCTAGGCAAGATTGGAGCTGATTCTGATACTGACGAGGAGGCAGATGGAGGAGACAAGACTGGAGGTGAATCAGTCAGTCAGTGAGTAAAAGACAAAACACTTAATTTAAGAATACTGAACAATACAGGGATTTTTCATGAGAAATGATCAAACTTAATAAACCTTTGAGACAATACAAGACAATACACCAGTGTTGGGCAGATTGAAGTACCTCTTAGTTTTGCTGGTTTGGTTAGTTCATCTAGACTTACTAAATAGGAACAAATGGATGGAAAAGCTAGTGTTAGTAATCCAAATTTCACATTCTGGTTGGTATTTTTGATTTAACAGAGACCTGGTTTCTGATCCTGTCTTTAATTCAGAACAACTTACGAAGTTATTGAATGAAGTAATTTTCTTTGATCGCATCTCATCGTACATCATACAAATATCCTAGAAAATGGAGTGATACTGAGTTAAGTGATGTTTCACTTTTTCTCGTGTGATACGGTTTTAATGCCCTCTGACACTTTCTTCTAGGGTTCCATTTGGAGTTGATTTGTGACTGTATCCCCCCCTTTGCTATTTGTTGCCTACATGATCTGTGAATGGTGTCAGTACACCCATTTATGTGGACTGATTTTCTTATTTTGGACATTGCCCTCTGCTGGCTATTTAAAAAAGCAAAATAAAAAACCCCAAAACTACAAAATACACTAAATAGCAGGTCTCTTTATGTAAAGGAGTCTCTGTTAAGTGATAGATGTTTTGCCGGTGAACTTCTAAATAGAATGAGAAGACAGACTTATTCGGTAAGGAAACCATGAAAAATGCCCCAGGATTTTGATGCCTGGAGAAATGATACGACATTTTTAAGGCCTAATTTACAAGCTCTCTACTATTGCAAAATACATGAAATGGTCTTCATCTTAAAGAGGTATGGCAGGATTAGTGCTGCTAGATTTCAAGAAGGTAGTTCCATGGCTGCAAGGTGTTTCAAAGCTACTGTTGAGACGTGTATTTATGGCCCTCAGCTACAGTAGATTGAGTAAAGTCTTGCTTATATGCAAATAAAGTAATGATTTGAGCTGGTAAAAACCTAAAAAGGGGAAATTGTTATTGTCAATTAATGAATAAAACAACAAAATAAGGAAAGGAAGCAGGATTCACCATTTCTTAACTAGCGGGTATCTGAAGACACTTAACAACCCATTTGCCCATGGCAAGTAGGAAAGTTTCAGGAAAACAACATCTATAGGATCTAAATTGCAGTTTGGAAGTCTGCTGTTTTTGCACTGTACAGATAATATCCCAGGCATAAGCAGTGAGTAAACCAAAGTGAGTTGGTGTTGTCTGCCTTTTCTCATAGCTGTGTTGAAGTACAGCAGAATTAAAACTGACCAAGTTCTTTACCGTTGCTGCAGTTACCAAAAACTGACAAAGCTAGGTCACCTTACGTCGCTGATGAGAAAGATATGAGCAGTAACTGACAGCAACACCAAGAAGAAATTGTGTTTAAAAAAAAAAAAAGTAAAAAACTAAGATATGTTGATCAAAGTTATAGAGCAGGTTGCTTCCTTTGACAAACATAATGGTTGAGGTGCCCCTGTTTTTTGTATCTCTATCTCTGTCCTGATAGTTTAATATTTCAGACCATTCCAAACTGGCCAGGCAAGATAATGTTGGTGTAGGAATTGTGGCTTTTCTTCTCCTTTTAATGCAGTGAGTTAAAAAATAGTATGCTACACACAAGGGTGAGAACCTTGGCTCATAGGTTCAGCTGTGTGCTAGCTTTAACAAAAAACAAAAAGGGAAAGCTGTTTGGATGATAGAGAAATAAAGGGATAGGAAGAAATAGATGAAACAAGTAAAATTAAGGTTTTATATTAATCATTAAGCCCAGTGCTTAGTAAGTAGAACAGTATTATGCTTTTACAACTGTAAAATGTCACAAGCCCTTTCTACTAAATAGGTTTAATCTTTGGACGTTTAGGTTAACTTTTTTCAACCTGTGTGTAATTAAATATAAATGCAAGTTTGCAAAACTTCAGAAAACTGTTTCAGCCAGAACAGCAACAAGTCAGTCAGTAGGCAGGGAGGCTAAAGATGCAAGTGAAGAAATAGCGAAAACTGCATTCCTGAGCTAAACTTTGGTTGTTTGTAATCATTAATGTGTTTTTAATTATCATCTGTGTTTAAATGGGTGAATTTTTTTGCCCTGGGAAGAGAAAAGACTTTTCAGAACGAAAAAGACATTTTTTTTGTTTATATTCTCACTGTTGGTTCTTCATAGTTTGTCTTCGTTACTTGTGGTTTTCTTGTAATTGACTACTTTTTTCTGCATTCTATTAATGATGCAACATTAAAGCTTTTTTATTTTAAGTCTGACTTGTCTTAGTTGCTTGCATGGACATTTAAATGTGGTAAGGGAAAATGTGAATAGCAAGTCTTACTCTAGTCAAAAATCTGTTAACTGATTTGAAGCATCAGTTTGTTTCTTTCATCTTTGTTCTTTTAAAAAAAAAAAGTTCGACAAACTTATACCTTCAGCAATATCCATATATCAATAGAAATCCAGAAGGCTTAAATCAATATATCTGAAGAAATTAAAAGTGTATCAAAATACACAGGCTTTCTTAGAAGAGTATAGTTTGTACTGTGTCTTTTTTTTTCCCCAAATATACAAATACTTATCTGTCTCTGAAGACCTGCTTCCTGTCTGTACCTTCTAAAAGTAGCAGGGATTTAGAGAAATTTCCCCAGATAATTGTAAATTGAACCTTCCTTTTTCTGATGCACATATCCTCGTTCTGCCACCAGAACTGGAAGTCCTGAGGCTTTTCCTAAATTTCAGCTCTGTAAAAGCTTCAGATGCTTCCATTAGCATGTAAAACATTTGCTCTGATGTTTTGTCACCAGCTTCTTCTGAGTTAAACACTAGGAATCCTGGAACAAGCGTGCAGAAGAACTGAAGAAGCAGGGCCTACGTTTGCCAATAACTGGAAATTGCTGTTACGATAGATACGCTTCATTACTTGTGGGCTCGGTGTAGATTTTTGACTATGCAGTTCTCAGATTTTTATTGTTTCTGTGTTACTGTCTGCAATGGAGTACTGTTAAACCAAGAGAACTGCTGTTTACTAAGCTTCCAGTTAAATGACAGATATTTAATTGGAAGGAATTAGCCAATTACTGTCCTGCAAAACCAAGTAGGCATTCTTCCTAACTCATTCAAAAGGTATTAGCATGTTCTTGAGCTGTTTCCTGAATTGGCTTTTTAAATACCTTCCAACGGAAGGACCGAAAGCAAATTATTTGCTGTTGTAATAAAACATGTATTAAAAGAACAAGCATGCTAATATCACTATAGTGATCCTATGTTCATGTGTATAACGTGAGTAAATGATCTTTTGCTTTGAAAATATAATGTGCTTATTTTTTTTTCACTGTGTGAAAATCTGCAATTTAATATTTGCGCTTTCAAGAATTTGTAGGCTTTTTACTGCCTTGGAGTCATGAGCTCAGGTTTTGCTTGTTTTGTTTTAGAAAGGTTAGCAGTTTAGAGGCTTTCCTTTTTTTAACATGTTTTGCTCCTGGGTACTGGGCTGTTCAGAAGCATGCAATTGCTGTCTGATATTTACCCCTCTAGGTCAATTTGGTTATCTTCACCATTTGGAATCACTGAAAGAATAGGCTACATGAGTCACTGAACAGATATATTAGCACTTGGCATCTGTTCACTGTCTTCTGTTCCCATGGTGTCCTCAAATTTCACCTGTGATCGGACTGGTGGACATTTCATAGCGCATTAAACAATTTGATTAGCATCTGTCATTTGGGATACCTTTCTTGAGGAGCACTACTTCATAAGGATTTTTCTTTTTTCTTTTTTTTTTTTAATTGCTTGCTGTTAATTATTTTAGTTCTCATTTGTCATGGAAATCTACCCTTGGAACAAAAATTTGGAGGAAGCTTACAAGGACTTGGGACTTCTAGGAATATTTTTTAGACTTGGAACTGCGAAGGCAAATTTTAAATTAAGGAAGGTACATTGTCTTTATGTCAGAGTACCAGACGTACTGATCTCAAGCCTGACTCCAGAGATTTAGGTGAAAGTTTCTTAACAAAAATTAAAAGCCCTGTAAGGAAAGTATCAGCATGACTGTATCTCATGTTATCAGACTGTCTTCTAGTCCAGCACATTAAGATATTTTTTTCTGTCACAAAACTTTTCCTGTTGATCTCCAACCCCAGTTACTGCTGATGCTTGGAATCCCAGCCACCAGTATTGCAGTGCTGTTGTCTTAGTCCTTAGCTGTCCACTCCTCTGGCCAGTACCCTTTTTCCTAACTTGTGCTGCTGTCTTACCTCACTCTGCATAATCTGCTGGAGTAGTGGTACCAAATCACCCTCAAACCCAGATTTCTTTGACAGCTATGCAGATTCCTGAAAGTAATAGGTTCTGTACAGAATCCATGTGCATGAGCCCAGGTTAGCATTTAACTAGCGTGGAGCATGTCAACATGAAAAGCTAGCATAGGACAAATTTAAATTTACAGCATTTGTCACCAACAAACTGTAATAGTTAGCTTCTTTCTGCTGAAAAGAACATACTGTGCTAATGCTGCTATTAAAAAGTCCAGCACATTAAGATATTTTTTTCTGTCACAAAACTTTTCCTGTTGATCTCCAACCCCAGTTACTGCTGATGCTTGGAATCCCAGCCACCAGTATTGCAGTGCTGTTGTCTTAGTCCTTAGCTGTCCACTCCTCTGGCCAGTACCCTTTTTCCTAACTTGTGCTGCTGTCTTACCTCACTCTGCATAATCTGCTGGAGTAGTGGTACCAAATCACCCTCAAACCCAGATTTCTTTGACAGCTATGCAGATTCCTGAAAGTAATAGGTTCTGTACAGAATCCATGTGCATGAGCCCAGGTTAGCATTTAACTAGCGTGGAGCATGTCAACATGAAAAGCTAGCATAGGACAAATTTAAATTTACAGCATTTGTCACCAACAAACTGTAATAGTTAGCTTCTTTCTGCTGAAAAGAACATACTGTGCTAATGCTGTTCTATTAAAAAAAAAAAAAAATGCTGAGTTTATCTTTTGGAAGAGTGACTTTGAACTTAACTGGCATCCTGAGGGAGAAGTGTCTTTGAAGACTGATAAAAGGAGGGAGCTCCAAATTATTGTGGTCATTTACTGGCATGGCATGAAAGAAGAGGGTATTAAATTTGTATAGTGTGCCTTAATTTTAGATTAGCATGTCTTCTGCTCCCATTGTGTGGAGACATGATGTTGTGTCTCCCTTTCTTAAGTCTAAACCGCAGTGTAGATAATTAGGAAAAAAAATATTTCTTACTAACAAACAAATTAAACAAGGTTAACAAGTTGAGAGCAAAACTGAACTGTGACCTGAAATGCTTCTGCTTGGCCACAAGATGGTGCAAAATGCCCGCCTGTTAAATGAAGTGGTGAATGTTCACCAGCAATACAGTCCAATCCAATAAATTCTGAAAGAGTAAAACGTGCTGTAAAAGTACTTCGGGGTTCTAAAAATTCTTTTGCTGACAGTAGGTAGTCTTTAAAGCAACTTGGTTTTGCTGTAATCAGTGATAGTGTCAAGGCAACAGGAGGAAACTTTACAACAAGTTTTGATGTATGATTTTTCAATTGATAATTTCTTTTTAAGTAGCTGTTAAAATGGGTGTAGGTAATTTCACAGCCAGTGTTTGAAACATAGAGGTTGCTCTGAGTTTTCTGTCAAAGGGCTGATTGTAATTCCTCAGTGAAATTTGGTGTTGGAGCTCAGGGTGATACCAGAGAGGTGAATTTTCTTGCCTGGATGCTATTAGTGCAAGATCAGACTTTCCCGGGTGACACATTGCTGTCCAGTGCAGAGATGACTTCTCAGTTCAAAATGAAGAAGTGTGTGAGGGAGAATAGGGTAGGGGCAGCCTAAGCAGCTTTTGCTCTTAATGATGAGCCGGGTGTATCATGACGTTATTTTGGTCAAGAGTTGAGTGACTTAAGTATAACAAATCATTAGGAGTTCCTTAAAAAAAAAAAAAAAAAAGTGACTCCTTCCAGATCTGTTGATCAGTAGCTGGTGCCAGATCCACTGCTCTCCCCAGTTGCTGGCACTTGGACATACAAGCCCGCAAGGTTTGCATCCCCACTCCAGCTGCTGCTCAGACCTCCTTGTGCACACAGGTGTCTCCCATAGCTGGTGCAGACTTGTGATCATCCCCAGTAGCTGACATTCAAACTGTTGATCTCTTGGGTATCTAGTGGAGCTATGGCCCCTCAATTTGCCTACTTACAGACCCTGCTCTCTTTCAGGAGTTTGGCCTCTGATCTTACAGTCTGTCTGGTACCTGACTCCCAGACCTCTCATCCTACTTGCTGTCTAGACCAGCCTGAGGGTTGCTAGTGAATTACAAGCATCTGCATACACATTGATGCCATGACATTGAAGTTCTCCGAGGAAGCATGCACATTTTTCACTCTTGTCTAGTTTCTGGCAGCACAGTCCTGCAGGCCCCTATGACCTATGGTCCCCTTTGCAGTTGCTGGCAGTTAGAGACACACACACACATGTGCATATATACAGAGAATAGTGTCCTCTCATTTGGAAAAATAGTTAGTATAGCAATAGAGTTCAATAGGAAGGTGGGACAGACTGTGGTGATCAGGTCCAGGGCTTGGCCAGACAAGTATACTGACCAGCAACCTGTTTATGCTCTGCTGGCCCTTCATCTTCTTTTTTTCTCTTTTTTCCCCATGCTTGTTTTTTCTCAGTCTGCCTTGGTCTCTCCCTTTTCCCACCTTTGGTTCTTCCTCTGAACATGCCATGCTGCCTTACACATTCCTACACTCCCCTTAAAAATATCTGCCAGTTTTATGCAATGCTGAAATGCTCTTCCCCAGCATCCTGTACAGACCCCCTTGCTCCTGTAGAGAGTAACACCCTTCAGCCTATAAGGTGATTTCTCTGGCTGACTGCTCTTACTAGGTTTCATTTCCAGAAAATGGGCTGGTTGCTCTCCTTTCACAACCCTAGGAATAACTCAGGCAGGGTCATTCCGCTGCACTGATGAAGTTACTGGGGTTCCTCTGCTTGCAGTTTTCCTCTGCTCCTCACTGGGCCTTTGTGCTTATGGTTACTCACCATTAAACACATAACCTAATGGACGGGACAATACAACGGAAAACTGCGTGTGATAAGCTTTGGCAAGTGACAGGAGAGCAAAACCTGAAATTTCTTGGAAGGTGTGCTGTGACAGCATCATGGACAGATTTAGCTGGTGGTCTGTGCTGGCATCTGGCCTAACCCTGCCCAGTAATGGAGGTGGATGGGGAAGTGTTGCTACCCAAGAGTCTGGCACTGTCTCAAAGCAGAGGACCGGTTTTGGCTTTGGTCCTAAGCTGGAGCCTGGCACTGAGAGTGCTGAGAAGGTGTTTCCCCTGGGCTAGGTTGTGCAGGCTCACTGGAGCGGTAATTCGGGTAGGTCTCAGTTAACTCTGACCTTATGGGTGTGTGTATGAGTGCAAAACTTTTCCTCACAGCCTATCCTCTGCTCCATCCACTGAAGAAATTGAACATGGTAATGTCATGTTGTCCGGTGTTCCTTTTCCCCCATGACAGCAGGAAGATTGAAACTCTAGTTAACGTGTCCAAACCATCACATGCAGCAGACCTGATTTTATTTGTTGAATTCCTGGGCATATTTTATATCTAACAGGTGAGGGCTGTAATCCATCTTGCAACACCTCCAGCCTTTGTAGTACAAGACTGATGACTGGAATGGAAAATAAACAAGCAAACTCTCTTTGTTTGTGAAGAGGCAAAGTTTAAATAATTTTCTGAAGGGGTTAGCCATGTACACAGAACTTCCTACTCAGCATAGCTATTTCAACAGCTAGTTTGTATCCATTCCTTCTCTTTCAGCCCTGCCTGGGAATGGAAAGTCCCAACAGAAATTAAAAGGTTGGGAGAATGCTTCTTGAGTTGACCAAGTAGGAAAGCAAACTGAAAGCATACATACCACTGAGTTCTGAGAAATATGCATCATAGTAAATAGTCTACTTCTAGTTTATTACAATGGCATGGGACAGTACGTTTCTCTTAGGGTTTCCTTACTCAAGGTGCAGAACATTTAAAAATCTTTTTTTTAGGTGCTGTGTGCATATGAAAACAGCTACATATTCTCCTTAATCAATTATTGCATGCTACCATACACATTTATGTTGCAATGGGTACAAAAAGTGGGAGAAACAGAAAAATATTGATTTGTAACCTTTGCTACTACAGAAAAGGAAATGGTGATCAAAATAACTCTGTCTCTCAGACCAAGATGGCGAGAAGTATTACAGTGTTCCCCCTCCTGACATAGCCATTGGACACCTGGAAAAAAATGTATCTTTGAAAGCATGGGTAAAATAGATCTGTATTCAATTTTAGGAAAAGCCTTCAGGCCATTACTGAAAAACAAGTTGTTAAAGTCATTATATTTACACCTGTGATACCAGAATACTGCTATCCTTTTTATAGTGCTGTTTAGCTCCCACAGGCAGGATAGTTGCATTGATTCCATATTAATATGTATGAAACCAATGCCGCACCAACATTCAGGGTAGGAAATTGGCAATTCTACTGTCAAAATGCTCACTAAACATGGCAGTTGAACTCTTTCTGTGATTCTGGGTCCTTCTGCCTTCCTTCTCCCTGTATATTTCACAGTATTTTCAGAGTTTGTATAACCGGTATGTGCGAAATGTCTGAAGGACATGAACATTCCACAAAAATATCTCTTCCTTATCCCTTGTATAAATCACTTTAAACCTTACAGGTCAAGAGTAGAGAAATCTTTAAATAGAAGAAATAGAGAAATGCAGATACTGAATGCAATTTAACAGTTGAGTTGCATTTTGTTTTAAAAAGTGGCCCTTTGTGGAACTATGAGATTGTGACGTAGGAGAGGTGGATGGTGGTGGGGTGATGGTAACTTCATGAAAATAGCTTCTTAATTTCAAATGAAAACAGTAAATAGTATTTGAATGCAACTGAAACTATAGTTTTTTCAAATCATTTAACTGTATGACAATTTATTCTGAGTTTTAGAGAAAAGCTCCTAAGATTAGGGAGAGGCTACCAGTGAGGATTGTTATTCTGAAAGGCTAGGGTGTAGTGGAAATATTTGCTTTATCCTTGTGTATCTCTAGGCAAAGCAAAAAACTCCTCATTCTCAAGTGCTTAGATTAGCACTCTGTGTGTTCCTTTTGCCTTTATTCATCCTGTAGCTGGCCTATTGGCCTACCACCACATAATTTCTTTAGTCAAAGTAAACGTTTCTTAGAAAAGTTCTCTTAAATTGTAAAAGATGTAGATTGATGTAGATTAAAATGTCTTCTTATTTGTTTCCAGACAGGACAACAGTATAGACTCTACTTCCTCTCTGAGAGAAGACAACAAGCTGGAAGGTCAGGAATCAAAACAAGGTATGTAGTGGAGAAAGCTGAAGTTTTGTTTTCTTGATGTTGGGCAGTGACTAATCCCAGTTAACTGACAGCTCTCTTTTGAACAGTAGCTGCAATCACAGAGAATCATCCTCTTAGAAATCAGCTGGTGTAGGGTTACAACCTCCCCCTTGGGCCCAATTCCAGAAAAGGAGAGAGTAAAATTGAAGAAGACATTGTAGGAACTTTGGCTTCTTAATTCTGTGAGATTGGAGAGTTTTTTGTGGCTAGAAACAAATTGCAGCTCTTCAAAGTTTGCTAGTTTAGCTTCTGGAACATGACTGAAGCTCTTGCAAGGCTCATTTGGCTCTTCATATCTAGTTTTTCAGCTGAAGAGGAGCTTCAGTCATTTCAATTTCTTGGTATATAGGTGATTGCTAATACTGCTATTACCATTTGCTGAATTCTTCCAAAGTCAGTTTTACTTTCTGTTGAGATGATCATAAGAGTCTACAGTACTCTGTTTTGACATTCATAGAAATCCATTACAGTAATTGTTTGCCAAAGGACTGCTTGTAATTTAATCATTTTGTTCAGTCTTGATATATCATACCTTGCTTTGTTTGATTGTGCAGAGCTGAGGTCCAATGGAATGGTGCTAAACACCCACCACTCCTGATAACTGGCGTATTTTACTTGAAGCCAGTGCCAGTGGTAGTACACGCTCAAATCTTTGAACCTCTGAGGACAAACATTTTGTCGTGTATATTCTCTCTTTTTAAATGCAAAAATGTAGTGGGTGAGACACTGGGGTACTCCAGTGATTGGCAGAATAGAAAATGCAAAAGCAGGTAAGTTAGTGGTACACATTTGAGTGCCTGCTGCGTAAGGAAACAGTTTTCTTAACCTGCAGCAGTATTTGTTTTATTCCAATCATTAAATCAGCACCATATAACAACTGTGAGTATTGTTATGTATATGAAGCACTAGAATTGTAGGTGTTTCTGTCTCAGTCTATTTGTTTTCATTTGGACTAGCTGTATGCAGTAACATCAGAAGTAGCTTTTCCAATCAAAGAATGTTGCGAATTCTTATAAGCTAAATTTCTCTTCTGTGAAGATCTAACATTATTTGCTTCCTGCAACTCCTATTTCACAATTCGGAATGTTGTCTAAAAGATGTCTCTTGGAATAACTTTGTGAAGCATGTTTTTTTCTGAAGTAATTAGTGAGGGGAATTAAATTGAGAAGTATAGAGTCATAATAAAAGCATCAAAACTTTTAGGAGCAGGTTGCTGTGGCTTTGTGAAGAATGCTTTAAATGTTGCTTGTTGTACTCTGTGGAATGACCTTAGAACTGACAGATTTCCTGCAGATCTCTTCCACTTTTGTATTATCAAAGGGAATTGATGACTGCTGCAGGTGATTGCTTCATTGTTGTTTTTTATGACTTAATCAACCAGAGTATCATGATGGCTTTGGGCTATAACAGTGGCTCCACTCAAGGTGTTAGCTTTAAAGAGCTTTTGAGAATATCAGTATAAGTTTAAAAATACAACTCTAATCATTCTGCTTAGCTGCAGCCTGTGATGCTATGGGGAAAAAAGAGAGGATGAGAGGATAAGCAAAAGTGGATAAAATAAAGTTGAAAAACGGAATTAAGTGTGCTAAAATGAATTTTGCAACTGTAGCTGAAGGAAAAAGTAAAAGTTATCAAAATGAAAAAGATAATGAGAAATGCCAACCATGATCTTTATTACTGGGTAAAATTACAACTGCAAAAGAGGGAAATAAGTCTCATCAGCTAATTAAACATCTATAGGCCAATGAGCTTGGATGAACACTGTATTATGCAGTTTTGGAGGCTCCAAATTCTGAATGGAACCCAAGGAGGCTTTGCCCAGCTTCCTGGTCCATACTAATTCTAGGACAGACAGGAATGACTGTTAATATTTTGTTTCTGCTTAATATGTGACCAATACCAAAAAGAATCCTGTGGTGGGTTGACTCCAGCCAGCAGTAGGCACCCACCAGCTGCTCAGTTACTCCTCCCCCAGTGGGGTGGGGAAGATGATCAGAAGAGCAAAAGCGAGAAGAACTTCTGGGTCAAGATAAAGACAATTTAATAAGTGAAGCAAAAGCTGTGCAAGCAAAATAAGGGATTTATTCACTACTTCCCATTGGCAGCCAGATTTTTAGCCACTTCCTGGAAAGCAGAGCCTCAGCATGCATAACTGTTACTTGGGAAGACAAATGCCATAACCGTGAACATCCCTCTTTCTTCCTTCTTTCCTTGAGCCATTATTGCTGAGCACAATGTCATATGGTAGAGAATATCCCTTTGGTCAGTCGGGCTCAGCTGTCCTGGCAGTGTATCCCTCCCAATCTCTTGCCCACTCCCAGCCTACTCCCTTTGGGGTCAGAGTGAGAAACAGAGAAAGCCCTGAGGCTGTGCAAGCGCTGTTCAGCCCTAGACAAAACGCTGGTGTGTTATCAACACTGTTTCAGAAACAAATCCAAAACACAGCACCGTGCAGGTCTTTGGTCAGTCGGGCTCAGCTGTCCTGGCAGTGTATCCCTCCCAATCTCTTGCCCACTCCCAGCCTACTCCCTTTGGGGTCAGAGTGAGAAACAGAGAAAGCCCTGAGGCTGTGCAAGCGCTGTTCAGCCCTAGACAAAACGCTGGTGTGTTATCAACACTGTTTCAGAAACAAATCGAAAACACAGCACCATGCAGGTTGCTGTGAAGAAAATTAACTCCATCCCAGCCAGACCCAGTACAAAGTCAGTTTCTCTTTGGCAGTGAATTAGGATGAGTATTCTCAGAAGTTAACTTTCAGGCTTTGAACTATGATCCATTGGTGCACCTTTTTTTGATCCATGGAAATGCTGCTTGGTTGAGCAGCAAGTTAGGTAAATACTGACTAATGCCATGCAGCAAGACAGAAGAATTTCCATTTCTTAATCCTGTTGATTCCCATTTCTTTTGATCTTTCGCATACTTTGTGTCTTGCAAGGTAAAGTAGAAAAGATAGTGTTCAAAGTTGATTTGATAGTATGAGAAATAGGTAAAACTGCATCTGAAACTGAATTACTAATCTTGAAGTTACTATCACAGTAGGAACAGGGCAAAACTGCTTAGGATTGAAGAAGGCCCTGGTATATTCGTCTCTTACAGTACTTTTTGTACACACTGCTGTGAGCAGGATTTTTTATAGCTTCAGAATCGTTTATGTTTTGGGCTTTCAGTTTTTATTGCTTGAAAATTGTGGTTTATCTTACAAAAAAAAAGACCAAAACGTCATCTATATGGCTTATCATACATTTTCCAGAGTTGAATTTGCTTCCTTGTCAGCTTTGATTAGAATGTTGGAGGTGCCACATATGTTAGTTGTATATGTTCCCGTATATGCTGTATTTACCAGTATGATGGCCAGTTTTTGCAATCCAGTAAACCAGTGTTATGAGGTACTGGATTGATAACTATGTAAGATCCTAAATCAGGAGTGCATTTCTCAGTCAGGGTAACATGCAGTATTCCTAAATTGGGACTTAAATGCTGTGACAAGTCATAGCCTATGATCAGGAGTGAATATCTGAATATCTTTTTTTAAGTGTATATAGTAAAAAAATCTTTAATCCTGAATCAATAAAATCCTTGGAGTTACGTTTTAAAATGTTACTATTGTTTATAAAACCAATTTGAGATTTTTTTTACCAGAAAAAAAGTCTTTCTGCCTTCCTACCTGCCTGCCTGCCTCCCTTCCTCCCTCCCTTTTTTTTGTTTTTTATGCAGAGAAAGTGCATTTATAGCTTTCTTACTAGCCAGTATTGATTTTCTTTTTTTTTTCCTACACCCTCAGGTTAGCAGGAATGTCGTAAACCCCAAGAAAAATAGGTCTTTCCTAAGGTTTTTCTGCACTGCTCATGAATTAAAACCAAATGCAGTCATGTACCAAAAGGTGTTTTAAAAAATATTTTTCTAAAGCCTTATTTGTTTTTCCTTTAAAAGTAAAAGTGGTCTCTCTTAAGGTTGACTGATTAAACTGATTTTGAATAAGGCATGATTTAATTTTTCTAATCCATACTCTACTGCTAATCTTTGTACAGAACTTCCACCTAGCGTGAGGGGTTTGCAGAAAAACTCAAGAAGAAAATACAAATCACTATGTGGCTGGCGAGTTTTTTTACACTTCACGCTTGTGTTTTCAAGAAAAGTCTCACATTTTTTGTTGCATTTTTAAATATTTCCTGTATAATAAAAGACACTGAAACATTAATAGTGTAAAACAAAGACTGCTAAAAATGTCGTTTCAAAGGTGCTTTATTCTTTTTTGAAAGGGGAGAGAATTGTTTGTATTGGATCTGAAACCCACGTTAAAGGAACATTCTTATTGAGCAGAATTATTAAAAAAATATTTCCAGAAGTTTTCCAACAGTAAAATATTAAATGTGAGCATCTTAGGCAAAAAAGCCAGTGATAGGAAGGTAATCAGTTAAAGGTATTAAAATCATAGGTCCCTGCTGTGTTAGTCTGCATTGTCAATGGGGTTTTTTTTTATAGTTTGAATGTCAGTAAGATTCTGATTGCCTGGTATTAAAAAAGAACAATTCACAGAGGAAGTACTTACTTGGGTTCCAGTATATTGGTTGTTTTGTTGTTGATGAGCAATCCTTGCAAATCAGTACTTCTACCCCTGCGGATTTGAGGTTCAGGAGCCAAAGGTATGTATGGATGAAACCAGCAATTCCCCCAAAAATTAACAGTTTGGTGAAAGAGAACCTTTTAAAGCCAGATGTCAACATGCTGATTTTAAGAATCAGAGAGTCACAGAATTGTTAGGATTGGAAGGGCTGTTTTGAGATCATCGAACCAAATCCCCCTGCTCAAGCAGGTCAGCTAGAGTGGGTTGCTCAGGACCATGTGCTGTTGAGTTTTGAATATATGCAAGGATGGAGACTCCACAGCTTGTCCGGGGAACCTGCTCCAGTGTTTGACCACCCTCACAGTAGAAAAAGTTTTTACATGTGGTCAGGTGGTATTTCATGTGTTTTAATTTATGCCCATTGCCACTAGTCCTGTCAGCGTGCAGTACTGAGAAGAGTTTGGCTCCCTTGTCTTCATGCTCTCCCATATTTTTAAAGGAGAATTAAAGAAAATTTAAAAAAACAGGTTTGCAATACTGTCTGAATATATCTTAAATGAAGAATATTTTTGATATATAGAGGATTATTATAGACTAAAGTAGCTTACATAGGAATGTAAACTTTCTTTGAGTCTTCTTGGTAAGAAATTGTATGTATTTCAAAACCACAGATCTTTAGCTCTAAACCCTCATTATTAATTAACAGGGAACACAACCGTACCTTTGGATAGTGGTACTACCAAAAGCAATTCTAAAGCCTTTAGAATCAGTAACTTTACCATCATCTGACTATAAAGTGTTCATTTTAAGCAGGAACCAATCCTACTGTAAGTTTCCACAGATACAAAGGTTGGTGAAGGACTAATAATTTCTGAGGCCAATGTGTCAAAAGCAATAGTCTTAGTCTCTCTGTAGCCAAATTGTGAGAACAGTTACTCAGGTTCTGTTAGAGTTTTGCTTTCATTTTATTACACTGCCTCTTCTAATTATTATTTTTTTTTAAATAAACTCCAACTTTTAGCCAGCATTAAAAGTCAATGCCATAACTTTCCTCATGTTTTTACTGAGTTAAATACATCTGAAATACTTGTGATAGATTATGAATAGTTGCACTATAAGTAGAGTTTCTATTCATTTTTAGTACTGTGCCTGACTATAGTGTCCCACTCCTTTTAAAATACAAAAAATAGTTATAAAGTGTCATTTTTAAAATTGCATTTTGAAAACTAAGTTTACTTTAAAGATAATAAACAATAATCGATTTTGCACTGCAGAGGCTTCCTTGTGATATAAAACCTTCTGACATTTTAATTAGGAAAATAGATCATGTAACTCCATAGGATGGAATAAATTTTCCCGATACTGCTGCTTTGCTATACTGCATGTTCTTCTAAATCGGCATAAAAATGCATTAACACTTGTCTAAATGAGATCAGCCTTAAAAGTTGGAGGAGAAAAAGAAGAGGAATTAGTTGTCTTAAATTCACAGATCTTTTTGCCACTCTCTTAATCTGCAGAGAAACACTTTAAGCAGAAGCGATTTTGTAAGTTGAAAGAAAAATGGTTCTGTTAGGCGACTATATGACTGTTACATTTGTGTTACAGGCAAGGGAGAAGATAGTGATGTCCTCAGCATAAATGCAGATGCATATGATAGTGACATAGAAGGCCCATGCAATGAAGAAGATGTCCCAGATGTGCAAGAAAACACTGTCAGAAGCGGAGCCGGTCAGATAGATGACCTTCAGAAGGACATTGAGAAAAGTGTGAATGAGATACTGGGGTTGGCAGAGTCCAGCCCAAAGGAGCCCAAAGCAGCAACCTTAGCCGTTCCACCGTCAGAAGATGTTCAGCCATCAGCGCAGCAGCTGGAGCTTCTGGAGCTCGAGATGAGGGCCAGAGCTATTAAGGCTCTGATGAAAGCTGGTGATATAAAAAAACAGCCCTGAGATTGTTTAGATTTAATTGTCAGTGTTGGTTTTGAAGGATGTGGTGTCTGTTCTCTTCAGTGCTAAGGTATATTTGGCTTGTGTATGACATTCCTCATTCAAACCCTGTTGTGTATCCTGACCTGTGGCTTAAGCCATTAATAGTTGGTTTCATTGCCATTGTGTGCTGCTTCCATGACATGCACAAACAGAGTGGTTTGACGCTTCACAGAGGTCAGGTCTCTGTGCTGGGTTATTTCCCCAAGGAGTCACACCATGTATATGCCAGGAACCTGGTGCCTTCCAGAAAGGTTAGGAGAATCAAGTTCTTTATAACCCCATGGTTAGAAATTACCAACTATTTTATTTATTAGCAACTTGTTAAACTACTTGAGAAACTTGATTTATATGTATTTCATTAAAAATACCATTTTGAAGAGGTCTTTTGTCGTGTGACTGCCTTCAGCATTCTGTGATGGGATTTGAGATTGCTTATTTCTCCTTGGGGCCCAGCTCATCATAATGTAGCTATTCTAGTTAAAATGAATGATGATTCATTTAAAACCATACTTAATTTTTAGAAAGTTGAATTCCTAAAGGAAGGGATTTTTTCCTTTCAAATAAACAGTTGAACCATGTTATTTTCAGAGTTATGAAAGTGCCTGAAAGTGACAAATGCCAGAGTTTTTATACTGTTGGTGATTTAATTTTGTCACTCTCCTCTGCTGTTCTATCTTCTGTGTCATAACTGAAATAAAGAAAATAGAGTTTTTTCTTGACTATGAGGCTTTTTTGTTGAATATTTGGCATAATATTTAGGGCAATGCAGCAAATCAGACTATTTAGACGACCTTGAGTTTTTAACATCTAACTGATGTGGTCATTTCATGTCCCCTGCAAATAGGAAAATCCCCATAATTACAGTATAAATGTTTTTTAGAAAAGGCATTTAATTTATTTATCTATAATA
>NW_008796051.1:2845839-2850933 GCF_000699145.1 Aptenodytes forsteri | reverse complement strand
TTAGATACTTTGCAACAGTAGCATAGATAATTTCTACCTGCTATTTTGTAATATTACTGCAGACCTTGTTCTATTCAAATACTATGTTTTGAATTCTCTTGCAAGGTTTATATTTTTTTTTTTCCTTTCCTTTTTTCCCTTTATTATCTTTTTTCCCTTTCTTTTTTTAACCTTTTGTTCCCCTTTGCTTTTAACCCCTTTTCTACCCTTTTCCCTTTCTTTGTTGGTAGTCAAGTGCATTGTCTTTAGTAGCAAGTTTCTTAGTATTTCTTAAAGTATGATTGATTTCCTCTGGAATCAACAGTATTGTGAGTAAAATGGTAGCAAAATAGTGCAGTGTAAATTTGATTATAAACTAAAACCTTCATTAAATACAGCTGAGAAAATTACAGTGTGCGTTCACTAAATGATGGCAGTGACCTGAGTAAATTTCACCTGACTGTAATCAGTTATCTGCTGGAACAACATTTTTCTATTATTTTTTAGCAAATGGAGGATGTAAATTATATATTATATATATATCCAACTCAAAAGGTAACTTAACTGTCTCAGAATATGTGTGTGTTGTCTTCAGTTAATTTCATTTGGCTGTTTGGTGAACTTGTGATTTGTTTGAGTACAGAGAAACAAAAGCTGGTGATGAGAGAAAGACAGTTGGCAAAACCTAGATGTGCTGTCTTGTTCTTTGTAAAGTCATAGGCTAGCAGAACTACGTTAGACTGTAAAAATAAGTTTTACTGCTGCTATACGTAGATCCTTAAAGCACTGAATACCTCACTTTGCCTGCTGTGGAAACGAAAAAGCTCACCTGCAAGGACATTTTACTTCCTAGTCCTCCTGTGCAACCCTGTCTATCCGGACCAATAGGAAAACTTGTTCCTTATTGTTTGCCTCTCTTCTTTCATGTCAAGGTTCATTTGCCAGTTCTAAAATCTGCCATAGCGCTGATGGGCCTTGCAAAATCCCAAGCAATATGAATAAACAAAAATAAGTCCTTAATATTGAAGAAAAAGGTACAATACAGTAATAGCTGATTGACAGGACAAATGTTTCTAGACCTGTATCGCTCCTTTTTTACTTGTACTGCCACCACCTGTGGTTTTATCACCCGCAGAGGTGATTCCTTGCTGACTGCATCCTCCTCTGTGGCTTCCATGTATTTCTGCCAGCCCCTGAACAGCAAAAGGCTATTTCATGCAGAAGCCATGCCTTGGTAAGGCATAAGTTAGGGTGTCTTAGAAAAGCTGAATGTAAATCAGGTTTAATTAGAAACACGTTTCCTACGCCACCAGAAGAACTCATACAGTCAAATGTACGAAGTCCATTCAGTGATGTCGCAGAACGATACATTTGCAGTTGTTTGGGAGCAAGGAAGTATTGCTAGAAGTAATGATAAACCAGAACGTTCTCTTCTACTGCCTACTTGCTGGAGATATATGCCATTTATTTCTGAATTAAGCTTCATTTTCCTATTGGTTTTCCAGGTCACCTTTAAAAGTTCATTTTGTAGTGTGATGAACTGTCAAAGGTTATTATTTCAAAGTCTGTATCAAGAAGTTGCATATGCTAACTTTAATATGTAGTGTGACAAAGATGAAACAGGTTTACTATGCATATGACAGAGAAGATTTGTAATAACAGCCAAGTTAAATTTGAAATTAAAGGAGGAGAAGAATTCCAAGAAAATTAAATTAAGCTGTTTACAAAAATAAAATATTATCTATATATATCATAAGAGAGACTTCAAGTGATTGATTACACAAGTGTTAATTCATTTTTAAGATAGTGTACTATTGCTGCTTAGGTTAAAAACAGATCAGCTAAATTATACGGGTTCCTGCATTGATTCGTGTCACTGCACAGTTACAAAAAATCCAGTGTATTTAAAATATTTATTATAGAAATATTTTGTTGTTCACTTTTAAATATCTCTTTGATTTTTTCCTTGAAAAATAAATTTAATATTTCACTTGGAGGAAGAGGCAATTTGTATGTAAAATGCAGTCATGAATTATTTATGAAGCCTTAAAATAATTTTACTGGTTTTTGATCAACCACTTTGCTGGAGAAAAAATATTATACACTGGGTGTTGGTCAGCACGAGGAAGAAGATCCTGATTATATTCTGGATTGCAACAGAAATATTTTCTAATGAATTTTTGCTGTCCTTACAGATGAAGCACAGCGCTTTTTTGAGGAGGAGAGTTGATTGTATTTGTATTAGGTAAATAAAAAGGCGTGACTCCCCAGAGAGCCAAAAGTATCTATTATTTCTGTTTAGAGGCTTTGATTTTATTTTTATGGTGATTTCATACAGAATAATAATTAGACTTCAAGACGCCACTTTTGAGAGACAAATCACAGGCATTTCCTCAGAAAAGAATTAGTTCTGTTTGTAACACACCTTTCATTACAGTATTTGCTTTCAGAAAAATATTTTGCCTAAAAGACTTAGTGCCTTGTGTAACTTCTTTTTTTAAGCTATGTTATAAAGTAACGTGCTTTGCTGTTTAAAATTATTGTAATTATTAATCTCAGTGAATGGAAGTTTTGATCACTGACTTCAGGTTGCTTCTAAGTAGATACAAAGGTAGCACGCAGGGAATCAAATCGTCTCCGTAGATGATTTAAGATGCTGCTGTTCTAACCGGATACAGTGGGAATGCAACATTGAACATGAGCAGCATGGCACTGCATTGTGAATCTCACCAAGCGAGGCAGCTGGATAGCACTCTCCTGCAGCGTTGCCTGTATTTGAGGGAGCACGGTTTCAGAAACAGCAGCCGTCATGGGGTTACCCTGTAATGGGACAAAAGGTCCCTTCACCATCTGATTCCTTAAACAGTCAGGGCTATGAAGATCCTAAATGGTTTCTTGGTTATTACTATTATTTTTTAAATACTAGTCTACAAAAGTGCTTGTCATAATTAAGGTTACTTCGTTTTCATCTGTGGATAAAGCATGTCAAAGGTTTTCTAAAAAACAACTGAAAACAGGTTTTGTGCATGTGAATGCGTAGTAAGTTATATGGCATTTTACATGCCCGTAAGCACTGATTTAGCTTTATGAGATCACTGATGCTGGTAAACGTGCCCTTTTCACAGAAGATAATCGAAGACTAATTGTGAAATAGGCCCTTTAGTCAGGAAGGGAGATGAGGTGGTTAATTGATGCAGAAACATAAAGAACAGCATAACTTTAGGAGCATAGACACCAAATTAAAAACTGATTATGAAGTCCTGCAATTTAGTCCCAGTAATATAAACCTTCGTGTTTATTGCTAAGTCAATCTGCAATATATGGAGAGAAAAAAAATGTTTGTTCACCTTATTTATGGCCAAATTTAAATGTTAAAATACTGGAATTCTTTGTCAAGTCTCATGTTTCATGGGCCTTTCTTGGCATTAATATTAAAATATGTAAACAGAATA
Organism: Aptenodytes forsteri; assembly: GCF_000699145.1. Classification (NCBI taxonomy): domain Eukaryota; kingdom Metazoa; phylum Chordata; class Aves; order Sphenisciformes; family Spheniscidae; genus Aptenodytes; species Aptenodytes forsteri. The sequence continues at coordinate 2,847,502 of NW_008796051.1, read as the reverse complement.
CATAATAGGTGAAGAAAAATCTGAAGCTTGTAAAAAGGTTTAGACACATACCAGTTAATCAAACTGACTCTGTAGTCAGACAAGGAAAGATCCCAAAAGCATATTGCATGGTTATTAAATTGTAGAGCACGAGTAATCATCTCTGTTAAAAAAAAACCCCACATGTTCATTCAGTGCATCATTGCTTTCTTAAGCACATGGGAAACTGTCATCTTTTTTCATGGGATCTGTCTTGATTATTGTCAGACTCGAGTGAATTTTTGTCTTTTGTATCTAATGGTTCTGCAAAGTTGTTCTAGATGAATATCTTGCATCGTGAATTGTTGAATATATGATCTTGCATCCCATCTTCCATTTTCAGACTCCAGTCAATCTTACTTTACTTACTAAATCTCAGCTTTACTTCCCTGAAATACTGTGTGCAGTTCTGCATGTCTGTATCGAAGACATCTATTGGGAGTGGAACAAATGCAGACAAAGACTTCTAAGGTCACCAGAGGAACAAGGGACGTGAGACATCACTAGAAAATCCTGTTTAGCCTAAACATCTTGAAACTTGCCTGTAAAGACAGGCAGAAATAGAGTACGGGAAAGACATTTAAGCCGAATATGAATACTGGTGAGGAACTATGAATATATTTTGGTTAGGTTACCTTTTCCAAGGCTGCCTCCTTGTCTCCTTCTTCCCGTACCACTGTTGTGCAGCTACTGTTTACGTGGGTACGTAAAGAACCACATCAGGAAGCTCATTCGAGCAAGGAATCCTGTCCATTTGCTCCTCCCAACCTGGATGAGCATTCTGTTCGAATTTGCTGTGTTAGCATAACAGAATGAGTAGTGAAAACCTAACTGCTGAAAAAGGTGCTGGATTATCTTACACAAGTGATACCCCAGGTTCTTCCAGTCCTTGAGATATGAACCATTAATATTAAGGTCCATGATTTCATTCCGTCTTGTTGAAGTGATGCAGATCTTCACTCAAAAATGGTAGCTGAACTGCCCCAAATGTACACTATTTTAGCTATTAAATTTGCCAATCTACATACTTCTGATTATTGGTAATTTTTTTTAAGCAAAGTCACTGTAATTGTTACCATGTGTAGTCTGGTTAAAGTTAGTGTCTCATAATTGTATGGGGCCAGATGGGATCCACCCAAGGATACTGAGGGAGCTGCTGGAAGAGCTCACCAAGCCACTTTCAATCATTTATCAGCAGTCCTGGCTAACCGGGGAGGTCCCAGTTGACTGGAGGTTAGCAAATGAGATGCCCATCTACAAGAAGGGCTGGAAGGAGGATCCAGGGAACTACAGGCCTGTCAGCCTGACCTCGGTGCCGGGGAAGGTTATGGAGCAGATCATCCTGAGTACCATCATGTGGCACATACAGGACAACCAGGTGATCAGGCCCAGTCAGCATGGGTTTATGAAAGGCAGGTCCTGCTTGACTAACCTGATCTCCTTCTGTGGCAAGATGACCCTCCTAGTGAATGAGGGAAAGGCTGTGGATGTCGTCTACCTGGACTTTAGTAAAGCCTCTGACACCATTTCCCACAGCATTCTCTTGGAGAAACTGGCTGCTTATGGTTTGGATGGACTGGCTGGATGGCTGGGCCCAAAGAGCTGTGGTGAATGGAGTTAAATCCAGTTGGCAGCCGGTCACAAG
>NW_008796051.1:2833278-2845804 GCF_000699145.1 Aptenodytes forsteri | reverse complement strand
GCTTCAACAAGGCCAAGCGCGGGGTCCTACACTTGGGTCACTACAACCCCATGCAGCGCTACAGGCTTGGGGAAGAGTGACTGGAAAGCTGCCCAGCAGAGAAGGACCTGGGGGTGTTGGTCGACAGCCGGCTGAACAAGAGCTGGCAGTGGGCCCAGGTGTCCAAGAAGGCCAATGGCATCCTGGCCTGTATCAGAAATCGTGTGGCCAGCAGGAGTAGGGAAGTGATTGTGCCCCTGTACTCGGCACTGGTGAGGCCGCACCTCGATTACTGTGTTCAGTTTTGGGCCCCTCGCTACAAGAAGGACGTTGAGGTGCTGCAGCGTGTGCAGAGAAGGGCAACGAGGCTGGTGAGGGGTCTGGAGAACAAGTCTGATGAGGAGCAGCTGAGGGAACTGGGGTTGTTTAGCCTGGAGAAGAGGAGGCTGAGGGGAGACCTCATCGCTCTCTGCAACTCTGTGAAAGGAGGTTGTAGCGAGGCAGGAGTCGGTCTCTTCTTCCAAGTAACAAGCGATAGGACGAGAGGAAACGACCTCAAGTTGCGCCAGGGGAGGTTTAGATTGGACATGAGGAAAAATTTCTTTACTGAAAGAGTGGTGAAACATTGGAACAGGCTGCCCAGGGCAGTGGTTGAGTCCCCATCCCTGGAGGGATTTAAAAGACGTGTAGACGTGGCGCATAGGGACATGGTTTAGTGGTGGACTTGGCAGTGCCAGGTTAATGGTTGGACTCGATGATCTTAAAGGTCTTTTCCAAGGTAAACAATTCTATGATTCTATGAAATTAAACTTTTGAATTGCATCCACGCTAGGGGCCTGTGTTGCTTTAACAATGTCTGTTTCAAAGAGCCATATACTAACAGCAGAACCCAAACTGTATGAACAAGTTGTAAGCACTACTCTTCCCTACATAAAAAAGGAGATGGGAGCAGAATAGTAAAGGAGAATGACTTGCAATTTAGACAAATATGAGGTAGGAGCAAGGAAATTTTGTTATATGTATACTTAGATGAAATGTTGAAGTTTAAGGATGAAGTGATGCATCTCATTGTTTTGAAATGAGTGGAAAGGCTGAGACCAGCACCCTGGTTACCTCAGTCCTAATGTGGCGCTTCAGACCTGGGACGCATAACCCAATTTGCTGGAACTGGGGACAGGTAGGCTGGTCTTCATCAAGATCTAGCAAACGTAGCATTTTCTCCTCCATAAAGGGGAATTTCTATACACTGCATATCTCAGTGTTTCTGCTTTAGTGTCCTGTTTCTTTGACTGCACCGGTTCCTGTATCACTACAGGTTGTAGGATTGCTTTATTACAAATACAGGTACTCCTTAAATTCTCTTTTCAGGAAGGCATCTGCTCTATATCCCAAACAAAATTAAGATTAATTGTTTGATATCTTCTCCAGCTTGCTCTCCAGGCCTCAACAGGACATTGACGTAGAGGTACACTGAAACTCAAGTGGATGCAGTATTGGAAAATTAACTGAAGGGACCTCCTGCTATTGGAAAGGCAGGTAATGTCTTTTCTGTCTTCGATTTCTAGTAACCTGTTTAAATACTCAGTGGATCTCAGCAACTCTATTAATGGATTGCCTTCTTGTTTAACTGTGTATAAAGGAGTATTTTAAAGAAATAGGTTTCTTATGGAATTTATCTTTGTACTAAAATGCCATGGAGCTATTAATATTGTTCCCAGGAAGATAAAGTAGGTAGCATGTACCATAGTAGGGCCCTATTTAGACAATCTAAGTTCTCTTTAAATTCCTGAGCCTATTCTTTCATATTGTTTGTGCACCTCTGAAGAGCTAGAACCCACTAATAGAAAGAGTTAGGTATCAGGATTTAGGTAGAATTTAGACCGTTCAAATATGTCTCTTCTTGCCAAATATTGGTGTCAGGTCACATAATACTAGAGCTTCATCAATTGTTTCACTAACTAAATCTGCATATTCTTTTCAAAAATACAATAGTTGTATCTGCTTTGCAGGAGACCCCATTGCGACAATTTCTGTGCTTTCATTGTTTTAAGAGTATGCCTCTATACATGCTCGGCATGATGATGTTTATCATCAGTAAATTACTCATTTTGTGAAATAAACTGATACAGGAATTGGTAGATCATGGTTTTACGAAATCTCCAGTTGGTACATCTTGGTCCTGTACCAAGAATAATGAGGTTCTGCAGTCATCTATGTCTGCTCGCAGGCTAGGGTCATTCCAGTCTGGTGAATCCTGTTCTTTGCACTTTTGCTATGTTGGGATGTTTTAATAAAAACGTTGGCTGTCTGAGAACTGAGAAGAGAAGTTTACTAAGATTTTTATTGTCTCATGAAAAGTATGACATGTCAAAGATGTGAATAACTGAAATGCTTTTTAGTGGACCAGTTTTTGAAAATATGTTACTTCACTGCCATGGCTCTAAATTAACACTGAAATTTGTATTAGGAAGCCAAGCCATAAACAACAGAGGGGGAGAACAGGGAGCCACTGGGCCCCTAATTATACCTCCATTTGCTGCAGAAAAAAGTATGTTGCCGGTATTGTTCACTAAATATCAACAGGCCAAAGGGAGTGAACTTAACTGAAGGGAGAGCTGTGGTCAGTGAAGAATGGCAGCTCCTAAAGCTGTTGGTGTATAATACATGCTTATCATTGAAAACTGGAATCAGGGTCAGGAATCAGTGGGCAGTGTTTGACATGGTCAGCATGTAAACCTGGTTAGAATTGCAATTCAGACTATCCTTTAATGTTGGAAAAGGGTCTTGGGTAGAGTAACTTTAATTTATTGTTACTTTAGCCATGATACATATTAAGCAAATCTCCAAATGCCAACTTTCCTATGGACCAGTAGATTTTATATCTGTATTATTTATTTTATATTTTATATTTATATTTATAAGGAAGACTTTCCATGTTAACTGTACCGTTAAGCAAAGAACAGTGAATCCTCTCATGAGGAGCAAAAATTCTGTTATCTGCCCTCATCATGTCTTAAACAAAGGACATGGATGCAGGAGGAAAGGCAGTACTGAAATGTATGTGAGTTTTTTGTACATCTGTGATTATATTGTGACACGGCATGTGCATTTACTACTAATGTTATAAATGACATACAAGTCCATATATAAAAATCAGGAGTTTTCATTCCTTTTTCCTTTGTATGCAAAAGGGAGAAAATGTTTGCTGTTTGCAGCTCCCTGTATTTTTATTGATAAAATGTTGTAATCAACATTTTGTCTCCCTATTTCATTTAATTTCATTTTTTTTAATGTGTATCTCAGTGGGGAACTCTAAACTGTACTTTTATAATGTCCTCTCTGCTAACTTTTATCTTTAGCTATTGAAGAAGATTAATAATCCTGATATCTTAGCTGCAGAATTTTAATAAACAAAGCTTAATTAAAACAAGAGAAGCACAATAAACCCAAAGGGTTCTGCTTTAGCACTGCAGATTATGTCATTTTTCTTGTTTGTTATGTGTTTTTAAAAATTGGGGTGGGGGGAGGGCTGGAAGAGAACTTCAGGTTTTTATATTTAATTGAACTAACAGCATGTGCTGATAAGTAATAAATAATAGTGACACAGGGTGACTAAATAAATTGGTTTCCTCAAGCAATCATTCATTCGCTGTCTTTCATTGCCATCAGGTTAAGAGACAGCTTCTTTTTGTCAGCCTACAGGAGAAATATTTGATAGTGTAACAACCTCCTTTCCATTCCAGCCACAGCAGCCTTTTAAATGCATTGAATTAATATAAATAAAAATGCAGCAATTAAACAAAACTTTGGCTGCTCATTGTCTTACAAAAAAAAAATCTCTGCAGAATCAGTTATCAAGAAAGCATCTTGCAGTGCTTCAGTGCACTTTGCAGGAAGGAAACACTGCGGATAGGCAAGGTTCTTGTACTTTTGCAGAAAAAGGATTGTTGGTATTGAATCATGGATAAAGTCCCTGATCTTAGTAGGCTTCTGCTAAGCACTCATCATTCAAGAATAGGATAAATACACACCACGTTCTTGCAAAAATTCTTTGCTGTCAGACCTATACCCACTTACGAAACAGATTGGTCAGTTCTTTAAGTGTGCGCCATTCGGAATATTTTCTAGTAGCTTAATGTACCCTATGGTTTTACTAACCTTACATGGGGTCATTGCTACGGAGACTGGAAAACTAAAAGACTAAGGAACTAAACAGAAAAACTAAATTAGCTTTTCACACCACGTTCTTGCAAAAATTCTTTGCTGTCAGACCTATACCCACTTACGAAACAGATTGGTCAGTTCTTTAAGTGTGCGCCATTCGGAATATTTTCTAGTAGCTTAATGTACCCTATGGTTTTACTAACCTTACATGGGGTCATTGCTACGGAGACTGGAAAACTAAAAGACTAAGGAACTAAACAGAAAAACTAAAAATTAGCTTTTCTGACCTTCCCATCACATAGTCCAACAGCAGGATGATAGAGTAGTCTTGGAGGAATACTGCCAGAGTGAAATTTATGGGGCTACTGTAACTTGCACATATAATTCAGACTGAAGAAGTCACTGCATTCATCGTACTGATACTCTGCTCATTTCTTTAACTGGATTCCTTTCAGGATTTTGGGTCTGAAGAGCCTAGCTGGTCGAAAGACCATTTTCCATCGAAGATAATTGGGGCAGCTGGGAGAATATGCTTATAGAAGAGATGGTGGCAGTTCAAGAGCTGCTCATACGGCAGGCTCCTTGTTGTATGGCTCTTTGTTAGGAACTTTACCCTGACCATCTGCGCAGCATGGTATGCGACTGACGTGGTACTGCATGGTGTCCACAACAGCTCAGCCTCTGGCACACTAGGTATCCATGCAGCACTTGGGAAACAGGAAACATTAATGAAAAGGAGGGAATTAAAATGTACTAGGCTTTTTAGATGTAATGAATCTTGCCACTTGGCTGCTTAAGTGAATGGCATTTTCAACACCCAGAAGGCATCCTCAAACTTTTTCACACCAGAAACCACGACTACAAGGAATTAATTTTTTTGGATCAGCTCTACCGTTTCCCTTGTCAGAGCTCTTTTCTCCACTCATTTACCATACTAACACCCCCTAATGTAACTAAAGCAATGTCCAACATAGGCTATAATACGAAGAGAAACATTTGCTAGCTATTTTCTATGTCTTTAAAAAGAGTGAATCAGATTTGGTCAGGAAGTACACCCCTGATCACACTGAAAACTCACTGATTGTAATATATTCTTAATGCCATTATGGTGGCATTAGAAGCTTCTGCTTCTAGCTTAGCACCAGACCTGCAGGCACTATTGAAATTCCTCATTAATTATGCCATTTCTCCCAAATGCCTGTGCTTTATACCTACAAGTATTGTTAGTGTATTTTCAGCTAATTATTGCTCTCTTCTGCTGTGTTTGTACTACTTAAATATTAACCACGTACAGGCTGTTATCTGTCTTTGTCATTTATCTAGCCTTCTGATTCACCTTTCCAGCCAGTTGTCATGGAACTGTAAAGCGTGGTTCTGCCCTGCACAGCATTGGTTTAAGCCCAGGACACAATAAAGGACTGCTCTGCGTGTGCGTCCAGAGTCGGGTATGCTGCTGTTATGCCTCGGCAACAACTGTAAATTGTACTCCTCTAATGGTACTGGCCAGTGGCAATACAAGTGGCATAACACCTTCTCAACACAGAAAGATGGTTTCTGCCACACATACATTTCCTTCTCATTATGCGCTGCAAAGTTATAGACCCAAGGCCTGATTTGCTGATGATCTGTGTATTTGTTAACCCTGCAGAGCTATCACAAGAAAGCCAGAATGAATTGAATTAGTGCAAGTCTCTCTTTTTTCAGTCTTCCTTGTAACGTCAGCTTGTCATTGTTACCTGTACAACTCCATACTTGTTTTCTTTGGACTTAGGTTTCTTTCCTTCCATAGGCTCTCTTCCTAAACTATTTTTGCATCTTCTCAGTCAACGGCTGATATGCATCTTTCATTTTTTTTTTGTCTGAAAAAACTCCATCCTGTGTTGATCCTTTTTGAAAAAGAAATGTTATTTAGTGCTCAAGGTTCCCAGAATAAAAGGCCCAAATGCCAACTATAATTGAGTCTACTTATATTCTGTTGAGACTAGATGATTTCCACAAATTAAATACTTAATTATGTTCATTTTAAAAATTGTCCATGTTTTTTCTTTCTGAGACTTTCTTTGTCTCAGTCATTGGATCCTGTTATACCTTCTCCTGGCAGACTGAAGAGCCCTCTGTTATTAGGTTTGTGCTTCCTAAGTGGTACTTAAGGACAGTGATCAATGCATCAACTAACTTGCTTCTAATGAGGTAAAAAGATTGAGATCCTTAAAACCTTCCTCTGCACTGCACCTTTTCCAGTTAGTTAATTCATCCTTAATTAAGTCTTCCAGGAATCCTCTCCAGCATTCTGATGTCCTGCTTGAGTTGAGAACATTGGATGATCATAAGATACTTCAGGCCAGCGGGGACCTCGGGTGGTCTCCACTCCAACCCCCTGCCCCGAGCAGACTCAGCCGTGGGGTCAGACCAGGGCTCAGGGCTTTATCCTGTGGGGGCTGGAAACCCTCCAAGGAGGGAGACAGCACCACCTCCCTGGGCCAAGCCCCACTGCCCAGCTGTTCTCGTGAGGGAAAAGCTTTCCCTTACTTCCAGGCTCTCTGGCCCTGCTCAGCTGGATGCCCACCAGAGCCCAGGGCCTTCTCCCCAGAGCTGCCCCTGACCCCACCAGCATCGCTGCTGGGGCTTTGCCTGCCCAGGACACGGCTGCACCGTACTCCTACGCCAAGTGCATGGGGGTCCTGGTGGACCCTTCCTCCCACCAATCCTGGTCCCTCTGGGAGGGACATCAGGACTAGGAAGATTATTTTATTATCATTAGCACTCATGCCAACAAAAGAGTACATCTTTTTTCCACTCCTTGATAATTTCTTCGTTTTACTACTCAGGCACCTCCTCCTGCAGCAGTGTCCCACATTCTGAATTACAGCTGTCCTGGATGTGGGATCCCCAGCATTTTTTATCAGCTCTTTGATCTTACTTTTGGGGGCCCATGGTGAAAAAACTCAATCTACCTAATTTCAGCCTCTTCATTTAGAATGAATGAGAATCTTAATGAACTGTCCTGCAGAGCAGGGCAATCCTGTGATCTCCTTTACTGAGGTGGGCAACTGAGGCATAGAGATTTGAAGTTCAGTCCACAAAGCTACTCTGGCATTGTCATGCTGACTATTAGAGTGACTACTTTTTTAGCTGCTGCTCTGAGTTAGGCTTAAGGTTCCCATCTTACTCTTTATTTTCCCAACAAACTGGGCATCAGACATCCTCTTCACTGTTCCTTGCGTGATCTCTTGCTCTGCTCTCAGTCTAGTGTTTGGTACTGGTAGAGGTACCTCTTTCATTTCTATGGGAGAAAACTGACACTCTCTTATGGGCAAACTCTGATAATCTATACAACTTCTTGGTTCAGCACATTAATTTTGGTCCTGCAGACTTACCTCCAAGGCTAGAGCTGTTGTGCAGTTACAGTAAATACTAATGAGGTTGTTGTAAAGACAGAACTCGTGCACCTTCATAGGGCAGTTGTCTCTGCACTCGTGTTCAAATGAGTTTTTCTTTTTTTACTTTTCCTGCACCTGTTTATCATGCCTCCTTGCTCCTGTCTCTTTGGTTTTAGGCTGTGGCTCAGTCTCCCTGTGAAGGTTTCTGCTAGCAGTGTTTTGCTCTCTCAGACCACCAAGAAATTTCTCTCTTGTCTTTAAAAGCATAGCCAGTTCTTGGGATAATCCTGAGGCTTATATGGAGGAAAACAACTACAAATAGCATCCTTACCTTCCAGGCACTTTTTCTGACCCTGTCCCTTTCATATCCCTTCTCTCTTCTTGTGCTTGTGAAGCACAGCCTAGTTTTAATGAGCCCAATCTTTCCCTCAGTTAATGAGAACAGAAAGGATTTGTGTTCTTCACAGCCAACAAGTGTTTTATTGGCAGCAACTAGAAGTTGTTAACATACTTTTTGGTCTGTGGGGAAAAAAGTATTGAACAGGTGCTTTATATGTATTACGAAAAGAAAGAGGAAGAATATATTATTTTATACAGGGAATTGGTTGGTTTTGTGACCTAGGTTATTAAATCCAATGAAGTTGGTAATCAGATTTCTTGGTGTTTCAATATAACGTTGTCCTTAAAACAAAACTGACAAAATCCAATATGCATTTACCTTTGGAAAAATATACTTTCATAAGTTCTTAGGGCAATAGAGCTTTTCTCAAAATTGAGTATAGAAAGTTTTTCTGCAGTAGATACCTGACTCGACAGTGTTCAAAACATGTTTCAGTACCCAGATAGTGCAAAGTTCCAAGCTAAGAGAAAAACTGATCATGAAGTGCATAAGTAATGAACAGCATTAAAAATCTCTTCATTATTGAAGAGTCTACATTACTACTAGTAAAGAATGGAAAAGTGAGGGAGAGTGTTTACAGCAGCTCAGCACCCTTCTTTTTGAAGAACTACATGCTCCACATAAGAGTCTTTGTATTATGTCACCCCACTGTAGCACGTCCTCCTATTCCACGCGAGACCAAATATTTCCAAATGACTGGCCTATCATTCTCCATCCTGTATGTATAACATGCGTTTATAGGTTATTAAATAAAAATAAAAGAATTGCCTGAACAGCGTTGTGCCTGTTTATACCGTATGATGCTCTGACTCAATATTTCCTTTTCATTTGATCTATTTTTGTTATTGAAAATATTTATTTTGCTAACACTGCTAATGAATGCACTGCTGTCATATCTGGATACGATTTGCAGGGGCCATCTGCAAAGAATGAGGAACAGCTCTCTAAATAGTTTATTAGACTGCCTAAATTTGTATGCTAGTCATACTGCAAAACTTAGTTGAGGGGTGATTTCTTTTGTCAAGTTTTAGGCCTGCTGTTATTGCAGAGCTGCAAGTTTTTCTGACTCAGAAATGCAGCAAAACTGTTGGCTTGTGAAGGTTTTACTATGTATAATAGGCTGTTTGCATGTGAATAAAGAGAAGTAAAAGCACCCTGCTACTATTTCCTGTGTGTGCATATATGTGTAGCATGTATGTATATAGGTATGTACAGAAATAAGAAACCTCTCTTTCTTTTTTTACCAGAAGGAAGTAACAAAGGCCATCCTTAGGAAAGGAATAACTGGAAAACAATATGGGAGACTGGATGGATGAGGTCTCTGCACAGAAATTCTTGGAAGAATAATCACGGATAAATCATGGCAAGTACTGATGTAATCGGTGGCTGTCAACATTTTCCTCAACTAAATGTTTTCATTCCATGAAAAACCACTGCCAGTGTACATGAAGGCTGAATGGACTCATTCAACGAGTGCCAGAACTAAAGGCTTTTTAGGAAATAGGGTTCTCTTCTGAATCCCTGGCTTTTGGTCAAGGAGTTGGTGGGCATTTTAGATTCCATGCCAAATTCTGTTTTTTCCTAGCTGCTTAATGTGAGTCTCTCTATAGCTGTAGTAGTGGGGTGAGAGGGAAGAATAGACAAGGCATTACAAGGGACTTAGACATTTTAATTTCTCCATTTGTAAGTGGAAAAATTCTAAGTAAGGGCAGGAATGAAGTTGGCTTATGTATTTTTAATGGAAGGACATGGGCAAAGCAGGATGTATTTCTTTAGTAATACAGTAATTTTATGCCACACAAATTCATGCCTAACTTTTTAAGAACTAATGAAGGATTAAAGCAGTGCTGAAGCCTTTCTGGGAAGATGAATTTCTCCCCTGGAATAGAGACTTAAGTTAGCATAATCCTGCAGCAGAACTCCAGGTAGCCTCTCCCTGGGCACAGCGGTGGCTGAGGCCCTTCTGCTGCTCTGAAGCATCCCCCTACCTGAAAAGCCAGGCTCGGCACATCACAGCGGGAGTGTTAAGCTGGTCAGTGAGCTAAGGGGGTTTTGAGGTACACAAGATTTTCCCTTTTGACAGGGTTGTTTTTAACCTAGGTGCTGCTTGCTGTACACCCTTACTGAACAGTTGTGCCAGTGTAACTGAGGGGCAGCACAGGGGGAGAATAAGACCCAACATCTGGGGCAGGAACTCCTTAAACTGACATTTTCTCTGGGACAAAAGCCCATGACACTGTGTCCTAACCTCTGCAAAGCTCTGTTAATACACATGCACTTCATGGAATGTGTACATGCATCTGTCTTACCTGATGACAGCTTTTAATGAAGGAATTGTTAGTCCATTTCTTGCATGTATCATTTCTGTAACATACCAAGTTGCTAAATTATGGGTAAAGTTCCTGAAGTAATTCCTTGATAAGGTGACCTGAGTGATAAAAGCCACAAAGTCACTTTTGTGAAAACTCTGAGGTCATTTGAGGTCTTTGGAAAATGATACTCCTGGCCATGCATTAACCAGGTCAAGTCTTGGTAAAATTTGCATAGCAGTCTGAAGGTGTCTGTTGAAGGAACTGACCGAGCTTTCTCATTAACCAAAAAATGTCAGCAGTGGAAATGGAAGTAACAACGGGAAGAGAAAAATGGGGAGAAGAGCAGGCAGGTGGCCGGGACCCACAGATTGGACTGTGTACAGAGATGTTATAACTACGCTGGCAAGCCCTGCTGCAGGGATGGGGAGCTTTCATCCCCGGCAGCAGCGGATGGTCAGTGCAAGCCGGCTGCGAGCGCAGGCTGCACGTTAGGCAGCTCTGAGTCACTCCTGGGGAGGGCAGCGGAACACAGGGTTTAGGCAATCCACAGTGTGTAGCTGGAAAACATGTGCGTACCTTGACGAGGAGCCGGTCCCGGCTTTGCAACACTATGCCTGAGGGGCTTTATTGTACCGTTGCAGAGTGCGCTGAATGACTTTGCAGGCTCTGTTTGTAGTGATGCTCCCTAAGCATTAACAATCAAAACAAAACTGTATTTTTAGCAGAAGTATTACAGGAATTAGCACATGAACAAATGCAGGAGAAAGACAAAAACTGTGCAAGCTTTTTTTGCTTCTGATAGCATTTTCTCAAATGAATTGACTTCAGACTCCAATCCTGGCGCTGTGTCTGACACTGAGTCCCCTCACTGGGCCTGATTGTGACCCCTACCCACAGGCTGATGTCCTGGCCCAGCATCTCCCATCGCTGTCCCCAGGGAGGTGCCCAATGCCTGTGCCTGGGGCTGCCCCTGCTGCCCCCCAGCTGCCTTGCTCCCTGGTGGGGCAGTGGGATGGTCCTGGCTGCCGGGTCCTGCCCTGCCACCCCCAGGAGACCCCCCAGTGCTCCTGTCCCCAGCAGTCCCCAGCCCCTGCAGCACCCTGGCAAAGGTGATTTTTTTACTTTTGCTTTATTTTCCTTCTTCAGTGACTTCTGGATGGACTGTACGATCACGTGGCATTTATTCACGTCCACACCTAAGAAGCATATTGGCTCCAGGGGAAAGCAAATAATTACGTAATAACATGAATAAGAAACAACAAGCTATTCTGTGCCCGTCAGTCATTTGAGAAATGTCCAGCCTACTCTTCCCATCTCCTATACAGCAAAAGAAACAATTGTTGAGAGAGGGATCTGAAACCCACAGAAGTCAAATGTCTTCTTCCCACCGATAAGTCTGATATCAGTCCACCCATGACTCGATTAACTGAGGTGGCTTCTCAGGTCTTTGGGGTGGTACATTTGCAGCCCAGGAAAGCCTGTGACCCTGGGTGTGCTGCCCTGCAGAAATACGGCGTATAAGGAGCTTTGTACTAAATGGGTCTCTTGGGAAAATGGCTTCATTCTGTTATTTTTATCAATCCATTTTTCTAATCTCCTGAAGAGACTTGACTTTATTCTGCTTTAACTGGTGTTTGCAGCTCCTCTACATTTAGTATAATTTGCAGCTTTCACAAACGTAATATTTATTCCCTCTAAAAAACTATACAAGGGAGGCTTTAAATAAAACCAAGCCTGACACAGTTCCTTTTCCCTGAATATCTGTGTGCCTTTGAAAATTTACACCACTATCTTTCACTTTTGACTCTGCCATTCAGTCTCTGTAAAAGTTTGCCTTTGATCCAAACAAATTTGAGTGAATTTTGAGATCAGTTTTCATCAAAACGCTGAAAGCTGTACCAGCATCCAAACACAGTTCACCTAGTCACATGTTCCCTTTATCCCTGAATCTTAGAAGTCAAATAACAGGAAAAAACAATTCAGTTTTTTGATCACGTTTGATCTTCAAATACTCTGTCTGGTGCTAGAACCAAGGAGACACGGATATGAACCTCTGCGCTAGTGCAAGCAGTTGCTTTCTGAAAACAGAGCAAAACCAGTGTCCCTTCTCTGAAGAATTGCTAATATCAAGGAAATAAAAAGTTCTAAAAATCCCCTAGTTCAGTGCTACTGACAAGTGTTTTGCACACAGAAGCCTCTATACTGTGAAACAAGAGGATCAGTTCTGTTTAATATCTTTATCAATCATCTGGACGAGGGGATTGAGTACGCCCTCGGTCAGTTTGCAGATG
>NW_008796051.1:2802768-2832584 GCF_000699145.1 Aptenodytes forsteri | reverse complement strand
TGCTTAGGGACATGGTTTAGTGGTGGACTTGGCAGTGCCAGGTTAATGGTTGGACTCAATGATCTTAAAGCTCTTTTCCAACCTAAACAATTCTATGATTCTATGGTTCTAACACCTTGCTTTTTAACCATCTGTTCTTGATGTTTTGGAACTTTCTGTGTATTTTTTCTCCGTTTTTTTCCATTGATCAGATTTATACGTATGAGATGGTGATTGGCAAGACAACTTTTTATCCTGGAAAAGCAGTATTGCACTTGGTAGCTTTTCTGTCCAGGAAATTTGAAAAAGAAGTGAAACTGAGCTCAAGCATGATGAAACAAGATTTCCAAAATCTTGAAAATGACATTCTTTAAAATGTTTAAAAATATTTTTTTTGTTTTTAAAAATAAGTTCTTTTTATTTGCTTTCTGCTCTTTTAACCTTGGGCTGACATCTTCAGTCTTTTCTCCATAGATGGGAAGGCAAAAAGCTTACTTTTGAAATATGAACAAGAAATTTCCCCATGTCACATGGCTCTAGGAGCAGAGGCTTTATGTACAACATATTTTGTGATATTCATGATAAAATCACACATATTCCAGCAAGCTTGGCAGTTAACTCCCTTAGTGCCCAGACTTGCGTAGCAATATCATTAGGCTGTTACCCTGTGCTGAAAATCATTTGGGCAGATAAAATCAGTGAAGATTCAGGAGAGAGGCATTTAAGGCAGTGGTTTGTCCATCTGGCTCTTACCACTACTTTGAGGGCTATGTTTATCTTTTTTTTCCTTCTCACAGTTTTCTTTGTTTCTGTTTGCTGAAGGTGCATTTTACAGAGAGGAGATCATTTCTGCTACTTTTACCTCCAGTTTAGTTGGACTGTCTGTGCACTTGTACGAAAGACACACTTGAGAGCTTAACACCATACATTGTGGTCCCGGTACAATAATGTACCCTTTCCTCAGTTCAGATTTCAAACAACCTTTACTCTTAATTCTGTCACCTTTCAGTAATCCTTGCTTTTGTTTCATTGCCCTTATGCTTTCCCCTGCAAGCTTAAACTAACCTTCAATAGTTGTGGCTCTTTCTCCCATGTTCGGTTTTTTATTCGCTTGTTTTTCTTCTTGAACTTCTGGGTCTCTGAGCAGTTCATCCGTGGCTCTTGTGCTGACTGCCCCTTCCCCTCCTTTTTTTCTTTTCTCTTTGCATTCTTCTTTTTCAGAGAATTTGCTGTCTGCTGTATAACCTCTATAACCTAATTATAGAGGTTTCCCCCAGCTGCTTTCTGCACACCCTGCTCCCCTCCACCTCCTACTAGTGCCTACATAAGGTTATCTTGCTTTACTTAGAGTTATTGCCCACTTGACCAACACCATCTCCCTCTGGAATCCTCGTCATGCTCTCTGAAATCATTCCTGAAATGGAAATGTAGCAGGGTTGCTTTGTGCTGTAGCCTGTTTGGGGGACCTGGCATCCCTGGTGTCCCTGTGACTGTTGCAAGCAGAACTGATAGTGGAAGGGATGGGGAGGCATTAGCTATTTTCTGCTTTTACTTGTTTGTTGAACACTTACCTGCATCTGTCAAGTCAGGGCTATTGGAGGTTGAGCAGGATCACAAGACGTTACACTAAAACAGCAAAAGGAGAGGAATAGCATCTAGAGATGACCACATCTGGAGTGCTGTGACCAGTGCTGGGCTCCCCAGTAAAAGAGAGGCATGGACATACTGGAGTGAGTCCAGAGCAGAGCCACAAAGACAATGAAAGGACTGGAGCATCTCTCCTACAAGGACAGGCTGAGGGAGCTGGGACTGTTCAGCCTGGAGAAGAGAAGGCTCGGGGGAACGCATATAAATACCTCATGGGGGAAGTAAAGAAGATGGAGCCAGACTCTCCTCAGAGGTGTCCAGTGACAGGACAAGAGGCAATGAGCACAAACTGAAAGACAGGAAAGTCCATTTAAACATAAGAAAACACTTTTTTACTGTGTGGGTTTTTGAGC
This sequence comes from Aptenodytes forsteri, assembly GCF_000699145.1. Lineage (NCBI taxonomy): Eukaryota > Metazoa > Chordata > Aves > Sphenisciformes > Spheniscidae > Aptenodytes > Aptenodytes forsteri. Next base: position 2,830,605 of record NW_008796051.1, on the reverse strand, counting down.
CCAGGAACAGGTTTCCCAGAGAGTCTGTGGAGTCGCCATCCCTGGACATACCCAAAACCCAACTGCACACTGTCCTGAGCAACCTGCTCTAGTTCAGCAAGGGAGCTGGGCTAGGTGATCTGCAGATGTGCCTCCAGTCTCAGCCTTTCTGTGAGTTAGTAACATTTCTAAGCATCCTCACAGTGGGATTTATCATGCTCTCAATTCATCACAGTGAAATTGTCAAGGAATTTTGCTTGCAAGCAAAAGAGGGTTCCCAGATTACCTTTATTATATCTGCAAATTGATCTCAGATGAAGTCCCTTTGCCCTGCTACCCTGATCTGCTGTTCAGATATGCTGTAAGCGATTCCTGCACATTTCTCCAGGGAATCCTGAAGCCCTGTACCCACAGTAAGCCTTGTGGTGAGGAGAGGAAGGGTCCACAGAGCTTTTGCAGAAATGTGTGGATCTTTTCTGCATCCTTTTGAAAGCAGCCAAAATGCTTGGTTGGCTGGTGATCTTGGTTTTTATTCAGTCCCATTATTAATAATGTCCCATGTGGCAATAACTTCACCAAGAGATACTTAATGAACTTAAAAAAAGTTTTGAATATAAAGGTTATATTATCAACAAACGGTGGTTTGAAAGAACTAAATAGGATTATGAAGATTATCCTTCTTTAACAATGCCTTAAATTTTTATCTCCTTATCCCTTTCTCATTGCTTTCTCTCTCAAGACGTTATGGTTTATTGTGTCTCCACTAGGTACCTTGCATATGATTTACACACTGAATGACTCTGCTTTCAGAGCAAGGTAATGACATAATATCCCCATTTATATTCAGAGCAGTCAACACTTTCTAGCTCTCTGAATAATAAAACCACCTGCATTTAATATACATGGAAAAATGGGAAGGCAAATAGCAGATATGGCACAATCAGATAAGTGTAATCAGATAAAATATCACAATATTATAGCAGATCAGCATCTGGTAATGACTTGAATTTTAAAAGACTGACAAACAGCATGGCCTAAAGCAATCAGGCATACCTCATTCTGAGCTACTTATCCCAGATTTGATTGCTCTTCTCATATGTTTCTGGCAGATTAAACATTCAGGCTTTCTTATTTTAACTCTTCCTGTGCTGTGTCTCTTTAAGTGAAAAAACACTAGCTTTCTAACTTTTTCTCCCAGAGTGAGAAAGCAACAACAAATTACACAGTGGAGGAAGAAGCCCAGCTCCCCTCAATGGTTGCAGTAAACTGTGCCAAACAGCCCTTCTGCAGTGTGCATGCAGTTGCACATCAGTCTGTGTCCTCTCTGCAGCTGCTGCCAGGGCTTTGACATCTGTCCTGGCTACTGGAGAACTAGTGGAAACTGAAGGGTTTTTTTTTGTATCTGGCAACCCCTGGATGAGTGGCCTGTGGAAGACTTTATTCGTGCATGCTACTGCACTCTGCGGGACCCTGGTCCCCTTCGGGGCGTCCTGCAGTTACTGTAACACAAACGATATGAATCAAGCAACATCACAGTAGAGCTGGTGCTCTATGGAGGTGGGACATCGCCCATCCTCTAGTTATTTCTATGTCTCTCTCAATAGCAAGTCTCAGTTTTTAATGCAGGTGCTGGAGTAGCACCCAAAAAATGATGTTAGGAGCATGTTCCTCTCTCCTCCCCTCTCCCTTGCCTCCTCCCTGACCGTTTTATGGTGTATTCTCCCCACATTTGGACAAACACTTCCTGTCCTGTCAGGACTGCTGATTACGTGCAATGAAATATAGCTGCAAGCTCTCTCTTGTACAGCTTGGTTTAATGTAAGCATTGGTGGTGAGGAGCTGCTCTAATTTCTTCTTTCTGATTTGGTGTCCCAGGCAATGCTACTCCCAGAAAGCATATCCCTTGCCTCAGATCTTGGGTATGGGGAGTTCATTTACTCCTGATTACTGAGCTTGTGATTGGACTTTGCATGCTGCAAATTGAAACACTGCGTCTCCAGAGTATATTGGGCGCTACATGCTTGCACTTGAACTAAATGTTATGCAAGTCTTTTTTTTTTTTTTTTTTTTTTACATCACAGGACTCTGTGCTTGCTGTAGCACCAGAAAAATTTTTACTATAACTAAAAACATGCAACAGTAGAGCATCTGAGGAAGAAAGGAAACATCCTACAGCCATGTTTTTTCCCCATTTGATCACACCTGAGATTACATAATATCTCAGATATTTTGCATGTAACTATGAGAGAGCCTCTGTGGTCAGAGGATATCAGCATGCTTTATAAATGTAAAATCTGAAAGCTAAATGGTGCCACTGGGCCCCACATACATGGTTAATATTAAGATGCACCAGCCCTGGAAGAAATCTTGCCCAAAGAGGGGTGTGCACCTTGGAGAGGGACCTACTGAAGATACTATCCTAGTAAAGACAAGGCACTGTTAATATCAGCACAGGTTAAGTGCTCATTTTAACTCACCAGTCCTCAAAAAATACTAACAAGTGTTACTATTACACTGAGCCTTCTTTTAATGAGGAACTCTCTTGGCATAATTTTGGCTCCCATGAACTGGATCATGTAAAGTAAGAACACATGATCCTCACCAGTAACTGTGGAATTAGAAAATGGTGCTTTCCTGCCTTTGTTTCCTCTCCTGCTTTCTGGGTGTTATAGGTGGAAAAAGCAGATTTTAGAATGGCACATACAGCTTAGACCCAATGTAGCTCTTCCTGTAAAATCCTGCCCCACGGTTCCTTCACCTCTTTGTTCTCTCTCCTGGAGAGTGAACAAATGGTGAGTGGGGATGAGGCTCTACCCTCTCCCTTGACTGCTGTTGTACTCATATGGTAACGGCTAGAAAAGAAGGAATAACAGAACTAAACACATGATCCAGACAGTTCAGGAAACCGGTATTCACAAAGCTTGGTGTATCCTATGCAAACTCACTTCATCTATGGGTAAAAAATGCATGGGAGGCATGACCAAAATGTCACAGCAAATTAGGAGCAGAGCAAGGAAAAAATGTTAAAATGTAAGTGTTGTTTCCTGTCATATGTTTAAACTTTATGAAACACGTAGACATTTATTTTCTTTCTTTTGCAAATAACACAGATTTCTTCAGTTTGGAAAAGGAGACTCAAAGTGTTCCTGCCATTATATTCACTCTTATGAGTGTATATTCTTGTACTGCTTCATTACTGCAGGGGATCAGTGACCAAATATATTAGGCATCCATTGTGTACAAGGAAAATAAATGAGGGATGATTTGTCATGAGTTCTTTCTCTGTATTAATAAGATGTGTGGCACAGAGATGAGATATGATCTGTGTTTTCTTTTGTCTTCCATCCCTTAATGCTTCTGATTCCCATTTCATTGTCCTCACATCTTTATTAGGCTCCTCTGGTTTGCAGTGTTCTGTTATAATGACTGTGTCTTTCACAGGTCAGTGCTGTTGACGGCATTACAGCTGGCCTGGACTGCAGCTGATCAGTTTTGGGGGACCCAATATAAAGTCACTGCTGTTACTGGCCACGGCTTGTTCTTAGGCACAAGTATATGTTAATGCTGCTTAAAAATTGACTAAAGCACATACCAACCAGAACACTAAATGTGCTTGCCAGGGGCTACCAAAATTAAGTGTGAAGCCCTGGCCACAGTGAAAAGAGAGACAAATCTTTCACTTTTTCACTGGAGACAAGACTTTATGCAAAATGTGTGTCTGTCAGTGTAATGTGGCTTTAGAAAGGTGGTCCAATGAGTATCCCAGGGACCTTGCCTCTAGAGTTATTTCATGCCTGCATTGGGGGGATAAGGAGAGAAACATTTTGATCTCTAACAAGTGAGAAGTTCTGATTTTCACTCTATTTTTTTGTCTAAAGGATGGAAAGTGAGTCAAACTCAGTCAAACTCCAGCAACATTTTTTCTGTTCGTAAGGCATACATGGGGAATTTATCCCTTTTCACAAAAGTTTCTCATTTGCCTCCCCTTTATAGGTTGAGAAAATGAAGTACGTGTTTAGTTTTACACATAGCTCGGGGCTAGCTTTAAGTCTTGAACTAGGATTGACTCAGAGGTCCATCAGGACCACTCATGGAGGAAAATCCCCCAGTGGGGCATTAATCTAGGCATAGGCTTTCCAAAGGCATGGGACATGAGAGACGTTCTTGCAGCATCTGATACAAGCCTTATCCTTCACCCAGCGTTGGATGCTCGCTGTCACTGCAGTCAGGCAGAAATCCCATTTGAACTCCACATGGAGTATGAATGGTTCAGCCCTTCTCAGCAGGACCCAACAAGCAATTTAAACTCAATTTCAGATCAGTTTTATAAGAACCTCTAACGTTTTTTTTCCCAAGCTAAGGTGTAACAAACTAGTAATCAACAAAATGATGTTACAGCTTTTCAGGTATAAGTCACCAGCACTGTCTGGTTGGGCTTGGGAGTGCCCCTGAATGCACTGCTGTGCAGCAGCTGTAAATTCATTAGCTCTAGCTGTCAAGGCCTCAGATTGAACTGTCTCAGTCTGCTGGAATTGCTGCTGGTCTAAGACCACAGGTAAAATGGCCAATTCCCTCTTTTTCTCCTGCTTTTTAGGAATTTCTTCTTCCTTCAGAGCAGTACTGCATAATGCTGTCAAGACGCATAACTCTATGTGGACTGTAGTATTTATAAATGCAGATTTCCTGCCTCTGTTTTCTGCTAAAATTAATGTTGAACTCCAGGCTTATTTTTACAGATATGTGGAGCATCCCTTGTCTGAGAGTTGTTGAGAACGTATTAGTATCTTACATGCAACTTGGTAGGATTTGAGTGCCAGATCACCCAAAGGTTTCTTTGAAAATCCTAGCCAAAGTGCTTAAGTTGCAGAGAATTTCTAGGTTACGAATATTGATTTCCTTTGAGAACAACTTGCAGGAGCAAAATTCCTCCCTCTTGAAATTCTGCACCCATATCCTCCTTTTCCATCTCTTCCTCAGATCATGGTTTTTTTCCTTCTTCTTTGTCTTTGGCTTGTGACCTGGAGTATTATGTACATGAATATGCGCAAAATGAATGTGGTTTGGTGTGCTAAGAAGTGAGATTTATCTGCACCTCTCGGATAAATCATTTCCTCCAGTGTCAGAGAAGGGTGAGGTACAGAAACTTGGTGAGGAGCAGAGACAAAGGAATTATAGCCCATAAGATGATTGCCACTCATTTTAAAGAGAGTACAAGTGGTGAAAATGATCAGCTTTTGCACGTTCACGCACCCACCCACCCACCCACCCCTTTGCCCCTCTTCTGCTTGCATTCACTGTCAGGGAGACATTTCCTGATTTATTACTTGAAAGGCTGCCATCTCTCTTCATCACTTGAAGGCAAAATATTTTTTTTTAAATGTGTGTAGATAAGATCTCAGGTAGTCCAAAAGATATTGTAGCCCATGAATGAAATATCAGAATGGCGAATTTGACATCTAAACGTCAAAAGAGCTATTCCTCCATACACATCGGAAAAAAACCCACTCAGTGTCCTCCCAAAAGCTAAAATGGAGTAGGACCCTGCAGTGTTCCAGGTTTCCATAAAGAAATTGGAAAATGTTGCATTAAATCACAGTTAATATTCATTATGCTAACTTATACACACTGATATGCTGTAAGACTGTCAATTTGCAGTCTGAGGGGCATATAGAGTCATTATTGCACAGGCATGCCTGTATTAGCATCAGTAGGAATCACTCAGGCTTGCTGGGGAGAAAAATATACTCCCTTGCTTACTTCCCATTTTACAACTACCACAGGTATTTTGCAACAGAAGCGTGACTGAACTGTTTGCAGCTGTTCTGAACCCAGGTTGAGAACTGCTGGTACTGAAAGCTAGTTAGCACTTCTGGTGAGTTCAGACAGCTAATTTTCATTAGTCATTGAGGTTGAAAAGCAGTAAATTGTGTGTACCAAATGTACATTAACTTCTACTTCTGATTGGTGATTCCTCTACAAAAATCCTCATGAAAACTTTTTTCAATTAGTAGGAAAATTCTGGCTTTTCAAAGGAACTCAGATATGGTTTTTAAAAATGTTAAAATATCTCTCATGACTTGTATTTAGGAAAATAGTATTGGAAAGTAGCTAAGTAGGCTGAATAATGAGAAAGAAAATTAACATACTTTCAAATGCATCAATATTATGGTTTGGCATGTCCTTGTTGCTGTTTAAAATTAGCAATGACAGATACTGAGACCCTATTAATTTCTTAATTGGCTGATAGGCACAGCCGAGCATGTAGCAAAGTATAACATAAATTAGTACCTGAGTTTATAAACCTGTAAACCCTATTGGGGATGATGTAGCACAGAGCAAGATGCAGAAAGAGAGAAGACATAGGCTGAAGTCAAAGCCCTATATGTCAACTTTCTTTTCTCTTTCTTCCAAACCCTAGGGACATTGGAATCAAATTCCAAAATAATTCCTTAGTTTTTCTCTAAAAAAGGATGCCGAGCCAAATTCAAACCCCATGTTGCAGGACTATAAATCTGTTTCTTTAGTTTTCTGTTGTGAATTGAGCCTCAGGAGATGTTCAAAATTCAGAAGTTCCTGAGTATTTTTGTATCCCTACAAAATTGTATTGTGTATTGTGTGTAAAGTGTATTGTGATGTCACAGTAGGAAAGTCGGTACTTATGGGAAAAAAACCATTCACATACTTTATAGAAATTCTGAACGTATTTATTTTGGCTTTCATACTGCCTGTGTGTATCTGCCTTCTCCAAGCTGCTCCTCTCAACACTTAGCAAGAATGTTTAGAGAGGTGAAGGTATTTTAATTAATCTTGGAGACCCGTAGTAACAGATGAAGAAAATGAAGTCTAAAGTCTTGTCCATGGAGACAGTGAAGGGGCTAATTGCACCAGCCTGCATTCATAAACCCCCCTTTATTTCCTAAAAATCCCTCCTTTTAGAAGTCCTAACTTTTTTGCTCTCGATATATTTTTCAAAGTATAACGGGGAGGGGAGAAAATGGTTTTAACAGAGAGGAGCGGAGGAATAAAATTAAGAAGGCATCAAATATTCCTGGGTCCCAGTGGGGTCATGGTGGACACCAAGTTAACCATAAGCCAGCAATGTGCCCTTGTGACAAAGGTGGCCAACAACATCCAGGGCTGCACTGGGAGGATTGATGCCGGGAGGTCAAGGAAGATGGTCCCTCCCCTCTGCTCTGGAGTTCTGGGCTCCTCAGTGCGAGAGAGACTGGGCATACTGGAGTGACTCCAGCAGAGGGCCACAGAGATGATGAAGGGACAGAAGCATCTCTGGAACGAGGAGAGTCTGCAAGAGCTGGGACTTTTCAGAAGCAAAAGCTCAGGGGGATCTTATCCATAGTATAAACATCTGATGGAAGAGCAAAGAGGATGGAGCCAGACTCTTCTCAGTGATACCCAATGACAGGACAAGAGGCAATGGACAAAGACTGAAATACAGGAAGGTCCATTTAAAGACAAAGACAAAACTTTTTTACTGGGGGACGGTCAAAGACTGGAGCAGGTTTCTCAGAGAGGTTGTGGAGTCTCCGTCCCTGGAAATATCCAAAACCTGACTACACACAATCCTGGATGACCTGCTCTAGCTGATCCTTGTCTGAGCCAGAAGAGTTGGCCTAGATGATCTCCAGAGGTGTCTCCAACCTCAGCCATTCTGTGATTCTTGACAGTTTCATCCATTACTTGCCTATAAAAAGAAGTGCATGATTAAGTCTTGATAATTTTTTTTAATTAAAAGAAATCACATACAGCAAAACTCTCTAAATCTTAATAGTCTAAAAACGTCCAAAAATCCTAATAGTAAAATTTCTTTTGGAACTGAGGTGTAATTTCTTAACAGAAAAAAAAGTTCTAAAAAGGGATATATGTATTTATTCCTGAAATTTCACTATAAATAGAGATCAAGTACATATGCAAATAAATTGCTTTAATGAACAGGTTCAAAACAGCATCTGTTTTTAACTAGATGCAAGAGGCTTGTATTTGTTTTAACCGGAGATTTCAGGGAGAGTCTGAAGTTAGAGCTGATTTTACCTTTCACTCTGAGTAGTGTAAGCAAGCATGAATGACATGATTCTGTCATTGTCAAATGTCATGATAGCTGTAATTTCATTCAGTTATTTAAGAAGAAAACTTAAAAGTTCACTATTTACCACTTGTATTCTGTTTTTTGTTGTAGGACTGGTAGGACATGTTTCATTCTTTTGAAAGCCAATTCAAGCCAATTCAACCCTGAGGTCTGTTTTCAATACGTTTTTGTTGCAGGGACACAATGAACACCTCTATAATTTTCTTACGTTTTGATTTAATTTATTCCAATTTTCTATAGTACTGAACTTAAAATCAGATCAACTAGACAGCATGTGTATTTGAAAAGTGATTTGAGTTTTTATCTTCTTACTCCTGAATCTGTCAGAAGATGCTTCTAGCAGGCACAACACCCCCCCCTCCCCCACTTCATCCACTGTGGATAGGTAATGCCCCTTTTCAAACACCCAGTGTAACACTTCCTTCTCTGCAGCAAGATCTTCCTTTTGTTTTTTGTTTTTATGGCACACAGCACAAAGGTAACCAGGTCCATTATGCAGAATGTGAAATATAGCCACTGAACAAGCAATAAATTAACCTTACTGTCGCTGTGAATTAGCTGGAATACAAGGAAATTCTGCTCATTTCTGATTTGGGCACCTCTCCAAAAGCCTTCTCCCTTCTTTCAGTGCTTCCTTTTATACCTTTAATGCTACTGCATGGGAAAAGCATCTGATCCTGGATGAATATCATATGTCATGGTATTTTACTACTGTGTTAGCTTTTCATTTACTCCAGCCTGAATTTTTTTCTTTTTCTTTTTCTTGGCAGTGTAAAAGCTGAGTAAGCTGGAGGCCACACTCCTTCTCCTCATGTTGACAAGTGACTAATTCCAAGGAGGAGATTGCTGCTAGTCCAAAATGCCACAGAAGAAGGTGTGGGCCAAGAATAATGTCCATAACAGACTTGTGATACATCATTAGGTAGTAGCACGACATCGTTTGTGTTTCTACTCCTTTTCCAACCCCTGTAAGAGATTTGGGTTCATAGCGATTCATTGATTTCTCTCAAGAGCTATGCCCTGTAATTCAGCAAGGTGCAGACCCCTTGTTTCACGAAGTTTTCCGATTTAAAGATGTTACTAATTAAGGTGAAGATCAGCAGTCACATGCGAGTCAGTGTTTTATTTCAGCTGCGGTGAAACGTGATGGTATTTGTGATGCCTGCATAAAGCTTCTTGGGAGTTTAGTCATTAAACGCAGTCACTCTGATCCTGTTTTGTCCATTATTTGTATCCTCTCATTCCTGGTGACAGAATAATTTTTTAAAAGTACCTGCCATGTGAGCTGGTTGAGTGGAGAACTGTGAAAGACTTTAATAAATTATGGGTGGATTTATTAATTCTGCTCAGGGCCATGCTAACAGGGCTGAACTGAAGGGAAATTGAACTTGTCCTTTTAGATGGGAAAGCACCATTGGTTCAAAAAAAAGAGAAAGAATGTAAAAGTGAGGTCCATTTCAGCTGCATCCCAATTTCAAGATTAGAAAACTTCATTTTCTCATCTAGTGAACAACTATAGTTACCTTCCCCCTCAGTAGTGGCAGCCTTTCAACAAACTAAAACAGCAGAGGAAGGAAAGATGTGATGGGCCTGACTGAAAGCTAATAGAAAATGATGTCTTGAATATTGCAAAGTAGCATGCAGTTTCTTAAAACACTTCCTTCTGAAACCCTCTAAGTTAAAGATGTGCAACTCAAATAATATTTGGAGGACACTGGTTGTGAGGGACCAAAGTGAAAAGTTCATATCCCCTCACCAAAGTGTCTGTCAGTTTTGAACACTAATGTTGCACTTTGCTTGGAGTAGTAAATGAGATGAGATAGATATATAATCTGAGGTGGTTTTTTTTACTGGGTATAATAAGCAATTTATTTTCATTTACATTAATTTCTTTACATCTGTAACTACCAGATGCATTAAACTGTTAAATACAGACAATTCCCAGCTGTTTTGTTGCAAAATAGAAATGCTGAATGTGTATATATATATATTTATCTACCTATCTATCAATCTATCTATATACCTACTTATCTACCTGCTTTCCTACCTACCTGCATATAAATTTCTTTACATCTGTAACTACCAGATGCATTAAACTGTTAAATACAGACAATTCCCAGCTGTTTTGTTGCAAAATAGAAATGCTGAATGTGTATATATATATATTTATCTACCTATCTATCAATCTATCTATATACCTACTTATCTACCTGCTTTCCTACCTACCTGCATATATATAAAATAATCCACTTAACATAGATGTTACTGGTATGTCAAGTGGTGGAATTATGTTAATGGGCCCTGCTATTGATTTTTTGCTGCGGTCTGCAAATATTTTAATTTTTTTTTTCAGCTGATGATGTGATAGTGATACAATGACTGAAGTATTAGGAAACAAAAACCTACACCAGGGTAATCCCATTGCAGGATTGGGAAGGCAGTCAGAAAAGTCCCTCCCATTTGGTTCTGAAACATATTTTACCAAAGCCAGCAAAAGGTAATGCTCCATTTAATTTATGCATCTTATTGTAATATCAATTATATCTGTTTATACTTAAGTTGACTATAACTGGAGGAGGCAGTGAGGGAGCAGTGTGCTGTTGTAAAATAAAGTAAGTAGGTGGTGAGCAGATTTAGTAATGAACCCCTCGCCCATGGAAAAATGAGACTGTTACAAAGTCTGTGTTTAAAATGACAGATAAAGTTAAGCCACAGAGATCAAACCAAAATTACAAATCTTCTCTAGGATTCAGGGTGCAGAATTTGTATTGTGAAGGTGGGCTTTCCTCTATTAAGACACATAGCTTATTTAATTGGGTTAGAAGATACCGTCAATAGGATTTTTGATTTGGTTTTATATTTATACTTAGTCTTGCTTAGAGAGTAGCAGTAAAACTCTTTGAGCCACACATTGATTCCATGGATGCGGCTATAAATTAAAAAAATGCCACTGGTTTCATTGCCTTACTCTGAACTGACATCAATGGGAGTGGAATCTGACCTGCCTATTCTACCAAATGCACTTCTTTCCTTCAGAGAAACTAACTAAACATGAAATTGGCTTTGAGTTTGTCTATGAGTATTTATCTATAGAAGCAAAAAAGATTTTTAAGTCAGGATCTTTGTGGGACAAAATGTGTGCTGTTATAGTTTAAATGAGTCTGAAAACATGTTTAAGTTATTAATATTTAGGTCCATTTCAGCTGCATCCCAATTTCAAGATTAGAAAACTTCATTTTCTCATCTAGTGAACAACTATAGTTACCTTCCCCCTCAGTAGTGGCAGCCTTTCAACAAACTAAAACAGCAGAGGAAGGAAAGATGTGATGGGCCTGACTGAAAGCTAATAGAAAATGATGTCTTGAATATTGCAAAGTAGCATGCAGTTTCTTAAAACACTTCCTTCTGAAACCCTCTAAGTTAAAGATGTGCAACTCAAATAATATTTGGAGGACACTGGTTGTGAGGGACCAAAGTGAAAAGTTCATATCCCCTCACCAAAGTGTCTGTCAGTTTTGAACACTAATGTTGCACTTTGCTTGGAGTAGTAAATGAGATGAGATAGATATATAATCTGAGGTGGTTTTTTTTACTGGGTATAATAAGCAATTTATTTTCATTTACATTAATTTCTTTACATCTGTAACTACCAGATGCATTAAACTGTTAAATACAGACAATTCCCAGCTGTTTTGTTGCAAAATAGAAATGCTGAATGTGTATATATATATATTTATCTACCTATCTATCAATCTATCTATATACCTACTTATCTACCTGCTTTCCTACCTACCTGCATATATATAAAATAATCCACTTAACATAGATGTTTTTTGTATGTCAAGTGGTGGAATTATGTTAATGGGCCCTGCTATTGATTTTTTGCTGCGGTCCAAATATTTTTTTTTTCAGCTGATGATGTGATAGTGATACAATGACTGAAGTATTAGGAAACAAACCTACACCAGCTGCAAATGTTTTAAATTTTTTTTTCAGCTGATGATGTGATAGTGATACAATGACTGAAGTATTAGGAAACAAAAACCTACACCAGGGTAATCCCATTGCAGGATTGGGAAGGCAGTCAGAAAAGTCCCTCCCATTTGGTTCTGAAACATATTTTACCAAAGCCAGCAAAAGGTAATGCTCCATTTAATTTATGCATCTTATTGTAATATCAATTATATCTGTTTATACTTAAGTTGACTATAACTGGAGGAGGCAGTGAGGGAGCAGTGTGCTGTTGTAAAATAAAGTAAGTAGGTGGTGAGCAGATTTAGTAATGAACCCCTCGCCCATGGAAAAATGAGACTGTTACAAAGTCTGTGTTTAAAATGACAGATAAAGTTAAGCCACAGAGATCAAACCAAAATTACAAATCTTCTCTAGGATTCAGGGTGCAGAATTTGTATTGTGAAGGTGGGCTTTCCTCTATTAAGACACATAGCTTATTTAATTGGGTTAGAAGATACCGTCAATAGGATTTTTGATTTGGTTTTATATTTATACTTAGTCTTGCTTAGAGAGTAGCAGTAAAACTCTTTGAGCCACACATTGATTCCATGGATGCGGCTATAAATTAAAAAAATGCCACTGGTTTCATTGCCTTACTCTGAACTGACATCAATGGGAGTGGAATCTGACCTGCCTATTCTACCAAATGCACTTCTTTCCTTCAGAGAAACTAACTAAACATGAAATTGGCTTTGAGTTTGTCTATGAGTATTTATCTATAGAAGCAAAAAAGATTTTTAAGTCAGGATCTTTGTGGGACAAAATGTGTGCTGTTATAGTTTAAATGAGTCTGAAAACATGTTTAAGTTATTAATATTTACTGAAGGAAACTAGGGGCAAATACCCTATCTCTCGTAGAATTTAAAGTCTAAATTCTTGTGCAAATCTGCAACTTGGTCCATGCTTTTTAAAAAAACAGTCTAGGAGAAGTCTTTTCCAACATCACAAGTTGAAAATTAGTTATGTATGTTTTACACAGAAAAAATACTATTTGAGTTTTTCAGTGCAGCAAGTAGAAACTCTGTGATCATACAAGGCTATTGTATGTTTTGGTGCATATTGTTCTTAGTTAGAAATAGTTATACTCTGTTGGATACCTGTGGAGCTATTCTGATTTATGGTTATATAAGAACATAGCATGTACATTTTTTTCTTCTTTTACCAGAAGAGGCAAGAAATACCTTTTTCTTGTTAAAGAAATGCTACAAGTTATTCACCTAACACCAGATGTGAATAAAACCAGACCTCATCTTTAATTAATGCGTTCTGCCTTAATGTGATCATTATAGGTGGATGTCATTCACCTAGAAGCTATCTCCTAACCTAATAACACCAGGAAGAGTGAGCTGGCATGACATTCTTTTTTGGAGACTAGGGTATACCTATAACTATACCTATATTAATCTATAGGGTAATCTCTTACCTTTTTTTTCTTTTAAAAATGTAATAGAATGTAGCATTTTGGAATAAGAAAAGAACAACCTCTTTCCTCATAAATTTATCACCCTCAACTGAGTAGAAAGTATTAGTTTCTGAAGCAGCACGTGATGATTTAAAAGATGATATTCATACTTATTGTCACACCCACTCAAATATTAGCAACTGTGTATCTCCAAAAGGCAAATGTTCTGTTGAAATCCTCTTGATAGTGTGGAAACAAGCTGTGTTATTTGGTTTATGTTTTGACCCACTTTATCCCTATACGTTTCATTTGTTACAGTCCTTTGATTTAAATTCACTTATGTAGGGTTCTTTTCACTGGATTGCAAACTTGTTTTTTTGAAGTTGGTTACAGTTTGAGGTGGAGATGTGAAAGAAGTGATTTCCAGTTCTAGATGACCTCAGAGGGGTTGTTTGGAGTTTGGTTCAGCTCCCACTGTGTTTAATGACATAAACTGTCCTTGACTTCTGCAGTAGGATGAAGCCTGTAGGGTCTAGTCCTTCTGCCTATCGAGTACTTCAAGTTAGTGCTCAGTGGCCTTACCGTTCATTACAGTCAATCAGAGTTAAAGATGAATATTTGCTCAATGTAATAGCGACCTAATTAAGACCTATTGTGGTGATTTAAAAGATACACAGATTTTTTCCTGCTTCCCTGCATTGTAGTGAATATCCTCTCACCTGCATTGTAGCATGAAAGGTAGAGCTGACAGACACATATAACAGAGGAAAAAAATGTTTCAGATGTAACCACAACAGAGACACAGGAATAAAATTCTTACACAACACGCTGAACCGCCAACCTAGACAGCACTGGGAGAGGTACGAAACATTGTCTTAAACCTCGTTCCCTGAGGTGATATAAATAGGTCCAGTGTTTTCAAGCTGACTCTAGCTTTATGCTGCTATAAATCAGTGGAGAACTGGAGTAACACATAGGTATGCACTTTGTTTTGAGGCTCAGCACGTATTAGACCTAACAACAAATAGCCACTTAGTGTTACAACAAATAGCGTCTTGCCAGCTTAGTCAACATCTGTACTCATTGTGCTAGGTGTTATGATGACTCAGAACAAAAAGAAAAAAAATCTGTGGTGAAGGGTTTGCAAGCCAAGCATAAGATAAGACAGCAGCAGAAAGGATGTAGTACAAAAATGTTTACTGGATTATAAATCTGGGGTTGGCAGAAATTGGGAAGTGTTATACTACATGTTTATTCCCACAAACAGTTCTCTCAAGAACTCCTTTTTCCTGTTGTGCTAGATTTTGTATACTACTTTTGCAGCTTTTTTGTTTTTAGATTTTGAGTGCATCACAGTTTTATACACAAAGTATAAAGACTGGTCCCAGCTACCTGATTTGAAAGCAATAGGCTCTATATATTCTCATCACTGGACCCACTGAATGTGCACATATACGACTGACAGACTAGTAGCAGTGTACATGTGTCAATCCCTTTAAGAGCCCAGTCTGGTCTGATGAACCCAGAGCACCCTGGACCTTTTGCGGGTATATCATAATGAGTATGGAGCAGCAGTAGACTAGGGCAGAATATCACATGTGCAGAAGAGCTCTTATGTGTGCAATGGCCATTTCTGGGCACTCTGCCTAACATACAGAAGCCTGGTAAGGTCCATCCCCCACCCCAAAGTGGCACCATAGCAGTGAACCAACAGTCAAAAATTATATTCTGCTGCCAATGCTGTTGAGGTTGGTGGTTCTGGAGAATTACCCCTTCAGGCAAAACTGATAAACAAGGACTTGACAGAGAGGTGAGCAAAGGACAAACCTCTCCTTTCTTTCCTTTTGAAGGGAACACGACCTATTTAGAGCCAACTCTCCTGCTCCACATGGATATGATGCCACTGGAATGGCTGAAAGTTGTATTTACACTGGAAGATTAGAATGAAGACCTGATGATACAGGAATAGAGCTGTACAGGTGGAGGAATCGCATTCTTCTTTTGCATGACTGGGATATGTGAGTGCACAGGTGTGTGTCCCAGCCTGAGTGCATGTGAATCTTGAATCCTTGAGCCCTTCCTGCAGATCTTGTAAGACTGTGAAGTATTTCTCAAATATTCAGAGAAATTTACTCACATGTGAATAGAGTAGAGAGAATTGCAATGAAAAGGGTTCTAGTAACAGGGCCAGAAATTTTAACTTCCCTTGTCTTTAAGCTACTGCCTAAGCCACACCTACAGAAGAACTACACTGAAAGCATGAAAAAAAGGCCAGGCAGCATAATATAGCACAGTGTGTAGGTAGCTAACTACCTACCATTATTCTCCTTCTGAATCCTCTTTCCTGAGATTCATTCATTTGTTTTGTCCCTTCCTGACATTATAATTGCCTTAAGAGAAGTGTTCAGAGTGTGTAGTGTGCTTGTCATTATCTGCTTGTTTCACTTTGAATTAGGGGTAAAGGAACCTGAGGCTGTTTGGAAAAGAGGATGTTTAACCAAATTTTCAGGTTGTCTCCTTTAATGTTCTGGAAGCTCAAAAGCTTTTAGTTGTGAAGGAAGGCTCTGAACGCAATGAAGAGACTCTCACTGCTAATCACAGGAGCGTACAGGGTGTGGAAGGCCAGTGCCTGCCCCATTGGCTTGTTTAAGGTCTGTTTCAAAAATGAGGGTGTGCCTATTAGTCATGCTTGCTGTGAGCTGCCGGCAATCTCCCTCCTTGGAAGTTGCAGTCTCTCTTATTCTCTCTGTGGTTACATTCAAAGCCAACTAATAGGAACAAAGACCTGTTTGAAAGCCATGGCACTTCATTAGCCTGACATGGTGTTCTTGGCAGGGTTTTCTGCATTGCCTTAAACACGGTGTCTTCAGGGCCTAACAATATTTAAGCATAATGAGTGCATATTTGTCTGCAAAAACATGTGAGTACAGATTTGTCTGCAAAGGCTGTGCAAATATATCAGCTGTACAATGTCAATGGGGAAGCCTGGCTGCTCACTATGCACTGATATTTTCAATTTTTCTACTTGAAATTGAGGGAGAATTCAGGGTTGTAACCCTTATGCGAAGGCACCTACAGTTGGATCAAATGCAGTATTTACAGCTTTCTGTGGTATTACTTGTTTTACAGTAGCAGTTGTCCACCTGATCAGAGTGACCTACTGACCAAGGGTCTTCACTGTCATATTGCCACTGAAAAAACCTGTCTCATCAATGAGGGAGGAAAACGTCTCTCTCTGAAAAGTTATCTCTCCTCTGCTCAGTTTCACCTGAATGGCTGCGAATATGGGAAATTCCAGATTCAAACATAATCTTAACATACCTGAACTCAGCTGAGAAATTCGGTGCTCACTGAAATAATCACAATGTCATATTGTTTTAGTAGGGCCAGGATTCAGTGTGTCTGACCATGGTGTGTTTACTCTGTTGCAGAGGTGTGCAGCTGGCTAGTTTGGGTCCAAGACTCTTGGCTAGCAGGACTGGAAGTGTACTCTGTCATATCTTAATTAATGTTGACACTATGCTTAATTTTAATGCCAACAATCAGCCAAGAGTGCTCTCTAAACAAACCTTGCCCACTTTTTCTCCATGTGCTGAGCCACAAAACCTAGTCAGGTGTTCTGGAGCCTGCTCAGCTGAACTGAAAAGAAGGTACAATGGCTTGATTTGGTTAGTGTGTACAGACATGTTGGAATAGGAGCCTGTATTCAACTCGCCCTTCCTGACTGAAGTTGGATAAACTTTTCCTCAAATGAGCATAGAAAAGTTTGTTTGTTTTTTAAGACTATGCATCCCAGCTTAAATACTTGTGGGGAGGCCATCTTTTAATTAGGGACCATAAAGATCAGGATGTTCAGCTGCTGAGATATTAATGGATGCACATTTTACTTTTAACTTTTTATGGTGCATCTACTTGCTGATGATCTTTTGGCTACCCATACTTGCAGACATCTGTTTGAATGGCATGTTGCCCACTTTCAAGTAGGTCAAGTTTGTGACATAAAGCATTGCCACCTAGGAAACATGGCTCATAAGCCATGTTTTTATAATGCTGTAAGAAACTCATCTCCAGAAATAACCTTTGTAGTGATGCTACTGCCAGTTCCAACATGCTTTCTTACACTCCAGTATATCTCTTGACACTTGAAGTAATACCTCTACAGCCAAAACAAGCCCACACAGAAGTTATGCCAGAAGTGCTTGCTATAATTGGAAACCCTCTTGGAAAATTATGTGGATCACTGGAGGTATTGAAGTGTATGTTAGAAGGTGGGTCTGTCTATAGGCAACTAACTGTACATGCAAATATAGCTCCCCAGCCAGCCACAACAGCAGAACTGCTTTCAGTGGATGTTGACTGCTCTACCTTTTGAAAAACGTGCATATATTTAAATAACACTATATGAGAATGACATTGAAAATGCCAAGAATGAAGCAGAAAGAGCTCAGAGAGGAGATCTGTATCAAAGAAAAATGAGAGTTGCAATTCATTAACTCTGCTCGTTGTAGTTATGCTGGAAGATGTTGAACAGAGAAGGGAAAGACATATTTGCCACTTTACTCAGAGGCATACTTATATTGGCATTTCTTCGACATGGCTGGCGTGCATCAACGGTGAATTAAATCCTGACTTTTACTAGCATAAAAGGACAAGTAAATCCATTAGCTGTGACAACAGAATGGAGAGATTCAACTTTAAAAAGAGGTCAGAGTTCATCAACAAAAGTCTGTTCTAGGCATTTTTACTCCCCCCCTCCCAGAGTTCATCAACAAAAGTCTGTTCTAGGCATTTTTACTTCCCCCCCTCCCCCCCCCAGTCAAAATCAAAGACTTTAAAATCTTTCAAATACATGGAATTTTACCAAAATGTCTGTTTTTCAGCACTTGAAACTGCCAGTTCAAGGCTAAGACACTTCCTTGGAGACCTGGTTCAAATCTCTGCTCTGCCTGCTTTGGGGCTGAGATTTTTTTCTTTTTCCTTCCTCTTTCTCTTGCCTTGCCTTGCCTTGCCTTCCCTTCCCTGCAGAAATATGCAACTGCCTTTCATACTGCCAGATTTCTTCCTCTGTGTGAGGAAAACCCGGTCCAAATGACTATGTCCCCACAAAGTGCTTAGGCTTCCAGGAAATGTTATGGAATCACAGTCATCCTGAACAATTCAACGCAACCCCCATAGCTGGATCCAGCTTCCCCTGAGGAATCAATCAGTAAGACCACGGTCAGAGTTGCAGAGACAGAAGAGGTGCACATTTTCTGACCACCTTGCTTATGCAAGTTCAAGAGGCACAGTCTTCAGCACAGGCTCAGGATGTTGATAAGACCTACTGTGCCCTCGCCTACCCATACACACAGGGATGAGCAAATTCACACAAAACCTGAAATTCTGATGGGTGGTACACAATCCTTTGTTTGTTCTGCTTAGGCTTTTTTCCTAAGACTAGCATATTTTCAGCTGTGGACTATTCAAATATCTTACTAGATGTGATGTCTTTTAAAAATATTATTAATTTGGTATGACCTTTGTTGCCTTTGGTATTAATTTTACTACCTGCATGACAATTAAATTTTTTTAATTTCTGAATATGATTTCCTCTGTAATGATGTATTTACTCTCTTTACTGTGGGGACAAGCTTGTTACCTCTTTCATAATTAAGTTCAAGTAGTGCTATCAAAGCTACATTATAAAGCCCTAATTAACTGTTAAGAATTACAGTATTCTACTGAAACTACTTTGTAATTAGCAGGCTACCAGCAGAGAACTGGTTGCCTGCCAGTGTGTTGGCTTGATTTTCACATGTACTGGAGCCCCTCTGTGCTGTTTGGATGGCAAAAATTTCAGCTGCAATTGGGCCTGAAAAAATTGTGTTTGTGTGAGTCATTTTTTTCCTATATATTGCAGCTATCTGTTACTGATTTTTCAGAAAGATTGGCCTAAGATCTTTTTACTTAGTAATTTATAGTGTGGAAATTTAGGGAAGTTTGTTATAAAAAAATATTACTTCAAATGCCTCACTAATGTCTTAAACTGGCCTTGTTTGTTTAAAGTATACATTAAGGTACATGGACTTCTTTAAGGCATACATTTAAAGGATGTCTTTTTTAAAGTGTACACCATTATCTGAACTGATAAAATGCTGTTTACCTCATGAGAGGAGAACCTGAAATTAGAGCATTTATCAGAGATATGAACCCTGTCCTGTTTTCTTGGACTGAATGCTAATCCTTAAATCTAAAGATTCTATTTTTAATATTAAGATTGCTAAGTCATTCTAGGGAATGATCTTATAGAAGATCCATCTAGCTCATATTTTTCTGCCATAACATCACACAATTTCTGCCACCTTCTGTGTGCCTGCCATCTACTCTGCAGCTACCAAAACCTTTGGCTGGTATCCAATATCTTCTAAGACGTATGCAATGAAAGCTTCTTCAGGCTTATGTTGTTGCTGCTGTTAAATGTAGGGGCAGTGTAACAACTTTGCCAGCTCTGGCTTATTGTTTCCCCTCGGTTCTTATTGCGTTATCAACTTTTAAATAAATGGCATCTTTCTCTTCTTTGATTGGTCCCTAGTCAGGGCAATTTTTTGGCTTTCAGAGAGGGCAGCTGGACTGACACTTGTTTAATATCCTCTACAGCCAGCACAATGTGGTGGCTGTCTTTCACCAGTTCGTTGGAAGCATGGTGACCTTAGCTCTCCAAACTTTAACCCAGCAAACACATTGATGTCACCCAAAATAAATACATGAGAGTAAGAAGTTTGCAATAGAAACATCTCTTTTGGGGGACGGGAGGAAGATAGTGCAGTGCATAGGTCTAGGAGTGGGACATCTCCCAGCTCCATGCTCTCCCATTGTACCTCTATGCTTTGTTTTTCCCTGCTGTAAAACAAGCAGAGTTTCAAGGAATTTCTGCAGAAATCGTAAGTCACACGTAACATTTTCATTGCATGGAGTAGGGCAGCAGTGAAGTGATTACTTTCTAGAACAAAGGGGCTATATGATTGGTTGTTATTTTCCCATACAGCAGAGTTTTAAGGAGGCAAAAAGTCCATCCATACAAGTGTGTGACAGAGTATCAGCTGTCAGTCCAGAGCCCGTGCAAAGAATACGGTTATTTAATGGAAGGAGTTCACTGTTTAATGGAAAGTAATCCATTTCAGAGAAACTATCACATATAATTTGGTGCAATTGAACTTTGTCTTTAACCTTTTACTATGATTTATGTGATTAGGTCACCAGAGGAAGTGGTTTTGGAAAGCATGATTAAACACTTTAAGGAAATAATTTCTATCTTCAAGCACCTTGTGTAACTGCACTTTTCAAGTGTTTGTCCTTCCTCATCAGCCTGGCTGCATCGAAATGTAGAAACATGTCCTTCAAAATGCTTTTTTTTTTTTTAATATAAGAACAGGCGAGAACAACTGAAGCTGCAAATGAATTGTTATTATTCTGATACTGAATTTCTTCAGTTTTTACTCCATAATTTGAGTTGCAATACCTGTTCAGTATGTTGCTACTCATTGTAAGCATAGCATAATAAATATAATTTCTGTGTGGTTTATCTGCTGCAACTTATAATTTTAAAACTATTATCTGAAATTATAGCCAGTATATAATGCCTGAAGAAACATAGACACCAAGGCACAGCTCAGAAAGAAGTAATTTTTGAATCAGCTCAAATTCTCTGCTTAATACCTTTACCTCTGTAATGAACCTACATTTCTGAAGAGGATGCTATGCTGTCCAAACATGTCCTACCCTGTTTGGTTTCTGGCATCAATGTCAACACACTGTGAGAGCTACAAACTATTCCAGTGGTGAGCAGGTTGTGACCCATCAAAGTTCACCATCTCACTGAACAGTGATTAACATTTAAAATGTATGCAAACTAGTCTCCTAATTAAAGTTCAATAATGTAAGGCTTTGAACCTGTTCATTGCCTTTGGAAATAATCAGAGAAGAGATTCAGGGTGCTTATCAGCAGAAGTCATTATCATAAAGGCCAAATTCAGGATATCTCCATTCCACATCTCCACCGTGTTGGCCAGTCATCAATAGACACATACACAGGTCACAAAATATGGGTGTGAACTGGGAATATACAAATTTCCCTGGGTCCCTGAAGCTTGTTTCCATCTGGTACTTGGAATTTGTTCCTTGCAACTGAGGGATCTGGTTGCAGCTCTGTTGTTAGGTTCATGTTTAAACATCAAAGCAAATTTTCCTCTACAATTTGCATAGCCTGTCACTGTTGAACTTCAGTGAGTTTAGCTAATAATTTTAATATTAGATCTATAAAGGTAGCTTAGGAACTCAAGTCTAATCCCTGAGACCTCAACTTTAATCTAGGATATCCTGACTGCTTATCTGTACCTCTTTACATGACTCCTATCCAGCTATACTCTTTCTCTCTTCCAATATCTCTCTACATACAGCCAACGTCACATAAGCTTTCTCCTGCTGCTAATGTTGGGAAAGGAGTATTAGTCTGGTGAAGAGTTGTGATGGTGTGCTCTGCCCCCTGCCCCAGCCTGACCTTTTCCCGTAACCCCGCTCAAGCGATAACCACCAGTGGCATGATGGATGGATTCGTCTGGTTGTGATGGATGCATCCCGCTCAAAGTGGATTTGGGGGAGACAGATAACAACACAATAGCCAAGGGCTAGTTTATCACAATGCGTCCACCTAACCACAGTGCTGGTCAATGTCCGACTCAAGCCAAATTTGGAAGAAACTAACATTTGCAGTTGGTAGGTAAATATGACTATGGGTCAATCATCTTACACCCATACATAGTGAGCAGCCCAAGGGCCCTCCTGCACGGCAACAGGCTGCATGTCAGAATCTCCCCTTGATTAGGGACGCCTCTCAAGATTACTCCTCGAGGTTGAGAGAATCCTTATTGCATCAGATACTCGGTAAGTGGATTGGGAATAAGTGCGCTGAAATTTTGAAGTCTTAGCTATGTGATCTAAAGGATTGATTGTGCATATATAATCCTTTAGACATAAACCGTTGACCAAGTCTGGGACTAGGACTGGATCCAGCTGCACCGAATAGACTCCTCTCCGAGAAGGAGTTTAGAAAGCAAGGGGGTCCTTTCTGAACCTCATGACTCAATAGGAGGGTCTCCCTGAGAGTTTTGTCTGACCCTGTCCTCTATGCAGTAAATAATCAAGTGTACCTTGCCATCAAATCTTGTTAAACCACTATCATCACATTTACTATCAAACTTTGTTAAATTGCTGTTTTATATCAATAAACATATTGCTGCTTCTCTCTTATCGGTGAAGTGCATCACTCTTTCTGCGACAAATTGGCATAGTTGGCAGGATGGCAACTAGTATCACTGATTATTTACGGAGGCATGGAGTGAATCTGAGTCCCAAATTCTCAGAATAACGGGCTTGTGACAATTGGCATAACTGGGAAGCTGTTGAAGAGCACCTAAAAGTAACTGCAGGCCACAGAGAGGATGGAAAGGGGAAAGGAGTTATCTGCAAGATGCTAGGTACCTGTTTGGAAGCTGCATATCAAGAAAGGAAGAATAGAAATAGGAAGGAGCAGAACCTAGAGAAAGAAATAGAAGGTAGGAAGGCAACTGAGTTGTTACTGTCTTTAAAAATTGAACAGCTGCAGAAACAGTTACAGAAAGAAACGGAGAAAAGACAAAAGTTGGGAGAAAGGGACGAGGTGATGCTTCTGCAGGCTCCCCACCCCCCTGACATCATACAGATTAGGAAACTAATAGTATCCCTTGAAGATTGGGATGGAGATATCTGGGGTGATCCCGATGATAGCGAGCCAGAAGAAGACGATCCTTTGTTTTCCACAAATCCTCCTGAATATGAAACCAGACATTGTTAAAACAGAAAGAACTGTGGGACCTTGGGGTGGTCATCCACAACATACTACATAAACCATTCCCTGGGATCCATTGCAATTAACAAATTTGCAAGAGAGATATAACAGAAAACCAGGTGAAACTGAAAACGAATACTTGTGGTGAGTATGCCTAAGTGGCAGTGACTGAATAATGTTGAATGAGGATGAAGCAAACAGCTATTGGGGTCCGGGAGTTTTCGAAAATTTAGGGCCCGACCTGACAAATAGACCCATTCTATCACCAGCCGAGTAGCTTATTGGGCTGGAGGAATAGACACCATGGAGTGAGGTTAACCCTCCGTAAGCCCCATTAAATCTCTAAGTGAGCTCTCTACAGCCATCACAAAAGCCGCTTGCATACAAGCCATGCATGAACGAGGACCCCATGATGTTCTACTACCTGCTACAGTCGATTTTGCAATGCTAAAACCACTGATTAAAGGAGCCCTGGCAATTCTTAAACCCCACGTAGTTGCAAAATGAGGTGAGATCAAGAAAGACTGTTGTGGTTTAACCCAGTAGGCAGCTAAACACCACACAGCCGTTCGCTCACTCCCCCTCCTCCGACTAGGATGGGGGAGAGAATAGGAAAAAAAAAAGTAGAATTCATGGGTTAAGATAAAGACAGTTTAATAGGACAGAAAAGGAAGGGGGGAAAAAAAAATAATGATAAAAGAATATACAAAATAAGTGATGCACAATGCAATTGCACACCACCCGCTGACCGATGCCCAGCCATTTCCCAAACAGCGATTGCTGCTCCTCGGCCAACTCCCCCCAGTTTATATACTGAGCATGACCTCATATGGTATGGAATAGCTCTTTGGCCAGTTTGGGTCAGCTGTCCTGGCTGTGCCCCCTCCCAGCTTCTTGCGCACCTCCAGCCTCCTCAGTCGGTAGATCATGGGAAGCTGGAAAGTCCTTGGCTAGTGTAAGCACTGCTTAGCAACAACTAAAACATCGGTGCGTTATCAACATTGTTCTCATCCTAAATCCAAACCACAGCACTGTACCAGCTACTAGGAAGAAAATTAACTCTAACCCAGTGGAAACCAGGACAAAGACACAGAACACAATAAGGGACTAGGTGATAATGCTCAAAATGCCCGCAGGCAACTCCCTACATGGGCAGAATTAATGCACAGCATTGTTAACTACAGCTGTGAAATGGGCTGGGACAATGCACCAGCTGAAAAACCAAACCTGAAACCCCAGGGAGGAGATCACAAAGTAAGACCCGTGCAACAGGGAACAGAAACTAGATCACAGGGAAACAAACTTGAAAACCCACAGACAGACTCTGGAGAGCAGAGAAATTAATTGTGGAGGAATGCATTAGTCCTAGGCATTCCCAGAGCCGTGATTCAAGGTCAGCCTACTGGCATTATCTTGAGTCTGACTGAAGCATTCCAGAAATGAGATAACACTGAAAGAAAGGAGTGTATTTCAACTCCTCAGGCACCAGTCCCCAGAAAGGGAGACAACCCCTTCCTCCCCCTTAGGGAGGAATTGCAGGGCATGAAGCCAAAAAACGAGTAGTGTCCGGAAGGCAATTGGGCCTGCCTGTCTGGAAAGTGGAGGCTTATCAGTGGATAAGTGATAAAGGCCCATACATTTTCACTCCAGTTGATCCTCAAGGACAATTGATGAAGTTTTTAATAGATACGGGAGCACAAATTTCACTGGTAATACAAGAAGATGTCAAGAAGCTGGGCGTGACATCCAGATGGCAAAGAGTTAAGCTTACCGGTGTGAAAGGAGCGAGTGTTATATGTCAAACTGCCAAGGTCAATTTATGGCTCCTGGGCGAGAAGTGCATGTCGACTACTCGCTTTGCGATTAAAGATCATCATGAAAATATTTTAGGTTTCGATGTTTCAAATGGATGAACCTGGCACCT
Organism: Aptenodytes forsteri; assembly: GCF_000699145.1. Lineage (NCBI taxonomy): Eukaryota > Metazoa > Chordata > Aves > Sphenisciformes > Spheniscidae > Aptenodytes > Aptenodytes forsteri. The sequence goes on along the minus strand of NW_008796051.1, from coordinate 2,805,320 downwards.
GCCAAATGGCAGTGCGTGGTCCTGTGACTCAAACACCGATCCCAACCCCGGTAGAAAGCGGGAGGCCACAGGGCGCGCATTTTGCACAACCCCTGTGCTCCCTGAGTCAAAAATTACTAACCTACCGCAATATCCGATTTCTGCTGCGGCACAAAATGGAATTTCTGAAGTCATTGCTGATTTGGAGAAATGACAAATTATCTCCAGAACCCACTCCCCATATAATTCACCTGTCTGGCCAGGTCGGAAACCAGATGGGAGGTGGCATTTAACAATTGATTATTGGCGCCTGAATGCCAATACAGCTCCACTCACAGCTGCTGTACCAAACATCGCAAACTTAACAGCTACTTTGCAAGCAGCTGCACACCCATGGATGGCGGCACTAGATGTGAAAGATATGTTCTTCATGGTTCCCTTGAAGGAGGAGGATAAAGAGAAGTTTGCTTTCACTTGGGAGGGAGTACAATACACCTTTAACAGAATCCCACAGGGGTATAAACATTCACCCACAATTGCTCATGCAGCACTTGCTGAACTTTCACATAGCCTCACTCCCCCAAGAAGCGAAACTGTACCAACATATAGATGATATTCTGATTGGAGAACTTCCCCTGAGAAGGTGGGGGAAGTGGCAGCAGCAGTATGGCAAGCATTGAATAAAGCAGAAATTGAGATTCCACCCGGAAAATGTCAGGAACCAAGTAAAGACGAAAAATTTTTAGGTACTTGGTGGATAACAGGCAGTGCAGTGATTCCTCCAGATACCTTAAGAAAAATCGAAGGGCTGCGAATGCCCCAATCAAGGAAGGAGTTACAACAATTAATGGGAACTTTAGGAATGCTTCCTTTGGAGGAAGCATGGACATGGATTTTCTATCATTTCCTGTCCATTATACTCACTCTTACGGAAAGGCAAACCCTGGGAGTGGAAATTAGAACATAAAGAGGCAGTCAAAACTCTAACTGAAGAATTAAAAACATATCAGTCCCTGGGACCAGTACACCCCCGCAACCCTATTATAGCCAAACGGGGTTTTGCCAAACACACTACTTACTGTAACCTGTTCCAAACTGGCCCCGATGGGCCAAAAAGACCTTTATTGTTTAGCTCAACCACAAAGAAACAGAACAATGGTACTCTGAATGGGAAAAGGGACTTTTACCTTTAGTCTGAGCAGTTAAATGAGTTGAGAAAATACATTAGGGACAACCTGTGCAAACTAGAGGACCATTTAATTTACTAGAAGCAATCCTAAAGGGGACTGTTCCCCAGAAGGAGCTGCACAAAAATCCACTACCAGAAAATTATATGCCTACTTAACAAGAGCTGTAGAAAATATGCAATTAACTGAAAGACACACTAAGGTTTCCAAATTGCAGATGCCCATAAACACATACCCTTTAGCGTTACAACAACGTTTTAACCTTCACCCATTCTGGATGCACCACCTCTCACTGAGGGTGCACGAACAGAAAACATTTGGTTTACAGATGCTTCAGCAGAAAGGGTAAATGGTGAATGGCAATGTAAGGCTGTTGCATTAGATATTAACACCGGCAAACAAGTAACAGAGGAAGGTGAAGGCAGTGCACAAGAAATAAAAGCAGTTGTTTTGGCAGCACAGAATGGAGCAATAATCATATATGTAAACTCTTATGCTGTGTGGGCTGGTGCCACACAGTGGCTTTGTCAATGGGAAACCTTGAATTGGGAAATAAATAGGTCCCCAGCTTGAACAAACAAAGATTGGCAATTATTACTAGGTATAGCCAGGAAAACACCTTTCAAGTTGGGATGGGTAAAAGCTCATGCTAACGATAATCAGCCAGCCACAAAATGGAATCAAAAAGTAGATGAGCTAACTAAAATTAGGAAAATCACCTTAAATACTGAATGGTATTGATTGGGAGAATGGTTACATCAAAACCTAGGCCACACAGGTAAAGGAGCACTTTACTTTGCTGCACAGAGTAAAGGCTGGCCTATAAACAGGAAAACTTGTGAAACTATTCTTACAGAATGTCCTCAGTGTAGATTGAAATTACAAGCAGACCATCCTGCTAAAGCACCACCTCTACATATCAATGAAGGGAAAACTTTATGGTCTACATGGCAAATTGATTATATCGGACCATTCAAATCCTCAGCAGAATATCAATACATCCTCACAGGAGTGGAAGTAGTCACCAACTTGCTTATGGCGACTAAGTGTCAGAAAGCCGATGGGCGAAATACAGTGCAAGGGCTATTGTTTTCATTCTCAAATCTACCTACTCCTGATGTTATCCAAAGTGATAACGGTTCACATTTTTCATGTAAAGAATTGCAAGATTGGGCAAAACAAGAGGGAATTAAATGGGTATTCCACACCCCATACTACCCTCAATCAAATGGGATGGTAGAAAGAGCTAATGGCTTATTGAAAAGGAATCTCAAACCACGAAAGACTCAGTGGGATATACAAATTCCCACAGTACTCCATCAATTAAATAACCTATAGGGGCCTATGGGAAGCCCTGTAAGCTGAGCATTCTTTGTAAAAACAGAG
>NW_008796051.1:2781228-2802629 GCF_000699145.1 Aptenodytes forsteri | reverse complement strand
GGTAACCTGTTCGGACTCTCCCCACTGAAACAAGTCTCTATTTTCACTCACAGCACCCCACAGGATGGCAAACAGAAATGCTGTGTTCATGCTACTATTCCAAATCCTAACAATGCTGCTCCTCTTAACCTGTGGTCAAAGAACTCTAGAGTGGACATGGTCTCAAGCTCATGTTAAGTACACCAGGAGTATGGGAATGCCCTCTAGTAAGGGAGATTTAAATCTTTCCATAGTGGTCATGCACAGAACTGAAATATACTTAGAAAAAGAATGGAGCTGGGATAAAGATGAAGCTGATAATAAAATTCCCCGACTTCGGGGAATGGCAGGGAAAGAAATTAAAATAGGATGCCAGATGATCAATGGATCTACCCATGAGAAGGCATCTCAGATTTCTGTGTACAACATTACATCAAACCCAATAGCCACAGATACGGAACTTTGCACCTCTGAAAGATTGGACTGTTGGTACAATTTTACCTTAGTAAACCTGTTTTTGTAGTCTGCCTCTGGGTTCACCATAGTGTGGGACTATCATTTAAATTTTAAATAGACGTTACTGAGCCTTGTACAACAACATCCTCCCAGATTGTAAAGGATAAGAAAACTCTATCCCTACAAATTTCTGCTCTATCCCCACAAAATTCTGAAATTGGACCATATGTGATAAAAAATACAGGCCAACAACGAGTGTTATTTAATCCATCATGGTCTCTTAAACGAATAGAACTACTGATGCAAATTAATATCTCTACAATCAAACTGACCTGTTCACCATTCCTAAGTATGTCCTATGCAGGATGGTTAGCGTGGTTACATAGGCAAACCCTCACCTCTCCAAGATGAGAGATGTGACCAGTATCACAGGGACAGGATTGGGAGTCTTAAATAGCATAGATGTCAAAGTATTCATAAATAGACTGAGCACAGCAACAAGTGATTTAAACAAATTAAAACACCCATTGTGGTCTTCTCTATTAGCATTGGGAACTAACTGGTGGCTCTTATCTGATATATTGCCTCAGTGGGAAAGAATTGATGAAAGGGACCACCAATTGATTGTGGATGCACTTGGTGCAGCCCGAAATAATGTTTCTCTGGCTTTTAGTTGTATCTAAGCTCAATTGTGGATGCAATCTACACTAGCAGAAATTATAAGAGAAGGTGAAGAGTGCACCTTACCCACTGAAATTCAAAAGGTAATTTGGGATAATGTAACTAAATTTGAAAAAGAATTCCGATCCTGGTGGTGTTCAGTTAATCTCACTTATGATCCTATCAACAATAAAGCCACAGCTCTTGTCTTAACAATACACAATGCTTTGGTATATACCATATACCAAATCATTGCGTTAGGATTAAATTGCAATGGAACTATACTCTACCCATTAGAACACAGAGTATGGGCCCAACAAAATGGAAACAAATGGCAAATTGTTGATGTTAACGCATGTGTTGTACGGGAACAACAAGGATTTATTTGCGAGAGTAACACCATCAAAGCCCAAGACATTTGTCTTGACACTGAACAAAATGTTTGTCATTTTGAAATACACCCCGATGAAACCCCTGAAACTGTACTTGTATATATTGGAAAAGGATGTGTTTGTATGAGAACCCTTTGTGATTTTATATTCGTAGATAACATTACTATATATACAAGCAATCACTCAAATATTTGTGTTTGTACCTTTACTAAAATTATGGGATGCAACTTTAATTATTCAGCTCCTGTTACGTCTTATCAATTGCTACAATCTAATTATACATTGAGTCAAGGTTTATTGCCTACACCCATCGGAATGAATCTTGCATTGGTGAAGAAACTACTACAACATGATAACCTGGCCAACTGCTAGAACGTGTCTGAAACAATGGACACAAAACTCTAATCACTGTTCATCATGATACAGAAGAAAGACACCATGTCTTAGAAAGAGTGAAGAAGGATGGAGAACATCATTGGTGGGAAACTCTTCTTGGGTGGTCACCGACAGCAATGGAAGTTTTTAATTTTATGCTTCACCCAGTTGTGATTCTACTATAACATTTATGTGGGTATTGCTTATAATCATATTGTATATAAAGGTTTGGTACATGATAAAACAAATAACCCAACTCCAACCACCCAAAACATGCAAACTAATACATAGCAAATAGCAATACTTCACTATCTACTTGCCACGGATTTGTAGGCACATATATTATCAATATACTATTTATGGCACAGAGGCAAGAGGCGACCGTACCACCACTCTGTGAGAATAAGAGGAATTGACTATAGTCACAGGGTGGAGTGTGAAAGTATGTTCCACTCCCTGCCCCAGCCTGACCTTTTCCCGTAACCCCGCTCAAGCGATAACCACCAGTGGTGGTCATGATGGATTCGTCTGGTTGTGATGGATGCATCCCGCTCAAAGTGGATTTGGGGGAGACAGATAACAACACAATAGCCAAGGGCTAGTTTGTGTTTTATATCTATAAACATATTGCTGCTTCTCTCTTATCGGTGAAGTGCATCACTCTTTCTATGACAAGAGTTTGCAGGAAAAATAGAGGAAGGTGGGTAGAGCTATTTCTAGAGTGCCTGTTCTGTAGTGCAAAATTCGTATCATTAGTGTCCCTTAATTTTCTTTATCTCTGGAAGATTACCAAGAACCTTATTTTCTTTTGTGTCTGTGCATGTGTACAAAGATAAAGACTAGCTGCAAAATCACAACCAGAAGTTGAATTCTTCACATCACTATACGAGAAGGAGTTTAGAAAGCAAGGGGGTCCTTTCTGAACCTCATGACTCAATGGGAGGGTCTCCCTGAGAGTTTTGTCTGACCCTGTCCTCTATGCAGTAAATAATCAAGTGTACCTTGCCATCAAATCTTGTTAAACCACTATCATCACATTTACTATCAAACTTTGTTAAATTGCTGTTTTATATCAATAAACATATTGCTGCTTCTCTCTTATCGGTGAAGTGCATCACTCTTTCTATGACAAGAGTATTTGCAGGAAATAGAGGAAGGTGGGTAGAGCTATTTCTAGAGTGCCTGTTCTGTAGTGCAAAATTCGTATCATTAGTGTCCCTTAATTTTCTTTATCTCTGGAAGATTACCAAGAACCTTATTTTCTTTTGTGTCTGTGCATGTGTACAAAGATAAAGACTAGCTGCAAAATCACAACCAGAAGTTGAATTCTTCACATCACTATACAGCACAGCAGAAATTGACGTTGCATAACAGGTTGTGCTTTGTCTGATTCATCATTTGCATTGGAAAAATTTTAATCTTGTTTCTATGTTGTATTGCTTCACTGTGAAACTTACAAAGAACACGTTTCTGTGTGGCACCAAGGATCGTTGTTGCCCAATTAACTCAATGGCATCTGGGGATATTTAGCAGTTAAAGAAAACTAATATTTTTTTCCTCTTGTGACATCTGAATTCCCTTATCTTACTATCCCTTTGCAAGATATCTGCTGTATGGGACTTTTATTCTTGTCTTCTCTGGAAACAACTGAATACCTGAGAGGAAGAAGTGTAAAGACAGATGTTTAGTCTCCTTGCTCCTTTCTTATTGCTATATTCATGTAAAGGATTTGAAAGGTCCCGTGAGACAACTCAACAAAGGAAAGGAGCGTGTGCTCAGTGCCCTGCCTAATATACCTTCATGCAATAAATCACTGCAGTTTACATGCCAGTAGTACAAGAATTCATGATAGCCTTGCTCTTTTCACAATAGGGCTGGCATGTATACTTGCAAGTCAGTGCACTTCAAGAACATAATGCATTGCTTCATAAACTGCTTTGTGATAACATGTTTGTGTGATATTAGATGTTATATATCAGGAACCCTCATAAAATATTCTCTGTGTTTGTTATGATTGTTGCATTAAAAGAGAAATGAAAGAAAGGGCAAGGAGCAAAAGTTTGTTCTGCCATCTACACAACACTGTACAGAACACAAGGACAATGAACATTTTCTCAGACATCCTTTTGTAAGATCAGTGTTTAAAAGCCCAGATTCCTTCACTATGATGATGGGATTGAATTTGTTCCCTACGTTTGTTTTTGGGGTGCTCAGTTTGAGAAAGATGGAAAGTTTGGACGTGGGAAACAACCCTCTGACAGTAAGACCCCTTAAAAGTGTCACCAGTTCAGGAATCCAGAAATTACGGAACTTGTTTTCAAAAAGATATTTTAAGTCAGTTTTCTCACAAACAGGTATACTGAACTTTAGATTTTCTGTTTAAAGCAGCAAGTCCAGCTTCATCACCCATTCATTCTTTGCAAACACGATTATCCATCAAAAATTCCTTCTGAGTGCATGATCCTCAGGGTTAATAATTAATTTGCTGTAGTGTAGGACCGCAAGTCAGTCAACAAAGTATAGGACTCCAGAAATTATCATCAGCAGGGTGGTGTTTTAACTTGTTTTGTTTTAGAACAACAAATGTGAAAGTTTATCTTTCAATTCTGCTTGTGCAGGTCTCAAGCAAGAGACCCCTGGGAATCTGATGGTGTCTCTGTGCTCTGTCACTAAAAGGAACAGGATGGAGACTGTCCCCTCCCCAGCCCCTGCTTGGGATCTTGCCCATTGGACTTTGCTGGCTTTAACAGATGGCAGACTTTTGACTTCTTGAAATCAAGCATAATAAAGCCCCGCTGCCCAGCACATGCATACTGCTGCTATTAGGGACACAAACCTCGTCAGCTTGTCCAGTGAGATTGACAGCAAGTGCCAAATACAGGACAACGTTCTAATGAGACTGGCCACCAACTCATTTTTACAAGCAATTTCTTTTCTATACAACCCATCCCCATGGCAACTGACTATTGTGCTGAGGATCACAAGTACCTGCTGGTAGCTAAATTTTGATTGCCTCTTAACCAAGCGTGATGTGAAAGGGAGGTGAACTTCTTCTATTTGGTGCTCGTTTACGACACATGGCACAGTAATTCTTCCTTCCTAACGCACAAAATAGACATAGGATCTGCTAAACTGTGTCAGATCATTGCTTCATTACAGATTTTCCAAGGTTCCAACTTGGTATCTAAATTACAACCTTTGCAAGCAATTGCTAATTATGGTGCGTTTCCCTATTAACAGTTGTTTTTCTCATATTTTCAGCAAAGGTTAATTGTGTACTGAGGGACTAAGCCAAATCTGTCACTGAGTGTGACACTGTAATAATGTTCTCTTAAAGAATGAGACCACTTAATCATAAAGAGTCAAGTGTTTATTCTTCTGTTCGCTTTCTTCAAACTCTTTGCCATCGTGGGTGAGTTGGCTCCTGCGACCACAGCAACGGTCGCAGCTGGTTACAGAACAAGACATGTCCTGCTGTCATTAATGGTAGTAACTGTTTTCAGGTGTTTGACAGTTCCTCTACCACAGCCTGCTTCTCTAAGGATCATTTGCCTGTGTGGCAGCCAGTCTGAACAGGACTGCTGTTCGACGAGGCACATGTGCCTTCCTTACCCAGGCTCTAGAGTGTGGTGTTTGGTAGTCGTTAGATGGTTGCAGTTGTTGTGGAAGATGTGGGGTCCAATTACTCACTGTTACCACAGACTCTTACTGGCTGCATATTGAGATAATTCAGTAGTATGGTGAAAAGAGGGATCTGATTCCTTTGGCATTGCTTTGTCAGGCTTGGAAGAAAACTTGGTATTTTAGAATTCATGAATCAAATGACCCAATTTAACTAACGTAACCTTTCAACCTTTTATCATTTAGTTTGGCAAGGAATGCTTATATGCTCACCCACATAAGTTTCATCATCAGATCCTTTGTTTTTCTTTCAGGAGGAGGATTCATGCAGCACACATTTACCGCTCAGAAAGAATGTAAGATAGCTGTAGTAGGGCCAAGAGCCTTGGTATGATGTAGCCTGCTCACCTCCCACATTTCCCCTTTAACAATACTCTACTCCTAGAGTTTATCTATCCATCCTGGTTGCCATGGTATCTGAGCAATTGACAAGGAGGCTTCATGTGTTATAAAGACCGCAAGGTCCTTCTAGTTGGCAGCAACAGGTGAAAAGGACTGCATATGTCCAAAAGAACCAGAGGCTTTCAAATGAATCACAGCCCTCCAAATTACCTGCTGTTCCTGCTGGCCCCAGGAGCATCTGGGCGGTCCTCATGGCAGAGAGCTCTCCTATTAGCCTGCCCAGGCTACTGCTGCCAGTGGGTTAAAAACAAATTCACTCAGACAGTCATGTAACAGTCATGTAGAGATTAGAGAAAACTTTGTAGCTCTCTGATCTGAGACGCTGGGTTTAGGAGATAGTTCCATGTACCACACATAATGTTTGCATCATTAAAAATTAAATTTCATAAGTATGATTACTCAGACATAGACCATGACAGTATCTGCCTGATGATGAACTACTGTATGTTACAGAACAGTTCAATAAGCAATGCTGCAATATTTTTACTACTCAGACCAAATTTAATGGGAGAAAGAAATGACATTGCTTCAAACATTTTCAGTTATTTCTGGCCTAGGGAAAAAGAAACAAATAATTTAATAATTTTTTGTGAACTTTTTACAGGTATCACAGTCCTTAGATACTCAAAGGAGGCAAATATATATAGAATGAAAAAGTGTCTGCAGTATTATTAAATTTGAATGATATTTTCAGCACAGCATAAGAACCAAATGCAGAGACTATTGCTGTTCAGAGTTATCCAAGCTGGTTTGTTGTTCCCCCCAGTGATGACCCCATGTGTTTTGTTTTTTCCCCCCCCCCCCCCCCAGGACAGCATGTGCATCACAGCTCAGATCTAAAAGCCATAAAATGTCTAAATTCATACTATGCCAATGGTCCCCATTCCCTGCCGTCAGTTATTTATATCAAAATACAGCAAGATACATTGCTTTTCACTTATGCATATATTTAAACAATGCCCCATAGGCCCAGCTTGGTACCAGCTTCCTCCCTCATACTTGAGCCCTCAAACTTGGAATATCTGTCCCAAGAGGAAATGACGGAAGGTGGGTCCCTATAGTGGGTCCCTATTCAGGTGATGTGTGCTGACCATTTTTACTGAAGTTTGCATTTTCAAAGAGGGAAATACAAAACAGAAGGAAGGAGAAAGCAAGCTCCTGAAATGACAATTACTTGTTAACTATGAAAAATGGAGAAAATAATCAAGACAGATGACCAGATTGAGTAAAAATAAACCTCACCATTAAGAACTAAACATTTACATTTCAGAGGTAAGTTTCTGTGCAAATGTTTGGGGAGCAGCAGGTTGACAGTGAAGATTATTGACTGTAATTTGCTGAAGGTTTCTAAGTAAGTTATGTGCAATATATGGAGGATTTACTCAGCTTTACATAGCTGCTTTATTATTCTTTTAAAGTGAATAATTTATAACTGTTCTCAGAGATCTTTTATCAGCCACTTATCTCTTTCAGCTGGACTTGTGATGTGAAGGGATAAAATGAATTGCTGTTTAATATTATAAGAATTAATCAGACCAGAACAGCAGGAGAATAATGAATGCCTTAATGGTTAAATATTTTACATTTGGCAACAAATCTGCAACTCAAAATATAAGGAAATTAACCTTTATCCCTTATCTGAACACTGAAAAATGTTGGTGACACAGTGAGCTACAATATATTTGCTGCATATTGTAAGTTTAGTTGTTGGTAACTAAACACAACTATTTATTTTAGTGGAAAAAGTTCCTTGTTGTCTAACCGGTTCTCCCTCCCCAATGTCCTGTGGTATTGTCAAAACTTTCATCCATCAGATGGGCTATAGTCCTTACAGCTTTGGTCCACTATTACAACCTTTAGCCAAATTAAAGTGTCCTTTTATGGATTTTACCTGCTAAATGATAACTGTGTGTTTGCCATCACTACTTTAACTACAGCACCAACGGAAAAACTGTGAAAATACTACTTGTGTGCTGTTGGAATTAATTTTGGTAATGCACCCATTCTCCATATTTTCCTGCAACATAGTCAGTCTCTTTCATATCTCCATAATCCTGTAAAGTTAAAGAAGTTGAACTAAGGAATGTTGGAAGGAGAAAAAAAAAGTATTTATGGACATCAAAACATAATCCACAAATGTACTGCACATTTATTACTAATTTTCCATAAATATTGTCTATTCTTTTGGCTGAGAAATTATATATGAAAGGTATCATAGACAGAGCAGCAAGTACACCTTCATGCACGTGTTCCTGCAAGAAAAACTTCATGAGGATTTTGCAGCTTTTTTCATGCTCATATGATTGTGATGATTAGGCATGTGTTACGCATATGAGTAACACCAGGCACAGCACACTTTTTCTGTATTTACAATATTTACATTTCTAACAAGAAAGTATTTCCTCCAGATTTTATTATTCTGCTATACTACAAAAGTACATGGGTCTGCGACTCTGATTCACGATACACTTAGGCTCTGCTTAGTGAAACTTACTTGTAAGTTTCTTACTGGACCAGGAGTCTCCCTTTGCTTTACAATTTTGGATCTCTTCATTAGCTGTTTTTCTGCACCTTCCAGGAGCCTGTATCTCTTAGTGATTTCTGTTGCAAAGCAACAATTTAAGCCCAGCCTGCTCTCATACCTTCAGCTCCACTGGACAGTGAGACCAGCTTTTCTGCTGTAGATCATTTGCCACCATGTTGTGTGCGTTGTCTTTAAATACATCCCTGTGCTTCCTGTGTTTTTAGGTGGAATGCGGTACTCCACATTCTTCTGTATTACAAAAATTTCAGAGGTAGTGTCCTCCACCCAAATTAATTCACAACTAGCAAGAGTATCAAGAGCTTCAGAGACTTCAATTCTGTTGTATTGCATTACTTTCCAGTTTGCCTGAATGGTACTTGTGCATTGACTTGTGAAAGTCCTGCTTACCTTATCCATTTTGTCCTCTGCATTTCCCAGGAGTTTCAGCTCCGGAGGACTTTTAGCTTTTTTGGTTAAACTGTTTGAAGCTGTAATTTGAACCCAGGAAGAGATTAAATATTTCCTAAAAATGTAGTGACAAGTAAGCACTCATGAAGACACTTGAAAATTCCAAGTCTTATTTTCTCAGTTCACCTGTTGACAGTAAAGGCACATAAGGCATTAAGCAGATGTTTGGTCATCGCATCAGAATAAACTGCCTCTTAGTCTCTTCTAGGTGAAAGGTGAATATTTTCTATAACCACAGGTCTTCTCAGCTGTTTTAAATGTCTAAACTGTGGCTCTTGCTCCTTCAATCTTTATTCAGGCCAAACGCCAATCAATTTTAACAGAGGTTTTTATACAGGATTAGACTCCCCCTTTTTTTTTTTAACCAGACTGTGTAGTATAAAGAACATTTTTATTACTACTTTTCAAGATCCATAATGTATTCTGTGTTTGCAGTATGTGGCAGAATGTAACAAGATTTCATTTTATGCTTGGAATAAAAAACATCCTAGACTTGTCACAATTATTATAGTGTAAAATAAAATTATTACAAACAACTGCTAATCCTGTTGACCTTTGATTACAGTCAAGCGTTTTATAATATTACAATCTGGCTGTGCTATGAATAAGTCAGGGTAATTTACTTTGAACTGTAAATGCTCACATAAGAACTTTCTTGTTGGTTTTTTTTTTATTTTTCTCTCATTTTCTTTTATTTTTCTCTCATTTTCTCCTCTTCCTTTTAGCTTATTTTTTTCAGTTTCAGGGAAGCTTCTGCCTTTATTTGGACTCTCCAAAACCAGAATGTGTTTACAGATTCTCTCATTTCCATAGATAAATGTGGCAGCAACAGAAGAAGAACCATTCTGATGGGAAAGCTTTCTTGTATCATCTGCAGCAGGAAATATATTGGTCAAGAGAAACTTCTCCCTACCGTGTTACAGTACATAGATTTTACTATGCAATCTTGTAGGTGCAGATGAGAAGGCTTTTATTGTACAGCAATATCCACAGATAATTTGCTTTTCCTAAATAGTTTTGTAGGTATTGGATGGCTCAGGAGACCAGAAATGAGATAAACCCATGGTAATGGGATGAAGAAATTTTCACTTTTGGGTCACTAGTTTGAATCTAGTCTATCTAAGCATCATTTAAAAATCATTAAAATTCAGCGGGTGGGTGATAATTCAGGACTTGGGAAATCAAAATTCAGTTTTTCCTCTGCTACAAACTTCCTGTGTTACCTTGGGAAAGTCATGTAGGGTGAGATTTATGAAGATATTTATCATTGAAGTACCTCCATGGATCTGATCCTTCACTTCTTTGCTTCTTAGCCTCCATCTGTTTTATGTCCACAAGCACTGTACATTCTCCCAAATGACCCTTTTTTCTTTAGAAATGGAGACTGGCAGGTATTCACAGACATCATGCTTTAGCACACGCTGTTGTTGGACATAACAGCAAGGAGCTAAGGAACTGAACATCTCTTTCAGAAAAGGTATGAGGCCAGGCAGGATGAAATGACAGATGTTCTTATTGCCCCTCCTAGGATAAGTTGCTTTGCCCATGGACTTGATGTTTTCCAAGGGCACTTCCACGACAGGATCAAACTGCTGGTGGGTGTCCCATGTCACACAGCATATGAACATATGGTCTATAACAGGCTTAGGTGAGACTCAGAGCATCTGAAGTGAGGAGCCAGATTTCCTTATATATTTTTAATGAGGACAGATAAGGACTAGGGAATTACATTCTGGACATGCTGTAGTTAAATGTCACAAATACGCCTTGCCTCACTCCTTGTGAAGAGCATGCTCCTTTTGCCCCTTTATAAACTTTTTATGGTATTTATCTAAAAATAGATGTGCTAAGGTGTATCAATGTCAGGAATCTTCATAGCAAACACCTGCCAAACCTTCCACACAGTGAAGCAATGCTCTGCATTAAAAATGACCTGGGATCCCAGCTGCGAGCATCTCCCAGCTAGTGCTGAAACTTCTGCTGGTTTCAGGACAGAAGGGAATTGAGCCATCGTCCATGAATTCAATCCCCCACAACCATGCGAAGAAACAAAGGCAGACAGGCATTTTTTATTCACTTTCTTTTACTCCTGTTTCATGTAAACAATGTATGCAATTTCTGAAACTCCATACAAGTTAAAGGGAGGGAAAGGCACTCCATAACCTTTAAAATAGGGCAAGAAGTAAATAAATAAATAAATAAACAGGAACAAATAATCAAGACAATACATCTACTTTTGTAAGAACCGTCAGACTAAGTACTTTACAAATGCTTGTAAGCTCTTCTTAATTACAGATATTAGCCTCACACTGTGCCAAAAAGCAATGCCACTGCCATTTTCAACTTAGGGCACAGAGTTATGAACAAATAATCAAGACAATACATCTACTTTTGTAAGAACGGTCAGACTAAGTACTTTACAAATGCTTGTAAGCTCTTCTTAATATTAGCTATTAGCCTCACACTGTGCCAAAAAGCAATGCCACTGCCACTTAGGGCACAGAGTTATCTAATAATTATTATTTAATCACTAGAAATTTGAGTTTTGTATAAAACCTGACCATTCCCACACAACACAACCTATGTGGGAGTTGATTTTCATCTTGAAAGCATCATTATTTACAAAAAGATTATCTAATAATTATTATTTAATCATTAAAAATTTGAGGTTTTGTATAAACCTGACCATTCCCACACAACACAACCTATGTGGGAGTTGATTTTCATCTTGAAAGCATCATTATTTACAAAAAGATTATCTTCCCTCTCTAACTGCAGAGCACCTGGGTGGGTATCCATTGAAGTTTGCTATTTGTCTTAAGACTCAGTGCTAAACAAAGCCATGTCTCTAATCAGCAGCAAGGACAGCTAAGTAAATGAGCATTTTACATGTTCTATTACTTACCTTTCAAATACAGCATTATAGCTTCAGCTTTCCCCTTTTGAGCCTGTGTAATATGCGACTGCTCACTTAACACTAGAAGCTAGTTCTCTTCCAAGCACCAAGGTGAATTCAGTGCCTGATATTCAAATTATATTATGTAGATTCCAGGTGTTCCTATATAAAAGGAAGAAAAGCCTAATCACAGCATGATTCTGGATCAGTGGTAAGCACAATCTGCCCTGAAGTGATCCTTATCTGTTTGGATTGGAATTTTAGAATAACCCACACTTAACAACCTAGGTGTACTGAGCAGGTGATCCTATAGAGGAGATTATAAAAAGAAAAGATTAGATAGCCTCATATGACCTAAGAACGTCTATAGAACTCAGTATTTTCTGCCTTTGCCAAAGGGAAATGATGCACTGTGCACCTGATTGACAGCAGCACTGCTGTTATTTATGTTTGCTATTACACTTGTAGTCATGTGCCCATTGTGCCCAAACTGCTGTATATACTCACACCAAAAGGATGGCCCTTGTCCTAGGGAACTTTCAGACTAGGTAGAAAGCCAGGAGCAAGAGAGTTGTATTCCCTGACTGGTAGTTTCCAAGGAAACAATGCTGTATCAGTTAGCACAGTAGACAGTTGCCACTTTCAGGGCCTTTGTAGCCTAATTGTTGTCAGCTATTTTCCTATTGAGTTCATTATTAAAATGAGGTTTCATCCCCTTTTCTTGAAGAATGCATGAGAAATCTGTTATTTCCTGTCTTAAAAGCTGGAAAAATTGCCTTTGTGTGGTATCAGGAAAGCAAATGCAGTGACCTCAATGATATATTGCAATGTAGCAGGTTTTTTGATTACCAGGTCCATACTCATCTTACATACAAAGTCAGGAAGTGTTACTAAATAATTACTGCTTATCTACATATGTTGCATTAAACTAGGTTGCTTGGTCCCAGCCTTCAAGTCCGTGCCAAGATACTAACTTGTCCATAAGTCAAACACGTTAGAAATTGGCATTCTGCTTGTGTTAATTGTTTTTAAAACACCAGCATGATCTATTTCCCCTTACAGAACAACTTTCAAAGTACATTTTTGTGCATGTTCAAAGCCAGCACTAGTGATTCCTTTGTGTGTGGATCAGGCTTGAATCAGAAAGAAATGAGTATGGGTCTTGCAATGTCCAAGAATTTGAAGTTGCAGAATATCTGTTTTGAACAACCATGACTTAGCCTCCAGAGTGCTTGGGGGCATTAAGAGCTTATTTAGTGGAGGTACAACAATGCCTTAACAAAAGTAGCTAATGAATAATTAATTATATTCTAAATACTGTTCATGTTTGGTATGGGACCAGAATAATGGAGAAAAAAAAGTCCAAGGTTTTTGAGGGATTTATTCAACACAAGGACTCCAAGATGAGAAGCTGTACCTAACTGTCCCCATTCTACAAGGCACTGGAGAAAGAGCATTTTCTGTGACAGTCTCTCCACAGTGAAATTTCCAAATATCTCCCAGTTGCTAGTTCTGGATCAGCTCATTCTGGACAGCATACATTACCTGCCCTTCAGCTGGAAGGGAAAGCTTCCAAATAAATGGAGTAACCAGGAAAGAAGCTGGGGAAGACATAACAATAGCAGAAATGGAAACAAATGGATTCACACATGAGATGGTAAGTATTGCTAATACTGTGATGCAAAGTCTCCTAGAATGTGTCTGTTCACAAGAGCAGTTAAGGTTATCATGAAGGGTGAATACAATACAATTAACTTAATCCTTAATATTTGTGAGAACAGGCAGGTGAGTAGATATGACATCCAGGCTGGAGAGTTTTTGTAAAGTCAGTATGAAAGTGGCTTCAGAGATACCATCACTGTTGTAAATCTGGGAAAAAGTATCATTGCAATGAATGCCAAAAACATTATCATGTCTTTGATAGGGTCACCAGGGTACAATTTTATCACTGAAATTTCAGTCAAAAACCCTGCAAAGTACATCTGAAAATCTTCAGTGAGAGTAGTGTTATTTGAATGGCAAAATGGTATTAGAGCCAGTGCTAAACTCACTTTGATCCTATTACAGCTCTGTATTAATATCATCCCTACTGTTGATGTGAATTTCTTTCCCTCTCTGAATGCAACATAAAAGTGAACTCCATCTAGGTCTGGTTAGATAAAAATTTCAAATTCGATGCCGTCCTCTGTAGCCATATACAACTTTATGTATAAGGGATATTAAAGCTTTTGTTTAGCTCGTAGGGAGGATTTTCACACCATTTATGACTGTGTGTTTTGTTCCTTTGGCCCTGTCTTGAATTTAAATGTCTTGCTTGAGATGTCAGATTCACCAGTGTAAATACAATACAAACTCTCCTACGTTCTACCTTAGCCCTGACCTGGCAACCTTTTATAGAAGTGAGCTGATGTATCAGCTTTGTTTTCCCCACTTGCTTAGGAATAATGGCAAAGATGTTCTTCCAGCATAGACAAACCTGGTGTAGTAAAGTACATAGCAGAATCTTAATATAAGCATAGGGAGTCCCAGAAATGTAAGTCTGAATGTTCAGCTGGATGCAGAGCACCATAAAGCAGTAGTTGAAAGGATCCTGTCTGAGACCTACTGAAACATGTACAGATTGATTGTACTTTACATGTGCAGTAGAAGTGTGTTCAGCTGCATACTGTGTAGTTACAGCCATTGCTGAACATCCTGCTGCCAATAAAATATTTCTGAAACTGGTAAAGCAATAGATTACCTGGCTGGCAGGTTTACAGTTGTGAGTTTGTTTCACTTCACATGAACTACAATGAATGAACAACATGGGACAAAAATGCCTAAGTCCTTCCTGAATGCCCACTGGTAACTTACAAGTGTAAGGCACTGTAGGGCAGTATTATTCTGCTAAGTCAAGTAGGGTTTTATCTTTTGATGAAAATCTCTCCTTTGTGAAATGAGAAGATAACGAGGTATTGCTCTTTTATCTCCTTTGGGAGAATCCTATCCCAAAGAGAAAGCTGTCGTTACAAAAATTGTGGGGTACATTCATTCTCTTTTAAGTGAAGTTGTAAGAGAGACTTTATGAAATGTTGAACCCAAACTGTGCATCAGGCCACTTCCAGGTTGTGGATCATCTAAAAAAAGACCTTAGGTTCTTCAGCATAAGCGTCCCTGTAATGAGTACAAGATTAACCACGTGGTAGTTCACATCCTGAAGAGCAAGAAAAGCACTGAACTTCACATCATATTATTAGTGTCGAGCATTTTTTTTTTGCTTGGGATGTATCGAGTGCTCTTTTGAAGTTAGGGGGCTATATTAAAGGAAGTTATTAGTTGGTTCTTCTGTCTTTAAGAGTTTTGGCTTGGTTGGGAAGGAGGTAGCAGAAACCTTTTCACTCTCTTGTGCTGATGTCAGCTGTGATGTGAGGACCAGGGCAGTTAGGACTAAACTCCCACTGGCTGCAGGCTCAGAAGAGATCATTGCTATTCAGTCATGCCAGGCTGAAGACACTGCATTTTCTTCTATGATGTATATGTCACTTCTCATTAATTCTGAGAGACCTGCTACTTTAGAAACCAGGGTAAACAGAGTCATGTATTGGATTAGATCTCTGCCGTGAATAAATTTATTTCCCAGCAAGTGTAAAAAATGAGTAAGGCCAAAACCCCTCAGAGCAGAAAATGTCACAGTGATTGCTAATACATTACTGTGCAGAGAAATGCCTAATAAAACCCCTATTAGGATGTCATACCTGCTTACTACTGAATTCTCCAGAAAGTTTATTTGATATGTCTAAGCTAATTATCAAAGTCTTGGTGATAAGAAGCAGCTCACTGGGCCTGAATGTGTCAGAACAGAATGACTAAATTGTGAGAATTCATGGGCCTCTGCTTTGAATAATTAACTTGACTCTTTGTAGAAAGCACACACCTTGGAAACTAATTTTCTCTTTGCACAAAGCAATTTGTCCTTGTGTTGCCTTTGAAAAGTAAACTGTTTAACTGTGAGGCTATTCTCATCTCCATTCTATTCATCTCTGAGCTTTCTTCCTTATTTTCCTCTTGGTACTTTGTGCGTTGCTGCTCTTGCACTGACAAAGCTCTGTTCTTGCTAAAAACTGCAATGTGAGATTGTGTCATTTCCCACCAAACAGAACAGGTGTACCTTTTCAGCGTTGGCTTTGTGGCACAGGGCCTTTTTCCCCTCCATGATGCTGATTATATTCAAAGAACAACTTTGCACTGGATTGGTGACAGAAATAAACGGTTGTTGGTATGCACAGGGAGTACAGCTGACTTGGCAGGAGGGAACTGTGCTCCTGTGTCTCCTGGGTGAAATCCTGACTGCACTGCAGTTAATGCCAAACCCCTGCTGACTGCTGTGAGACTGGGATTGCACTGTTTGGATCACAGGTATGTTTCTGTCCCTGGTGGGTAGCTGTTGCCAAGAATAATACTCTGTTTGCTATGTGATTGCTTGGCTGAAGGGAATGTTTCCCAGTCTGCTCCCTAGAGAACTCCTATGTCCAAATTTCAGAAGTCACCATTGCATTTGGCAGTTTTAGCATAAGACTTAAAGTATGGAGGCCAAGCAATTTTTTCATCTTTGGCCTTCCCTTCTTAGAATTGAAGAATATAAGCTTGCCAATGACAAACTGTGGTACCCAGCCTCTGCATTAACAGGTCACTCGGATCATGCTTTGGGTAAAAGAGGAGGACTGCACAACGTCTTGGCCTGTTGCAACCTTATCTCCTGTGACTATGTGACATGACCTGTAGCCCCACCTACATGGCTCTTTGATCTCTTGGTGACCTTAGATGAGGAAGAGACTGTGTTTTGAATAGAACTGACTCATTCAAAAGCAGGAAAACAACAATAATATTTGCAGGTGAGGGTTTACTTCTTCCAGTCAGAACAGTCATGCATCCCTCCAGAAAGAAATGCTGGTGTATTACAGCCTTTTGTTCAGATTTTTTTCTGAAATGGTAGACTACCTCAGTGTATTT
Source organism: Aptenodytes forsteri (assembly GCF_000699145.1). Classification (NCBI taxonomy): domain Eukaryota; kingdom Metazoa; phylum Chordata; class Aves; order Sphenisciformes; family Spheniscidae; genus Aptenodytes; species Aptenodytes forsteri. Next base: position 2,785,807 of record NW_008796051.1, on the reverse strand, counting down.
TGAGCTGTCTCTAGTGGCAGATTACCATAGTACTATTTCTCTGCTGTATTATTTTGGAAAAACACACTTTCCCTTAAGTCCTGATGGAATACATTATGAATAGGAGCTAATCAGTCTCTGATGCCAGCACCGTTCCTCTAGGAAATGCTGGATGTGCTTGTCATTCCAAACACTTCCTCAGCTCCCTGGTTCCCTTGTACTCTGAAATTTAACAGGCATCCTTCTTTGCCACCCTAGTAATGATACTTTCAGGATAAGGAGCATGGCCCTCCACAGCCTTTCTTATACCAAGCAATACAGATTTTCTGCTCTAGCTTTGATTAGAAAGAGACAAGAGAGATGTAAAGCTATTTTTAAGCAACACTTACATGGTCTGTTCTGGACCTCACCTGTAGTTATCATGGTTTAAAATTTGCTCAAATTACATTAAACTATGTGAAAAGCCAGGGTTTACTATAGCTAAGGATAAGATGGAGTCTGGATTGCCTGGACCAGAACTCCTACAGTAGATATAACTATAAAATTATGTCCTGCAGTGGGTCCTTCAAATTTGCAAGCAACCAGGGAAAACCCTCAGGTGTAGTTTGGTCCAGACAAAAACCTGCTTTGTAAGAAGAGGCATGCTCTTAATGAGGTGCAGCTAAAGGAGCCTGTCAATGCAACACAAGCATCAGTCATCACTCTCAGCATGAGCAGGGAATTCGTCCACTGCCCAAAATGTCCCTCCTAAAACTATTATTTCCATACTGCTACAGGCTGTAAGGGTTGAAGTCCACCTCCTTTTCCTATGCTGCATTTAGAAGCGCTGTTAACTGTTGCTGCAGATAATGAAACTTAATAAACCATGTTCCTTTCAGATCTTGAGGTTGCTTCCCTAAAATCTGTACTGGGCTGGGCTGGGTCTGACAGTTTATCATATTAATTCTGAGTTACTATTTAGTAAGGCTTACAAAAAAGTAACAAATATTTCTTTCTATGGGGGAAAGTGGTGAAATGTGTATTCAGTGGTTGTGCTGCAAGTTATCTGTGAAAAACATTGCATGACCTTCAGGGACCATTACGAAAATAAGCAGAACCAGTATCTTTTGACTTTTTTTGTGTTGCTTTGGATGTGAAACAAAGCTCAGTGATTCAAAATACATGGGGTTTATCTGTGTATTTGACCCTTGTTATGGAAATCGTTTTCCTCACATCAACTGTAGAAAATGAATGTATTCAGGAAAACTTTATCTCGAAGAGCTCTGTTCCTCTTCCAGTCCTCTCCTTAGTCATAGATCAATGGTGCTGGGACAGTACACCAGTAAGGCATCAGTGTTATGTTTCTTACCTTGTCTTCAGCTGCTGGCCAACACCACAGCGAAAATACCAGTCCAAATTGATTGTTGGTATGATGTGGTATGGGGTAATGTTATGCCATATATCTGCTCTGCAAAACCCAAACTTTTGAAAACAGTGTTCTGGATCAGAACAGAGCAATCATATAAAAATTTGACACCACTGAAGTTGCTGAGCATTTGTTTGGTAGTGGTGGTATTATTTATTTCAATCAATCAAAAGCTTCATTTTCTGTGGAACAAAAGCATTCTTCATTTTTATATCATATCCTGTATATGAAATAAACATGAAAAATAGCTTCAAAAAATGAACTGAGATTTTTCAACTCAGCCATAACAAAAACATTATTCCAGACTTTTTCAAAGCTTCATATTTTCTACATTTATTAGCAATTGTTGAATATTTGTTGGGATTTTTTTCCCCTTTTGAGAACTGTTTCACCAGAAAAAATTTATCCTGTTTTAATGGTGAATTTCTGATAAATGACTTTGTAGCACAAGTAGTTATGTTCAAAAAACAAAACAAAAAAGCTGAAATAAATTTTGGTTCTGACATCAGCTTTAATTGTGGCCAGCGTGTGGACAAGCCATGTTTTTGTGGGAATATAGCATTCCTTTTCTTGTTCAGATGGCATAAAATTGTCATGTTTTGAGATTCTTTACTCAGCAGTAAGTTTCAAATAAAATAGTTTTGTTGTAATTAGACATATTTTTATGCTTACTAGAAGCACCTCCTTAGCTTTATTTACAGGTAATAAATTTAGATGAGTAAAATTTTGCGTAGCTCACTTGATCGGTTCCTTATTTTCATGATAATTTTTAAAATGGGCTTTTCAACATAGTGTGGTGAGTAGGGGTACTTTCAGAACTATATGAATTTCAGGGGAAAAAAAGGGTATTTCTGATTTTTTTTATTAACACTGACTCTGGATCTAACCCCAATCCATCTTTGCTCTCCTTTTCTGCTGGATAGGCCAAAAAGACTAATTTGAATAAAGTATCAGAGAGACAGTGAGAATATTCAGTTTATTCAGTAAATGACCACTGACAAAAGTAACAAGAGGAAAACTAATATCTGTCTTCTTCTGGCTTTTAACAGAGGAAACTCATGCATGCTTCCTACAGGATTCGCAGGGCCCTTTGTTCTCACCAGGCACATCCTGGCAGGCAGGCACCAGGTGCCTCTGGATTTCCATGCACAAGTGTTAGGGGTTAAGGGTGAATATCCTCAGTACACATTGGGCACTGAACTATACTATTTGCTGGAATAAACCAGTCTCTAGCTGCTCTTGATGGAGCTCATTGAGTTCAATCCTTCACAGGGCCATTCCCCATTCTGCTGGCTGTGAATTTAAGATGTTACACGTGTTGAGAACTTCTCCATCAGTGAACTGCATTGTGCTAAGTGAGCTGTTAAGGCATCAGTTGGCCATGATTTGCTGATATGTTGGGCTGGGCAGAAGATGTCTCTGGCTTCATGTGCTTGGGAATGGCTTCTGCTCCAAGGGAATAGGTGGAAAGACCCTGTGGTCCTCAATAAGGCTGTCCAACTTGCCTGCCAGCTATGGGAGGATGGAATTGAATTTAGCCCTACAACTTGTACTGCTAAGAGCACACTAGTGAGTAAATATTTAAAGAATATAGGTTCAGCTTCTCTGTAATCTACCTGTATTTGGGTGGATGACACAAAGTAGAAGACCGGGCTGCAAAGGGGCATTAGGTGCTTGAAAGGAGGTTGTAGAGGTTAAATGCTTATTTCCTGAGGACCCCTTCCCTATGTTAAAATGGTAGTGGACAAACTTTTGTGAAGAGTTTCAATTTGGCTGCATGACTTAGTGTTCAAGAGACAATAGATTTGTTAATATTTTTTTATATTCCTGTGTAAATAATTTCTTTATCTAAAACTCACAAAGTATAATACTTACAGACTTGTCAGCCAATGATTCAGAGGAGATAAAAAATAATAAAAGTAAAGGAGAAATATTAAGAATGTAATTGTGGGAGATGTTTGATTACAATGCCATTCTTCCATCCGGGCTTTTACTGCAGGAGTATAAATTATGAAGCAGAAGAGCAGGGGCAAGGGAAGTTTGTGTACAGTGTCAATGGAATGATTCCAGGTGGGACATCATAATAATGTTCTATCTAATTCTCTTTCCTTTATATGAAAACATATGCTGAAGTCAAATGGGAAGATAAATGACATGACCCCAATGTGGGTGGTGTTTTTCAACTTTTCTACTTTGTGCTGGACAAAACATCAAAAGAACTTGTTCATGTGACAATGAAGAATTTTATTGCTCTTGCAAGTGTGATGGATGTTGCCAAAATTTGGGTTACGTCCATGAGCTTCAGTGAAGCAGATACGATATACAAAATTTTAGCGAGTATCTATAGTTTAGTTTAGTTAGTTATAGGTGACTGGAAGAGGAATTTCTGAAATTCTGCTGTAACAAATGAGGAAAAGAAGAGCTAAGAGAGAAAATTTTGAATATCCTTTGCAAAAACACAAAGAATAAAGAAATCATCTGAGAACTAGAATATATTTGTTACTGAATTGTTTATGTATATATACATGAAAAAATAAGGATACTTTGAGTGACTACTTGTGTCAGTAAGGACTCTAAGTAAAGCTTGATTTTCACCTGTCTTACACTGTCAAGTATAGCAATATACACTAGTACAATTTCAGTTTTCTACTCTGGTGTCTTGGTTTGGGTTCACTTTTACATTTGCTTTGCTCTAACAGGAGTGACTATTTGACTGATTATTCAAGTGATAAGATCATAGCAAATAAAACTTTACATGACTTGAACATAGAAAATGACCCAGAAATTACCAATTGAAATTGTCTGGTAAATTATGAAGGCTTTCTGAAGAGAAATGTTATGAAACTGAGGTCATTAAACGTTTTTGCAAATTTTTTCCTGGTTGCAGTGGCAAAAAAAGAGAAAACAAATAATCATAGAATCATAGAATAGTTTGGGTTGGAAGGGACCTCTAAAGGTCATCTAGTCCAACACCCCCCTGCAATAAGCAGGGACATCTTCAACTAGATCAGGTTGCTCAGAGCCCCGTCCAACCTGACCTGGAATGTTTCCAGGGATGGGGCATCCACCACCTCTCTGGGCAACCTGTGCCAGTGTTTCACCACCCTCAGCGTAAAAAATTTCTTCCTTATTTCTAGCCTAAATCTACCCCCCTTTAGTTGAAAGCCATTCCCCCTTGTCCTGTCACAACAGGCC
>NW_008796051.1:2780806-2781124 GCF_000699145.1 Aptenodytes forsteri | reverse complement strand
TAGTGGCTTAGCAATTTCATCTGCCAGTTCCTTCAGGACCCGCAGATGGATCTCATCAGGTCCCAGGACTTGTGCACCTTCAGGTGCCTTAGATGGTCTCAAACCTGATCTCTTGCAGCGGGCTGCTCTTCATTCTCCCAGTCCCTGCCTTTGCCTTCTGCAGCTTGGGCAGTGAGGACTGAGCACTTGCCGGTGGAGACCGAGGCAAAAAAGTCATTGAGTACCTCAGTCTTCTCCGTATCCCGGGTAACAAGGTCTTCTGTTTCCTTCCAGAGAGGGCCCATATTTTCCCTCATCTTCCTTTTATCCCCAATGTAC
>NW_008796051.1:2765397-2780732 GCF_000699145.1 Aptenodytes forsteri | reverse complement strand
CTGCCACGACTTCTCAAATACGATGGATAGTGGCTTAGCAACTTCATCTGCCAGTTCCTTCAGGACCCGCAGATGGATCTCATCAGGTCCCATGGACTTGTGCACTTGACAGGGCAGGACCCTCCAGTGGCCTCAGCAGTGTTTGAATATTGCTGGGGACTGGAAAAACTTGATAGAAGGAGGGTGCAAAATAGCAAGTGACGTAAGTTAAGAAGCTGGAAATAAGATACAGATTCAGCAGGAGATGGTTCACGTATTGTAGCCGTTGCATGGCAAGTGAGCCATCCAAACAAATCAGATTAGGTGAAGACCTGACAGTCTTCAGATCCACTTAAAGCAGTGAGATCTACATGGAGCTGCATCTTAAAACTGTTCAGAAGCTGCAGCTTGTGCAGAATTTATTTGCCACTTGATTAATAAACAGGACTTCTTTCCTGAGCACCATAAAACTGTGCTTTACAAAAGGCCTGCGTCCTCCTTATTTCAGAGAATGCCTTTTCCCCATGGTGCTTGGCCATGGTTGCCATCAGTGTGGGCAGCTGCCTGTTCATGGGGTTGAGAAAGAGGATTGTGCAGGTTCAGACGGCCTTAGGGATGTGATTACTTATCAAATCTTTTGCTTCCTGGAGCATCAGTCCTGCAGAATGATGTTAAAGACACCATTCTACTGTTCTCCCCAGTTCAGGCTGCAGCTCCAACTTAGCCCATGGAAAGGGCCAGGGAGTTTCTTGTTGGGGAGAGTCTGGGAGTAAACTGGTGCAAAGCTGTGCTGACAGCACAGAAAGAATGAATTTCCTGTCTTCTGTTTTCGCTGTTTTAACAGACAGGGGTCTCAGTCTGGCGAAACTGATGAGCTGGCTGTCCTAGTTTTGCCAGAATGCAAAAGCACTGGCCATCGTTATTTTAGGATACACAAACAGATAAAGAAATGGCTCATGAGCGCTTCAAGAGTTCTCTGATGAAGCAGAGGATAGAGCAAAATAAACAGAGACTGGCTTCCCCTGCCTAAAGTCCATTTTCCCCTTCTAACCATCTTTCTTTCCTTTTGCTTCTTCAATCTATGCCATATCTTGATTATCCTTCTCTGTATGTAATTTTACGTATTGAAATATGTGTTTATTTTCAGAAAGTGTTTGTTTTCAGAACAACCTATACTACTCTTTATTGTCATTGTCATTGTCAGAGCACCAAAAATAAAAAAGATTGATCAAGCTTGATTTCAGAATGGACTTCCTGACCCATAAATACAATTGCTCACATTGCTTGAGAATGGCTATACTTTCCCTCTTGTCAGCTTGTTGGTTTGAGCTGATGTGCAGGTAATAAACATTAACTCCCATCCCTGTGGCTAGCTGTACATCTGAAAGGATATGTTTAAAGATCAATGGTTCTTGCCTCTATAATGAGCACTGCACATAATTGCATTGTGTGTTCTAGTAAGCAGTATTTCTAATTTTACTCTACTGTACAGTTCTCTTCACCACATTGCAATTAAAACAACAGAATAAATCTTAATTTTTAGCAAAAGCATCAATAATTTCATTAACTAAAAAAAAGGAGGAAAATAAAAATGAGGAAAAAGATCAAACATTGGCATAGCACAGTTGTGATATTTTATTAGCTTTTATAAAAGAAATAACTGAGAACCAAAGGGTTGGTATCAGATTAGATTGCATAGGACACTTATTTAATATTTTTTTAAAATTTCTGAGTATAAATGCTTATAAAGAAGGCTATATTTGGCTGTCAAATAATGTTGGTCTGAGTCACAAAATATATAAAATAGAATCATAGATAGAATCATTCATTTAGGTTGGAAAAGATCCTTAAGATCGTCGAGTCCAACCGTTAACCTAACACCACTAAGTCCACCACTAAACCATGTCCCTAAGTGCCACATCTACACATCTTTTAAATACCTCCAGGGATGCTGACTCCACCACTTCCCTGGGCAGCCTGTTCCAATGCTTGACAACCCTTTTGGTGAAGAAATTTTTCCTCACGTCCAATCTAAACCTCCCCTGGCACAACTTGAGGCCATTTCCTCTCATCCTATCTCTTGTTACCTGGGAGAAGAGACTGACACCCGCCTTGCTACAACCTCCTTTCAGGTAGTTGTAGAGAGCGATAAAGTCTTAAGATGTTAGAAAAGAAGGAAATTTGGTGTAGTGGTATAATTTCCATGAACCTGATGTTTGTTAGGTACGAAACAGAAGGCCAGTTTCCAAGAAGAGGGTAATTTGAGAAGGAAGACTGTCTAATCCTTGTGGAAAGTAAAATATAAATGTTCAGTAGTGCATGCTGCTTTCTGACTGTACATCAGTAACCTTTCTCAGTTTACAAACCAAAAAGGTATGAAGACCCAGCTAACTATAACATTCTTTTACTGACACATCATGACACATGTGCACTTGTCACCCAGGTATGGGTTTAATGGGAAGTTTATGAGTCCTGTGACTACAGTCTTCCTGCCCCCAAATTAAGAACGTCTTATTGGAACTGATGTCCTCCGGCAGCTATCCAGTCCCATCACTCAGACTACATCTGGCCTCAGTGTAACTTATGCTTGCTTTTTATCAGGGCCAAATTTGGCTTGGAGTTTTCCTTGCAGGGCTTGTTATGAGATTCTGAGCTGGTTTACGCAGCAGACCTCAGCAGAAGTTGTCCATGCTGTGCTGTGTAGAGTAATTGAGAACCAGTCATGTGTCGGAATTAGAAGGGTTGCACTGAAAAAAACAAACAACATCTCTGGTTCCTTCATCACATTCTTTAGTGATTATATTTTTATCTTTCTTTGGACTAGAAAACTATATATCTGTGTGTCTTGTAGACTTGGGCTGGCTCATGACCACAACTAATAAGACACTACGAAAATAACATCAAATGTCGAGAGGTAACTCCAGTTAGACATGGTGTCCTTCTATTGAAACCTTAATATAGGTTCTCCTTTCTGCAGCAAACTTCTTGAAGGATTTGGGGAAAACCTTTTTGTCAGGGCTGATATTTCTTCTTAAGATGAATCCTGTTTTCAAAACAGTATAGAAGTTGTCATGAATATGGAAAGGTTGATAAGTTTTACATTTGTTCGCATTAATACCATATTCTAAACTTTGAAACAATTTTGGGAGCCTCTGAATATGAAAGGTGTTTTATCAGCTCAGCTACTATCCTGGTTTTTTTTTAATATCTCTCCTTATCAAACAGTTAAATTCTCACCTCTTTCTCTGAGCTTTTCTTACTGAAGTATATTGAACCAGTTGCAGTCTAGTGACACAAGATGCAATAAATTTCAGGATTGCAGCTGGCCTAAAAACACATCCTTCCCTCCTTCCTTCTTTCTTTTTTATAGGAAGTTTTATCTTCAGTGACCTGAATGAATTTCTCTTTTAGAAGCAATGTTAATTTTATATTCTGTAGATAACTTTTCTGTGTGCATGCCAGTGTTTGTGCATTCACATGCATGCTGAATTAAAAAGTCACCTCTCCTTTGCTTATGATTCTTTTCCAATCATACTTGGGAAAGGGATAGAAAAGATTTCTAGATTAAAGTACAGTTATTACCTTTTGATGTAATGGCACAGATTAAAAAACTTGAATATAGCTGAGTTACAATAGATACAATTGGAAAAACTTCATGACTCTTGTGCTGTCTTTAAGGGTAATGATTAATGTACCATTGCAGGATGATATATATGCCCATAGATTACTGTTTGAATTACTGTGCTGGCTTTATGACTTATTGTTTGCTAGAGATCTCTGAACATTTCATTTAAGGATCAGAGAAGAATTAAAGCATTTTCTTTTTCTTTCCAGCAAAGCTTAAAAAATAAAAAAATAAAAGGAGTAGGATGGGGGGGGAGACAGATGACTCATTCTGGCCTGAAATTAAGCACCTTAAATCAATCAATCACTTGTCACTGAAGCTTGTAAAGACTTGAACACATGATTACTGGAAAACAAATTCGAAGAAGAGATACAAGACAGAAAGTTCTTATATTTACTGGGTGTAGTGCTATGTCTGGACGTAGGGCTATACATTACTAGATTTGCTGGCATGATTTCAAACCTATTTTCTCATACAACAGAGGTCTATAGGGACACAGAAGGAACAAAATGTGTATGCTGTAGGGTTTTTTAATACTAGTTTTCTGCCCTTTATTACTCTGACAGTGAAGTAGAGAAATACAAAAACAGTCGATGATGACTGGAACCTTCTTCCTTGGGGGATACAGGTCTCTCTTTTCCAGGAGCTGCTGTAGAACAAACCGTCTGGGGTAATGCAGCTCTTCTGGGGAGGAGGGAATTTTAAGAATTTTTAACTTTGGGTGAAGCTGCTTTGGTGAAACTGGCTAGTAATCCTGTGTTGCCAGGGACAGGAAGATTCAGAGATGTTGTGTACTCTTACTTTGTTCCTGTGGTGTTTTGCTCTGGTTGAGTTTTCCTCTTTTATTGCAGCACACAGAATGGAAGAAAAGGAATGACCTATGAATCTGATGGCTTTAAGAAAAAAAGTTGCAAATCCTGTAAAGGCACTGGCTTGCAAATTATGTCTCCTTTTTAACAGATATTTTACTGGAAGTAATTATAATGTTTGCTGGGAGAACTGAAGAGTAAGTCACTGGCACTGTATGTCTCAGAGGAATCAGGTTTTGCAGCTTCAGAAAGTTTAAGTCACGGTGTGGTTGCCTGTGAATGCTCAAATTATAGCAAGTATTACTGCCATATTTACTACAGGGTGGCATGTTCCAGTCCGGCCAGGGCAAAAATTCAGGTTCTCACAATTATCTCCCCTGAGGGCACTGTGCTAAGATTTAGCCTGTTCCCTGAATCATGTCAGGAAAGTTAGGGTTCAGAGTGCAGAACTCCGAATTCCGTGTTGGACTATCTTGGGTCAGAAGACCCAATCCAGCTGGATGTAATTTATATTAAACTCACAAGACAGATTACTGATTGGAATAAATCACTGTGGCTGCACTGACTTCAAATGGGCTAGGAGAGCTGATGCAGGTGGCTTCCATTCCTAGGGGGGTGAGAGGTCACCTGAAGAATGTCCGCCCCCCCCCCCCCCGCCCCCGCAAGATTATTTAAAAATTGTTTTGGAGTAGAACAGAAAAAAATATAGGAGACTTTTATACTTAGTTTTAAAAAGTTGCTTCTCATGAAGAAGAATACCATTTTGATTTTATGTTCTAATTAGTCATTTTTATTAAGATAACTGAAAAAAAGTAATTATAACAAACACAGCATTGACACAAATATGAGGAAGACCTGTGAAAAATTCTGTAATATTTCTCAAAAAAAAATCTTCATATTAGAGGAATATTAATTTTGTCATGGATATTCATTTAAGAAATAAATGGTAGGATTTACAATGACAATAACGAAGAAATTTTAGGAAGTATTTACAAGGGTGTAATTTTGAATCTGTGGACATAATTGTAAGGTATATATCCATTACAATCAGGGAGCAAAAAGTCCACTACATAATATTTCTGGCCAATGAAAATGAACTCATCTTGACCTTTGAATTCTGAGCAGTTAGAGACCCTTGTGGTCAATGTTAATTATTAAAGAATAATTATAGACGTATTGAGTGAATCCATTTTCAAAAATCTTTCCTCACTAAAACTGGTATTGGAATGGAATTTCACCCCTGCAGTAAATTCTAGCATTTAAAAAATGTTTATCATTATCAACTGGATCTAAAAGCCAAGAAGAATGAGGGAGCAGAACAGAAATTACAAAAAGAGTGGAATAGGTGTGAGTTCAATGAAATATCTAATTTCATATATTTTTGTTTTCTCTATATTGGTGATGCTGTTTAATAAGATAAATTAAACTAGAACACCGGAATAAAACAGGAAATGCAAATTTCAAAAGAAATAAGCTGTAATATGCTCTGTCTTGAATTAATTTGAACATTTTCCTTTGATCTTGATGCAATCAACATATTTCAATGACAAAACAACAGCTATATAGTGTACTGTTTTCTGTTGGGAAAATGTGGCTTTGAAAATTCTCCAGTGAATTTAACCTTTTTTCCTGACAAAGTAGGTAATTAGCTAACAGATTCAGTGTTTTGTCTTCCTGTTCGCAGTTGCTTAGCATTACAGGTGGCTCCACTGCAGTATCTGTTACCTGTTGTTCATTAGTCAGCCTTTTCTCAGGTCCAGTCATTTGTAGCATAGTTGTGTGTGATTTGATTAGTTGTGTGATGTGACAGCATCCATGAAGAAGTAACCAAGAACCAGCCCAAAAGAGTTTCCTCAGTTGCCTATTTAGTGGACTAAAAACCTCTGCAAGGCTGTTATGGCGAAAAAGAAAATTGTCCAGACTGAACTCCTCTGCTTTTCTTTTGGCTGCAACATTTGCTATCGTTTTTTTTTTTTCTTTCCTTGCAAGATAGCAGAAGAAGCCCCAGTATTCCTTTCCTGAGACCTGTCACTTGGAAAGTTTCTGAAATAATTCCTCCCAAATACCACAAATGATTGTGCCATCCATTCCCAGGACTCTCCTTTTGCTTTTCTGCTTGTTGCTCCCCTCCAGATCCTTGCAGTTCTCTGCCACAGGTTGTGATATGCTAATATATGTATGATTTGGAGAACATTTTTTGTCAGTTAAGACTGTTGTGAAATTCACAATTTAGGAGCCAAAATCATCCATCTTTTCTGTTTTCACATGTGGAAAATCTCTGGGGTTGCTTCTTATCAGATCAGGTGGCTCCCAACCACTGGTTTTGTTTACTCTGATATGCTAATGAATATATGATAGATGGAAATATATATTGTCATGCAACAGGGTTTGCCATGTGCAGTGGAGGTGAAGTTACGTATCTACAATATTTTGTTTACTATAGTCCCTCAGTGTTAAGGTATGACATCTCATGTATGACTCTTGTGATGCCAATGCTGAGTCTCTGAAAAGGGACAATGTATTTTTGCTATAAACCTTGTGCTTATGCTGAAACACTACTGGATGGGAAATTTTTCACTGAGAAGAAGCAGTAATTTTAATTTCCAGTCCCAGGTCCTTGTTTAATTAGAATTTGAAAGCTATGTTGGAGATCTGTGAAGAATATTATGAGTAAGTGTCAATTTTGGGTTTTGACTAAAAGCTTTTGTTTTGGTGTCCTTTTACTTTTCCTCATTGATTCACTTTGCCTGTTAGTTTCCAGTGTGACAGATACAGAAAAAAGAAGCTAATGTATTGATAGCTTTTTCTTTTGCTTTTCCTTTCCTATTAGACCTTAATTTTCAACTGTTCCTGAAATTTCAAGTGGCTGTTCAAGCATGAGAGTGGACACATGCATGTGCACACACACACAAACAGGCTCTCCAAAATGGGAGGGTAAAACTGACTTAACTTTGCTGATATAAATGTGTAGATCATTGGATATGCAGGTCACAGAAGAAAGCCATTCTGCTTAGCTCTAATTCCATCAGGATCATTTACGTTTTGAAGGATAAGAAAGAATGAATTGAAGACGAAAATCATCAGCCTTATTTGGCTTCATCCAAGATTTATGGTGGCTGCTTTCAAGGGCAACTAAAACCAGTCACAGAATTCATATCCGTATCACTTTCTTTCTTCTCTTTCAATATTTTATAAATGTTACAGGCAAAGTCAATCTTTGGAGACATTAAAATTAAACATTCTTTTCCCTCCTGGTCTCCCTGAAACTTCAATGAGATCATCTGCATTTAACAGCTTCCGTGACATTGTCCCTCTATGCTTCTTTTTTTTCTGTAGTCCTAAAGTTTTACGTATATTTTCTTGTCTGTTTACCAAACATGATTATGGTGCTTAGGTTTTTTCATTGTTTCATATTGGAAAAGATTATGTTTTGGTTTAGATTATGTTTTGGTTTAGATTGTTAATAATATAGTATCCATTCCTATTGGCTTTTGACTCAAATTTATTTTTTAAACAAACATTTCATTCAGATCTGTTAGATGAAGAGATGTAGCCAGTTTAAACACAGACATGCAACACTGAAATACCCCAATTATTCTTTGTATGCATAAGAAAGAAAATGTTTTTTCTGAGGTGCCTCTGTAAGTAAATAAGGTTCTTTGCTTTCTTTTAGATTCTTTGATTAAATTTGACAGCAAGAAATATGTCCCCCATTCATATGGTAAAGGAGGACAATACATGTGAAGCTGATACAGTGACTCCCAAATTATCCTGAAGATCAGGAACAGTGGGTAAGAATTGATAAAGCAAATTAGTTTTCTTATTGTAAGTTGCTCCAAACTTTTTTGTTTATTTGTAACAGTTTCTCTGAAATTCCAAGGTTGGGCAACTTTGTGGAATAAGGTTTATTAAACTGTTGGGCACCATATTCAGAATGGCAAGGGGTTTACATACTTAGTAATACTTGGGAGACTTTGGAATTAGTTGAGTGAAAAGTGTGTGATCAGAACCACTAGTCATTCCATCGACATCCTTGATCTGCACAAGCAAAATATGTTACGTACAATCAAAAGACAATTAAAGTATGGGGTTACTCAGCCTGCAGTCTCACATTCATTGTCTCAGATCCTGATGCCCATCTGTTATAATCCAAGTTTAGAAATGTTTTTCACTGCTTTGCTCAATGCCAGAAAGCATTCCCAGCTGGCATAAGCCAACAGGAGGGCTACTTTCTCTCAGGTCTTTGTGTCCTCATGTCAAGAAGCCCATGAGACTTATGGTGATAAAGAACTCATTGCTTTTTAATCCCTGGAAGGGTTTGGAACTATTGTTATGTTGACAGTGCATTGTCTATTGTACCAGTACAGTCATCACCATTCTTGTAAGAATGGAAAGTCTTTGTTTTTTCTGAGTTAGCTGTGTCTTCAGACAAGATATTAAGGTAAAAAGTTAATTAAGTTCAAGATAAAACAAAAAGATAAAATAGAAATGCAATATGTAGCTCACATTGAGCTAAGGAAAATTCATATTAGTAAGATGTTAGGGCAGCCAATTAAATGACTTAATAATATCTACAATTTTAACATTGCCAGTTATACCCCTTGCCTTACTGGGAATAAGCATTCTTCAAGATGCATATCTTGCCAATCCCATTGAAGCAGGTCTTTTCAGAACTGTTAGGGCTTGGTGTGTTCCCCACAGATTCACTAGATCTCAGAAGACTAATGGATGGTCACAGGGAAACTTTTTTTTTTTTTCATTCTCTTGCAGAGAATCATCTTGTAACCCTTTGGGATACACATTAAAACAACTTTTCTACATTAATTAAAACAGTTTGACATACAGCTTTAATGCCCAATTCATATGATATAACCTGTAGGACTTACACAGAAGGGTCGGTCCTTTCAAGACAGTCTATTAGGCTTATTTTTAGGTCTGCCGTCTCAAAGGAATAGAATTACTTAGGATTCAGAGGGTTACTTTGAAAATGCTCTTTAAACAAGCCAGATTAAGCAGAAAGAAAACACAATTTTGTAGTTTTAAATGGGTTGTCTATCTTAGATTTTGTGAAGTTCACAAAAATAGGTGGATGGAAATGAACAGAAAAATTCCAAGCATGGTCATATCTAGTTTGCTACTTAAAATGCTCTGTCACTACTTGCAGTTCCGTTAGGAAGCTAGCAGATGCTTCACAACATTCATGGATGATTATTTTGTTTCTTCTGTCTTCAGAGACTGTACCTGTGAGACCTCTACTTTTTCTTGTAGTCCAAACCCATTTAGCAACTATTCAGATTCTTCTCTTTTCCACTTGTGTTAATGAATACCGAGTAGTTTGGGTTATTGGAGATTCACAGGGAGACTGGAGATTCACAGGGCTTAGCTGGACAAGGCTCTGAGCATCTGACCTCACCTCAAAAGTCGTCCCTGCTTTAAGTCCAGAGTTGAACTAGATCGCTTCTAGAGGTTGCTTCTAAATTCTTCTGTGATCCTTTGAGCACAGCCCTAATGCCTCTCAGCTGCCCACATACACAGCTAATGACTTCTTGGATTCTTTGTTAAGCCCTTAAGATTGTTGACATATTATGAAGCATCAGAGTTCCTTCCAGTTTAAGCTATGACATTGCTCAAAATCCCATGATGATTTTTTTTTCCTTAATACACAGACTGCTCATTCCAAGTGTACATATATCATACTGGCCAGTCAGGTGAACAACTGAGATGAATGCAATGAAACAATTACAGACACTCACGTGAAAGCTGTTTTTCTCCTCAGGACTGTATCTTTTAATGTATACACATATAATGTTTGACACATATGAAATTTGGAACTGATAACCAATTATCAGAGTTCCCCACTTGATGGCAGAGTATGTTTTACATGGACTTCAAATATTAGTTGGGCAACTGTTCTTTGTTTGTTTGATCTTCTGGGTTTAAGGTGCAGAATGGACTTAAAATCTTGGGTACTGGTTCTCAGCCACTCTCTGAATTTGTAAAATTTTGCAGGAAAATGCAGAAATGAGATATATTTAAATGTCTCAGCCATTTCAGTTTTCACATTAAAGTCTCACTTGGACAGGTGGTCCAGAGTAGAACTTTGTGCAATTCTAGCAAATTCCAGTGAAGGTGGAGCAAATTTGCCGTGAGGCAGCATGTGCAGATATGCTATAGCAAGCTTTTGGGAGAGCATATTAATGAGTGACCCAAGTATTAATGCTGGGAGACATTTGGAGACAAAAGGAGAACTGGGTTCTTAGTTAGGACCAAAAATACATTTTCATGTTTTTATTCAATGTTTGTGTGAAAAACTAAGAGGTTGGTAACAACACAAAATACGTTGTAGGTGAATTTAGGTAAATGGCAAAGGCACATTTATGCTGAAGCTGAAATGGACTGTTGTCTTTTTAGGAAAAGTAATGAAGGGGAATGCTCTGTCATATTTTTCTCAGTTCTTGTGTCAAGGCCATAAGCCTTCTTAAAAGAGCTGACAGAGATTTCTGTATTAGTCAGACTATCAGGTGCACATAAATCTGCAATAGAAGCAGAATTTAGAAACACCATTGGTAAAAGCCAATGAGAATGATAAAATGAGATCAAGTTACCTGGGGAGCTGAGTAATACAGACACCAGAAGTGTGTCTGGTATGTAGGTGATACAGACACTGGAAGGCAAGATATGGAAAAGCTGGAAATGGTGGTTTAGTGTTGTGGTCCAGTTGGAAAAAAGAAAACCATATGTAGAAAAAATTGCAGCTAGTGGAAGGTACTGAGTATCCAAGACTTTCAAGTACTAAAGCCATGAAAAACATTTGCTTGGGTTTTCTTGTCTTCTACTGATACGGTTTTACAAATTATTCTGTATGTTTTGGAGCTTTATAACAGTTGGTAAGAATCTACAATGGATCTCAAATACATTGTCCAGTCCTAGAGTGCAGAGAATATTGTTCCAGTCAAGTTTCTTGACCAAGCCACTCATGTACATCAGGTTTGGAGAATAAACAGGGAAAAGGGAGATATAAATGGAGGGATGAATAGGTGACATTATGGGGAGAATACACAGTCAGAGTAGAATAACAGAAAAGAGGAGGGAAAAACTAGGAGAAGAAAAATGGAAGTAGGGGAGAAAAATTAATGCACAGTTATTCTACCAGAATCAGATCTCAGCAGAACCGTTAGCAACGTGATTAGAAAGGTCCCACACTTCCCTTTCAACCTTGCCTTGTTTTGATAAGAAATAGCTATCTGACAAAACACACTTTGTTTCCCTTACTAAAAGTTGTTAACAGAAACCTTGTTTTGTGCTTGTTGAAAAGTGAAATCTTTTATTGTTGGAATCTGCAGGTCCACATACTCAAGGACCAAATAGGTCTGAAAAACTATAAGCTGGAGAAATGACAAGGTACAAAAGAAAAAGTAAAATAACTGTCCCCCATTCAAATTGTTCCCTTTTTGAATCTTCTAATTATGATGATGTGGCTTACTTCTCAGGTCTTGCTTCTGAAGAACGAGATGAGATGGCTAAACTTCATCTTTGACCCCCATGTAGTAGTGGCTGAATGAGACGGTCCCCTGTTATGTACAAATTGGAGAGCTATCTGAAAACTTACCTAGTTCCTGCTGATTGTCTGCTGTGCAAGAAAAATTGCCTAATATGCAAAAGACAATCAGTGCAGTAAAATCCTCTGATCGTGGTAAAATCTACGTAATTCTTGCTGTGTTGGCTTCTTCAGACACCATACGGGTCATTCTACTCTATGGTTTGGCAAGGTCGATAAAGGGCAGGATCATATCTAACAAATAAATTGAAAGTCCTTTAAATCTTTGGATATTTAATCTGACATGCCCAGAACAGGCTTATTTTTCAGAGAGTGCTGAACATCTGCATGCAGGTATTTTCTGCTGTTATTCAAATTTATGTGGAGAAACTTGTAGTTATTAATTTGTAAAATAATCCCTTTACAACATTGCCTGGGATGCTGTGTAAAATGCATAAATGGTGCTTTTTATAAAAGGGGCTAAATACCCGGAATGATCAACACAGGAACAATCCACTGAATGGAAAAGAGAGAACTGGTAAAACAAAATGAATGAGAAAAGATGATTTTATGTAAAAGTCCTTGCTTCAAGTCTCTAAGGCAACTATAAAGGCTGTACTAGGGAATTCCTCATTAGAGGAACTCCACAGAGGGAGGTGGGACATATCTTTACATGACCTGTTTGGATGTGAAATGCTCAACACAGCAGTGCAGTCACTGATTCCTTGGTTTCAGTGAGTCACATTCCAAAAATTAATTGCAGGAATTTTTCACAACATAACTTGAGATAACAAATGCAGGTGGAAA
Organism: Aptenodytes forsteri; assembly: GCF_000699145.1. NCBI lineage: Eukaryota > Metazoa > Chordata > Aves > Sphenisciformes > Spheniscidae > Aptenodytes > Aptenodytes forsteri. The sequence goes on along the minus strand of NW_008796051.1, from coordinate 2,767,975 downwards.
AGAAAAATCATTAGCCATTTGTAGAGATTTCCACTGAGGAAAAAAGAGTGCAGGTTTATTGAAAAAAAAAAAAATCAATACAGATCATCTACTTTGCCTTAGAAGCCAGTCTTGTATTGTCCATCCTTCTAGCAGTACAGCAGATTAAGAGAATGGGAATTAAAAATGAGAGAGTAACTACAGCTTATTGTTTGTAACAGTCAAAGATTCCATTAAAAAAGAACTAGAAACTTGGGCATATTTTTATATTCAACTGCACAGGATTATTAAAACATAAACATGATTCCCCCACATAAATACTTCCTTACCATTTTCAACCTGTGGTATCTCCGAATTCCATTTTTGCTGATATGTAACTCAGCTGATGATTCATAGTATGTTGTCATAAACATAAATACTAATAAAAGAAGTCTGGACATTTGTGAGAGAAACATATTCTATGAATTATGACTATATGTCATTTCTTCAAGTAAAGAATGCATTATGTCTTTTGGCTTTGATAAACTCAAAAGAAAAAGGGGTAAATAGTTTGATATCATACAAAGAACTAAATTCTGGATGATCTATGCAGAAAACATTAATCTTCTGATATCACACAAACACTCAACAAATCTGGATTTAGAATCTAACGATGAAGCTCAAAAAAATTTATCATTTTTGATAGGAAACCATTCATTTAATACAGTTACATTCAATGTATGGCTTTGAGGTATAAGCTTACCTTTAATATATATACACTTCCCAGCTGAACAGAATCCCATGACAAATCTCCCCTTGCCCCTTTAGAAATGCACTTCATTATCTGAAGTACAGAGTTTCCTTCAGTCTAAGGAACAGTATTTTATGCAGAAGGTGTGGATGTCAAGCAAGGACAGAAAGTTTACTTCATTAGAAATTTTCTCCTGGCTCTTTCAGAAACTGTCCATGTTCTCTGAAAGTCCTTCCAGGCCCTTTAGGAAAATGTCTCAAGTATGTTTGTTATATTCTCTTGATCACATTAGGTGTTCAGAAACCATCATGATGAGTGCAGTGTGAGGTAGGCAGACAACTTAATGAATGAGATTGCCTGATAGTGACATCTGCTGTATTTAAGAGTCTGTCAGTGTTCCCACAGGTGCTCTGTGGTGTATCCACTGACACACTGACGTGTCACTGAAAAACACATCACTTCAGGACATTGAAGTCGCCCTAGAATATGCAATGAGTACAGTGCACAGCCTAAGAAACAGACAAAATGTTCACACAGCAACACTGTTGTGGTGTAAGCTGTCAGAGCTCATGGTGGAATTTAGTTTGCAGAGACATGATCTGTGATCATACTTCCAAAAATATAAAAGGGATATGTCGTGAAAAGGTATGACTTTATAAACATGGATTGCTTTGTTCTCACCTAAGAATGGGTTTACTAAGTTAATTTAAATGCAGATTTTTCAAATCTTTTTTTCAAGCCCCCAGAAATAATCCAAAAGAAGTCAATGCAAACAACTTTGTTAATTCTTGACCATAATGTAGCATTTAAATGCACTGAAGTCTAGAAGAGGTTAAGCATCCTGTGTACTGTGTTGTATCGGAAGGAGTATTCAAAAGCTAGTAAAACTGAACTACACCACAAATAAGCATAGCTTGGTGATTTCAACAAGAGGTTTGCCTAAGTTAATATTTGAAGGGCAGATTTCTCTGCCATGAATATACAATTAGAAAGCATTCGGATGGTGTCCCAAAGGAAACATAAGGTGGTCGCTGTATAAAATACTTTAAAATAATATTTGTTTATATATTTCTTTTAATATTATCTTTAAAAATATATCTTTATAATTTTATAATAAATATATTATTTTCTCTTTGATGTATATGTGAAAACAGATAAATCAGGGTTGCTTAGCACTGGCAGCAGAACCTGAAGTGAAATCAGGGTCTACTGTGGGCCAGTCCAGTGCTCTAACCAAAAGGCTCAGCAGAGTGGATCTCACATTACAATTTGTATTTCTTCTACCCAGTTCTCAACTCCTTCATTGCTTTACTATTGTTATGACTACAGTGATCTGGCAGGAGTGTCAGCAAAGAAAAAAAATTTGTCCTTTTTGTTTTCTTTTTAACCAGACTCTCCATGCTTTTGACATGACTGCAAATAAACTGGCAACACTGTTTGCTTTTTGTCTTTGGCTGTGTTCAACAGTGACAGTCTGGGTTTTGGAAAATAAAAATGCCTCCTTGCCAAACCAAAAACTACATCTTTTGAACATAACTTCCCTGGACTCAGTGTATTTTGTGACTTTTGTTTTTCAAAAATGATCTGTTGAAAACTGCCACTATATCACATACACAATCTAGAAGCACTGAAGGGCACACAGATAATGACGTGCACAGGATAATACACTGAGCAAAACAGAATTGAGGAAAGCACACTGAAAAACAGTGTAAAGGATTTTCATAGAATCATAGAATCATTAAGGTTGGAAAAGACCTCTAAGATCATCGAGTCCAACCATCGACCCAACACCACCATGCCCACTAAACCATGTCCCTAAGCACCTCATCTGCTCGTCTTTTAAATACCTCCAGGGATGGGGACTCCACC
>NW_008796051.1:2753562-2762906 GCF_000699145.1 Aptenodytes forsteri | reverse complement strand
AGAGCACTCCAATCATGAGAGTCACCCCACCATGTTACTGTGATGGCGACTAAGTCATATCTCCCGCTGCACAATGGCTTCCAGCTCCTCCTTCCACTGTTTTCTGTTTTTCAAATAATGGCCAATTTTGGGAAACTATTTCGCTGCACAATGGCTTCCAGCTCCTCCTTCCACTGTTTTCTGTCTTTCAAATAATGGCCAATTTTGGAGGAAACTATTTTTTTGACTAGTAAGTAATCAAGGTGGGTTTTTTTTGAGGGTTAAATGTACAGCCTGTAATTGCTCCTCTATTCTCCAGGTGTTTGAATTCTGAATCTTTGCAGGAAAAAGGCAGCTTCTTTTTACTCTTTGCCATCATCGTGAGCTAGACACAGTGAATGAAAGAGAAGCTTCACATAGTAACTTTGTTCATGGAGATGGATGAGTTCACAACTTGGTTTTTTGCTGTGCCAATGAATTCCGGTCCATATTTCTTTTGGGTGAAGGTTGTTTTTTTAAATTTTTTTTTAAATTTTTTTAAAATTTTTAAAATTTATGTTAAGCTGAGCAAGCAGTTCAGGCAAAATTAACCCAAGTATAAACAATAGATTTAGACAGTTCTGCATCGGCCCTGAACCTCCTTAATGTTTTTCTGTCATCACTATAACAATATTTCTCAGTTTTTGTTCCTTCTTTCTCTAGAGTTTATATAAAGCAGCCAATGACAGTTGTGTCAGAGAAGTATAAATACTGTGCAGTTTCATGTGCTGCAAGTTTAAATGCCATTTAGCTTTGGAAGAATTTGGGTGGGTTAGGGTGGAGGAACCTGTAAAAGGATCTTCAAACAAATCCAAACCAGCTGATTTCGTACAGTACTACGAAACAAGTAGTGCATACTCTTATAGATTACTGCAACTGTGTTTCTTTAATAGCAAGCAGAAAAGAAGGGAGGATAGTGACTTCAGTTGGCTGTGATTCAGAAAAGCATGCAAATCTCAAGTTCCCTTTCCTGAAAGCTGGTGCATGCAGGCCAGGGCTCTATCGATCTAGGGCACATTGTATGACAAGGAGCATTTTCATAACATTTTAATGTAAAGGTTGTTAAGTTTATCGTCTTCTTTAAACATGGGGTCATTGTGTTGCAATGGTAGGCTTCATAGTTCTTGTGTCTTCTATGACATTTACCTGTACTATTGCAAAGCCATAATGGGCTGCAAAATAAAAAATTAATAAGCTGAGTTTTAAGTAAATTTTTCAATTTTTTAAAATAACTCTTTAAAAATCAAAATATCATCTGTACAGTGCTTGCTTAGTTTTCTGACACTTTCTGGTATACTTTGAACATCATTAAACTGGATGTGTAAGTCTTTGAATCAAAACTGGTGAGTACACATGTGAATGGCAACAGGATTGTGCTCCACCAGAGTAATTTGAGCAAGGTACTTCATATTCACTTAACTTCACAACATTCACATAGGTTAGAAAATAACTGTTAAGTCCATTTTACGTATTGGGGAGCTCAGGTGCAGGTTAAAGGTTGCTTTATTCTCACAATAAGAGTTTATTCAAGAACCCACTCCTACTTTCCTAACTCCTTGTCTTAAGCTCTGACACTTCCATCCTCCTCCCTTTTATCTCGTGAGCACACATTTGACAATCACTGTTTCTTTCCCCTTTTCTCTTTCTCAACCTTTCCAAAGTGCTGATCCCAAGATAGCTATATCCATCCATGTGCCAGCAACTTAAATGGGAAACAAAACCTTCTTACAAAACTGTATGCTGTCCCCAATTCAACATACCACGTAGGCAGGCACTTAAATTTAATCAAGTGCTTGGACATACTTTGGGAATTTAGGGTGTGCTAAGCACGCAAAATTCCTACTTACATAGCTAAGTACCACTTTTCTTTTCCAGTGAGCAATTTCTTTTTGAAGATGCTAATCTGAGGCTGATGAGGACATCTGAACATGAACATTTGGAGATTGGGCTGAAGTCTTATTTATAAATTGGCTTGCAAGGTAATAAAAAGATGCAGTTTGTGAGATTATAGCTTTAAAATACTCTTATTATTGCAGATTTTTTCTAACATTATAATTGCTCTGGAGCTTCTAAGCGTTGTATAATGGTGCGGTGGGTTAACCTTTGGCAGCCTCCAGGTGCCCACCAAGCCACTCTCTCATTCCTGCTCTTCAGCAGGACAAGGGAGAAAATATGATGAATAAACTTACAGTTTGAAATAAGAACAGGGAGACCACTTACCAGTTACCGTCAAGGGCAAAACAGACTTGACTTGGGGAAATTAATTTAATTTATTACCAATCAAATGGAGTAGGATAATGAGAAATAAGAACAATCTTAAAACACTTTCCCCTCACTCTTCTTCCTTCTTCACAGGCTCAACTTCACTCCCGACTTCTCTACCTCCTCCCCCCAAGAAGTGCAGGGGGATGGGGAATGGGGGTTGAGGTCAATTCATCACGTGTTGTCTCTGTTGCTGCTTCCTCCTCATGCTCTTCCCCTGCTCCAGCTGGGGTCCCTCCCGTGGGAGACAGTTCCTTCAGGACCTGCTCCAGCGTGGGCTCTGCTCCACAGGGCCACGGGTCCTGCCAGGACCCTGCTCTCATGTGGGCTCCTCTCCATGGGCTGCAGTTTCCTTCAGGAGATGTCCGCCTAGTGCAGCATGAGGTCTTTCATGGGCATATCAGGTGGATATCTGCTCCACTGTTAACCTCCATGGGCTGCAGGGCAACAACCTGCATCACTATGGTCTTCTCCAGGGGCTGAATCTGTGGTCTGGCGCCTGGAGCACTTCCTCCTCCTCCGTCTTCTCCTCACTGACTGTGGTGTCTGCATAGTTGTTTCTCTCACATATTCTCACTCCTCTTTCCCAGCTGCTGTTGCACAGCAGTTTTTACCCTTTCTTAAATATGTAATCACAGAGGTGCTACCAATGTTGCTGATGGGCTCGGGTTTGGCCAGCGGCGGGGCTGTCTTGGGGCCAGCTGGCATTGGCTCTATCTGACATGGGGACAGCTCCTGATATCTTCTCACAGAGGCCGTCCCTGCAGTCCTCCCACCACTACTAAAACCTTGCCACGTAAGTCTAGTACAAATGACAAGAGTCAGAACTGGACCAAAAAGCATAAAATCACAAATTATTAAAAAAAAAAATAGAGAGAAAAGAAGTAGAATTCTGTCATTTTATATTTGTCGGTGAGTGGTACGTGAAGACTGTAACTTATCCAAAGATGCAAGGCAACTGCTGAAACACCCAACTGAAAATGCATTTTCTGAGTTCCAGTGCAATGCTGCTTCTCAGATAAAATGAATGCAGTAAGAGAATAATTTTGTTATGGGAAATATGAGCTATTGCAAAAGGAGTATAACAGAGGTAATCTTTGAAAGGGGTGTGAATGCTTATGCACATGAAGTATACATATGAGTACAGAGTATTAATATAGGCCAAATAAAACAAACAAAACAGCTTCACCCTAAATCTTGTAGCTATTGCAAAGCTTCTTACAAGGCTTTGGCTCTACAATCCTATAATATAATCTGAAATGTCAGTACATTCTCCTAAGAAGATTTAGCTAGTATATCCAATTTTCATATCCTAGAAAAAAAAGCCTTGCACAGTGTGTTCTGCTAATAAAATTATCTTTCAGTTATTAAAAGGAAACTTTTCAAAACTGTTAATGGAAGGGCATGAGAATGAAAGCTGAGTGCTTAAATTAGGTGTTTTAACAGAAAATGGAGTTTTATCCAGTTTAAACATACTTTATAACTGAGTCTAGGAATAAAGTGTATTGAAACACAAGTGGATGGCCAGTGGGAAGATGGTCATATTTCAGATGGGAAATGTCTGAGAAGAAAGCAAGTGGGTATCAGCATATCAGTATAAAGTAGATATCACATCTGATCAAAACGGTCCCAAAGTACACCTGGAATTCCATAGTGAGCTTGGACAGCCTTTGGTGAAATGCATTTTTACATGCAGAGATTTCAACAACTTTACAGAATAATCTTTGCTATATTTTAGGTCCACCTACTTGTCTGTGCATTCTTGTAAAGTTCAAGACTGGTAGGGAACTGGGACTGGGAGGGCACAGGGGACTGAGAAACAAGGGAGAAAAGGCTGCATATGGGAATTTTACTGGCTTCAGGGGATGCAGGATCAAATCATGGACATGAACTGGACTATATCACTAAATGATGCACACACCTTTTTAAGTAAATCAAAGGCATTAGTGACATGTATATGATCACTGTATTGTTAAAAATAGAAAATACAGCAAAATCTCTGTTGTCTCAGGGCTCAGTATAGAAGAAGGCTCTTTGGTTGGGGGTTAGATGTGCTGTATGTCTCCCTGTCCTAAAACCTGAATACTTTATACTCAATTCTAGAGCTTTAGGTAAGAATTTACTTCCTCATAGTAAGGAAAGATTTGTTTACCTTGACATACTGTTGAACTGAAAAGTGTATCATGACTGGGATCTCTGTGACATGTCCCTTTATGTTACTCTGTCATGTCCCATTGGGCAATGCAGTATTTGGGAGGCTTTTCTTTGCAGTGGAAGGTGTGCTGCATGTCGCAAAACACTGCTGTCCCCTCTTCTCTGCATAGGCAACTTGGACTTGGTTTCATTTTCTTGCACATTCTTTTTTGAAACAGTTAAATTAATCATACAACTTCTCTACATTATATTGTACCTTATACTGAGAGCTGGCATAAATTGTGCTTGGTGGGTTTACCAATATTCTTTATATCAATCCTTAATTTTCCCAGTCTGGGCTGTAGGGAACTTTTCAATGAACAAGGACTTGCATGTTGTGTCAAGCCTTCTCCCATCCCATGTTAAAAGATGTAATTCTGAAGGAAACATGCTTTTATGGGGCAATTTATTTAACTGAAACTTTGACCCAAGTGTTGATGGAAATTATTCCAAAACCAGGCACAAGCCTGGCTGAGCACATATGTTGCTGAAATGTTTTTGCTGTATGTGTCAGATTATACAGTTGACATGTATGTATCTTGACAGTAGTAACAATTCGAAAACAGCCAAGCTTTTGCTTTTCTTTAATAAAAATACAGTCTTGGAACTCAAGAGTATTTAATATTTTCTGAATTGGAAAGAAATAGATTTGTTTGGGTTTGCTCTCTTTACTCGTAAAAATTCTTTTGCTTTTAAATAATATGAAAGTTGAGTGAATTTTAAATGAAGGGGGCAGTACAGGCAAGTACTTTGGTCTAGCTGTCCAAATGAGGAAGTCTGTGTGGTTATCAGTTATGGACTGTAAAGGAATTCTGTAAATCTATCAGAAGGTGGGAATTAAACTATGTAAGCTGGATGATATCTTGGCTGAGCTTTACAAAACAAAGTCTCTCTTGTGTCACACAGGCTGGGACTATTGAAAGTAGACTTTTTGAATTCAGTACTGTCCCCTGTATTTCCTGTAGTGAGTTGGAGTACCTGTTAAGCAAATAAAGCCTGAAAAAACCCACTATTTTTTAATTCTATTACATTTCCCTGTTTGTGAATTGTCCACGGGTAGGCACGATTTTGCTTAATTTAATTATTGCTCATAAAATAAATCCTGCAAATACTTCATCTACTATAGCTTTTTTTCTGATAAGCCCAGAGGAAACATCTGATAGTCCATATTTATGCTGATTTTTGTGTAAATATTCCAGAGACTGCCTTAAAAATTATTTTTCCTAGATACCTGTGGAGAAGACAACTGCTCTCAACTGAAACACATTTGATTTACTCAGGGCACCCTTTATCTAGGGAGTTGATCATAGACATTTTTTTTGGTGTTTGATAGGGAATGGATACCACTGTTAAAATCAGCTATTTACTTTGTAAATAGCTATTTTCTTCGTAAATAGCTGATTTTGTCTTTCCCTCAGCAATCTTTATTTGAAACATAACATTTCAACAAATAAACCAGCCAGTACACTTTTCTGCTAGGAAAATTGCATAGGGGCAACAGAAAAATGTTATGAAAGATTGATTAAAAATGTGACTGTCATTTTATTGCTGTCAAGGCTGTGCTTTGTTTTTTCCAGGATAAGGCAAGTCATATTTGACCTGGCTCTGCAAGCATAAGGTACAGCAATACACTAGGCAATGTTACTGTTAATATGGGAGTTCAGCTTTGCTTTTGGGTGTATTTTTGTGCACAGTTGGAAAATCCTAACTTCAGAAGAAAGGCATTTCAAAATGATGGTATCATTGACACTGGGCTTGAGCGAGTATTCATAATATTTACACATACAGGAGAAAACATTGGAGTGACTTTTCAGTGGAGGAGTTAGCAGCTGGACAAGGTTTGGTTTGACGTAGACATCTCTCAATTCTGACACAGAAATTTCCCCAGATGCCCAGAGCTTGTGTGGACAACAGTACTTGGAATAAAAAGAGGAAAAAGCTGATGTATTAAGTATCCTATGTACTGCAGCAGCTGCATTAATCAGAGCAGATAAGCCATACCCCTACGTGCAGTGATACACTAATTGACTATTGCTGTACTTGATCTGACGGTCTGAGTCCACAATGACTGGCAAAAACCTGGGGGTTCCTGGTATGTGTGTCACAGGTACATCATTTTGTGGTTAAAAATGCCAAAAGTCATGGAAATTAGAGAGAGAAGAGCATAAGTCTTGCTTTTATGGCATGAATGTGAGAATTTTTTTTTGCAGATCCTTGCAGAATTTGGCCGTCAGTCCTGCAGTAGCCAATTTGATCACATCTACAGCTCACCCAAGTTAGTACAAAGTCCGGAACGTACAGGCAGAATGGAATCTAGAATGAACTGATTATCTGGCTCAGATTATTTCTTTTATTGACATTCATTTTAGGCCAAGCTGTGCTGTCTTACAATATAAATTTGAATTGGCTTTAGTAGTGATTTTGTATGAGGAAAAAAAAAAAAGGACTGAGCTTTTTGTAATGTGTAAACAATTTCCTTCACATGCACACACATGGAGACCCAAACACACACACATACACACATCTGTATAGCTCCTTCTTCTGTTTGGGGATGAACGTTAGGCTTGTTCCTCTGTTATTTTAGATAATCTTGACAAGAATGTACAAAAAGGACCTTACTTTCTCCTCAGAAGGCAAATTCACTCAGCAATCCTTGCTTTAATCATTAGTAGTACTAGTCACTAGTGGGCCACTGTGGCCAAATGCATTTTATAAATGACTATATTGTATCTCCAGGGAGATCTAAAAGTTTTATGACAGCAACCTCTCTTCTTTCTGGAACATATTCACCCCAAATTTATAAAACCAGAATCATGAAAGAATGAGGGGTTGAATTTATTTATTATTTAGGTGAGGACATTTTTATGGGGTAATAAACTCCTTTTCAACCAAAGACATATTGTACAGACAGACCCTGTTGATGACAAACACTAAAACAAGAAATACCTTAAACCCATTAAACCAAGATAATTATCAGCTGTAAATCAATGCCATAATATCAAAAGGGACCATTTAATGGATAAAGGACAGAGAGGACAAAAAAGTTGCAAGGGGCAGAGCATAACATTTGAAAAAGTCAATAAAATTCATTTAGAAACAAAAAAGTTCTATCTAACTGTAATTTTGTTGTGTACCCTCCTTTCACCCTAGATACTGCTGTATTTGAAAAATGTGACCATTCCCTTGCTCTAGATTGTGCAATTGCTCTAAGCAGCTGCATGTCTGTAGTCAAATTGCTCTATGGGTCCATTACATCCTGCACTGGGCACTAAAAGCTCTGACTCAAAATCTGTCCAGGTCAGTGGAAAGATTATTCCCGACTCTAATAAGCTTTAGAGAAGAAGTTTTTCATTAGGGCTAGTGCTTGCTTTATCACCTTGGAAAGCAAGACCAAAATGGTTAGTGTCTCCCATGTGCCTGAGCTGTACAGCTCTTCCCTTTTGTTTCAGTCAAAAGCAGCAAAGGCAGTGGAGAGAAAACAAAAGGATGCTGCATATGCAAGAACTAAACCGGCTTTTCTCCGCAGTGCTACCCCTCCTCTGCACAGCATGGCCATGTCTGTGTTTGGCTCTTGGTCCCCAAGATGCAGGCAGCTGAGCCCCCAGGGGAAGGACAACACAGCACTCTGTTGCTTCATCTGGACAAAAAGGGATGAGAAAGCAAAGCTTGGAGTCATGAAACTGGTCACTAGATGAGCTAGAGGGTCCTAAAACAAAAAGGGAAGGTTGAAAGGCTGGATAGCAAAAAGGTCATGGCAGAAACATATGAACTCTGCTGAACCTAGAAGGCATATGGATATGGCCCATGAAACGTGGTACAAAACCTGTTTCTTGTTTGTTTTTTCTTTTTTTTCCCTGAAAAGACACCTGGATTAAGCTCCAGTTTTTCCTCATTAAAGAGCTTTCGTCTGGCCCCTTTTTAAAAAAAGATCCTTTCCATTTATTACCCTCTCTTTCTCTGACGAACAGAGCAGGGTTTCACAAGTTGACTGAAATGACAGTCGGCACAGGAATGCTGAGCCGTCCAGTGATTCCAGCTTGCTGGGAGTCACCAAAATATTTGTAGCAAGGGACAGTATAGGCTCCATTCACAGCTTTGTTCTGCAGAAATCGTCAGAATTAAGCATAAAATAAAGTTTCCTTTGCTTAGTCACTGAAATCATGTACTTATGAACTAATTTTAAAATCAGTGACTTTATCTGCCACTGTTAAAAGAATTCTTATCTACCCAAACTACTCATGAACTCCTAACACATTTGAAATGTTCTGGTTTTTTAATGATAATTCTGAGAGATTTTGTGTAACATTTTTTTTTTTTTTAACAGAAAATAGTACATCAATATGAAAGCAGAACCTATTTCTACATGACTCCAAAGGAAGGCCTTTAAAGGCACAAAGGGTTCACAGGCAAGCTTTGACATTGCTGGGAGTTGCAACTTTGCCTGCTTTGATTTTATCAATGTGAATTTTAAGTCTGTATTCCTAAGGGAATATGGTACTGTGATACAGCGGAGTAAATTCAGGTTTTGAACTTTACACATTCAACTCAAATGCCCCAAACAACAGACTAGCATGTGCTACTGCTGTCTTCTGTAATGAAAGTATGCCTCCATGTCACAGTTATAGGGCTAGATATTTCAGATTTCTGACAGTCATTGAAAAAACTTGCCCCCTTTAGTGGGTGATTCGGAGCCTAATTTCATAGAATCATAGAATCATAGAACGGTTTGGGTTGGAAGGCACCATTAAAAGCCATCTAGTCCAACCCCCCTGCAATAATGAACAGGGACATCTTCAACAAGATCAGGTTGCTCAGAGCCCCATCCAACCTGACCTTCAATGTTTCCAGGGATGGGGCATCCACCACCTCTC
>NW_008796051.1:2737688-2753398 GCF_000699145.1 Aptenodytes forsteri | reverse complement strand
GCTGGACACAGTACTCCAGGTGGGGTCTCACCAGAGCAGAGTAGAGGGGCAATATCCCCTCCCTCGTCCTGCTGGCCACACTTCTTTTGATGCAGCCCAGGATACGATTGGCCCTGCGCTGCAAGCACACACTGTCGGCTCATGTCCAGCTTTTCATCCACCAGTACCCCCAAGTCCCTCGGCAGGGCAGAATCCCCTCCCTCGTTGGCCACACTCTGGCCACACTTCTTTTGATGCAGCCCAGGATACGATTGGCCACCTGGGCTGCAAGCACACACTGTCGGCTCATGTCCAGCTTTTCATCCACCAGTACCCCCAAGTCCTTCTCGGCAGGGCTGCTCTCAATCCCTTCATCCCCCAGCCTGTGTTGATACCGGGGGTTGCCCCGACCCAGGTGCAGGACCTTGCACTTGGCCTTGTTAGACCTCATAAGGTTCACACAGGCCCACTTCTCGAGCTTGTCCAGGTCCCTCTGGATGGCATCCCATCCCTCTGGCGTGTCAACCACAGCACTCAGCTTGGTGTCCTCTGCAAACTTGCTGAGGGTGTAGAGCACTTACATCTGCCAGGTTACTCTACTGGGAGCTGCCCGGAACTACCCACCTCAGGTAGATGAGGTGACTGTCTCTGTGGTACCTGGGTATCTGGGATAGCTCATTTTCTCTTTTATTTGCTTATCTTCTGCAACATGCTGTGTGCCTTTACAAAAAGAGCGGCTCAGTTAAGCCCCTTGAGAGGAAGGAAAACTGTTTCTGTTGAGCAAACTCAGGAGAAGAGCTGTTGTGATCGGCTGGGAGATTGTTGCATTGAGAGGCAGAGTAGGTGAGTTTCCAGCGAGGAGGTAGAATCGTGTTGCTTCTGCAGAGAGACTGCAGGGAAGAAACAGCAGTCAGTCAGGGCTTGAAGGGTAAGGCCAGGAGAATGTCCTAGGACTAATCAGGGAAGGTGCAGTGCTTGCTGCAATGGGTTGCATGCCACTGGGCTGTCTGGGAGCAATGCTTGGGGCAAGAGTCTGCCTGGCATGGTGGGTGGAGTTGTTTATAAACCAATACTTTGTTTCTGCCCTGTCTGATTAAGTTGCTCAGAGTTTTGCTTTTTAAAAACTAATTTTTCCTAGTTTGCACTGGAATAATACATAGCTTCTTTAAGCAATAAAGGCCTTTTGGCCTTCTTTGGAGCTACCTCTGAGCCCTGTGTGACTGGGGTCCCATCACAAATCCCTCAAAGAAGGAGTACATAGGGGATTACCATTATCATGATTTAGGGGTATTTTAGATGAGTGTCTGTACAAAAAGTCAGGTAGGGGTTGTGGCCTAGGCAGTCATACTGGTGTATTCTTACTGAAAGCCTGGCTGGATGCACCTCACTGCCCTATGATCTACAGATGTCTCTGAGCTGTCCAGAAGAAGCATGTTTCAGCCTGGTAGTTCTGCTCTAAGAGGACATATACCTGCTAACAGGTGAGCGTGTTCACATTCAGGACGAGCTTTTACCATCTGAAAAAAGGAAAGATGCAAAGCTTTCAGTGCCCTTGGGTCCAGGTGTGTGCTGCCTTTGCAAGGGAAGTGAGGACTGACATCACTTCTGTTACATCAGGGTGCAGGCTTTTAACATTCCAAAGAGCAGTGTGGGTAGAGAAAGAAGTGACATCTTTTTAATGGCTTTTCTTTGTCATTGGCTTCCAACACCCCAACAAAGGTACCCACAGCAAAAGGCTATAAGAAGTGAGCTGTGGAGTCAGACTGGACTGTTGTTCCCATAGGGGCCCAAAATCATATGGTGCCAGAAGTAACTCTCTGAAGCTTACTTGTGAAATGAGCATGATATGAGGGCTACCATATTACCTAGTTCACATAGCAAATGGTAGCCTAACTATGGAGTAGGAAAAATTCACCCATCTCAAAGTCCAGGCTACTGCTGCTTGGGTGCTCCATAGCTGAGGTAATTTCAAGACAGGTCTGATGTCTTGACACAAGGGAGGAGTCTTTAAACATACAGGTACCTAATAGTGGTTGCACCTTGTTTGCTGGTCTGCTTTGGTGGCAGTGTATGGAGCTTATGGCAAAGTGAGGAACTAGAGCTATTGATTTTCCATTTTATTGGGAAAAAAGGTAATAAACAATAGATTAGCTGAAGAAACAAAATTTGCTATAGTTACAGTTTCAATATCTCACATAGGAGAAGTCGCAGGCTTAGTGAGCAATAAAATCAGTATGAAAATAACTTAAACTATAATCATTGAAACAGAAAGAGGGAGGAATCAAGGAAAAGGTTCAAAACTCTTCAAATAAAAATTGAATTTTAATTAAGTTAGCCAGTTACTTGACTGTTATTTAAGCATCAGTTGATGAAAGACTTAAAAATTAAGTAATAAGTATGTATCTGTTTCATTTAGAATTCTGTTCATCCTACTGTACGTTGTAAAGCTATAATTCAGTTGGGATGTTTTAGTGACATGAGATACAGGCACACAGCCCAAGTAATTTGATAATGACACCAATACCCAGGGGTGGAACTGAAAGGGAACATCACCCCTGACAAACCAGATCTCTTCATTTTCCCGCGAGCGTGCTGTCCTATCTCCAGCAATGGATGACACCTGAGACTTCAAGAGGGATAAAATCATCTGCAGGATGAACCCTACCTGTTCTACAGTACTATCATATATTTTTTAATTACTTTTTTCCCCCTTTTTTAGCATTAGGAACTACGTATTTTTGGTCAAGTTGTGCCTATTCCTAGCAAGCCTGGTGGGAGGTAGCATAGGGTTTTCTAAGGTCTTATGCCTGTAAGCAGTTGGTACAAGCATGAGGCTAGCAAGCATGATAGTAGTTCTTAATGCATGGCACTTGAGGAGGCAGGGAAGGGTGCTGAAATAAAGGTAACAATAGGGATGTTATTCTTTTGAAATTATAATTGCTTCTTAACAGTGTTGACGGCACAGTCCTACACAACTGTGGTTTCAGGGAGTTCCTGTGCGTTTGTGGCTGCCTGTTGTCCCGTGGCAGTCTCGATTACTGTGTAGAGGTATCAGCTTGTTCTGATGAAGGGTACATGACACCTATTGCAGCCTCTGGATCTTTCTTCTTACCTTGTACTGAGAAGTGGTTTAAGCTAAGCAGTGTTACCTGTTTTTAGTGTTTGACTCTTGCACTCCTGAAAGATTCTGGAATATTTTTAGTTGTCTGCTGATGTAATTATGAAGTTTTTCTTCTACACAGTAAAACCACATAGTATTATGAACCTCTAATCCTGTTAATCACTTTGCTCTATTGTCTATAGCTTATCCTCCTCCCTCATTGTCTGCTTATTTTATTTTATTTTATTTTATTTTATTTAGATTAGTCTTGGAAATGGATATTGTCAGACAATCCTGGTGCAAAAGGATTTGATGGAAATTCTGATAATGACCTAATCAAGCAACATAATGTGTCTATATGCCATACTAGAGCATCTTTAAATCATAATTTCAGAAACTGTATTAATTCCTTTAGCAGTGCTGGTAGTTCAGTCCTGCAGAGGAAGGTGGTTGTGGTTTCAGGGGATACGAGGAAATGAGGTGAAGATACTTGTGTGGTGGGAGGTGGAAGAGAAAATTGCAGTTGACTGAAAACAAATTAGATACTCATATAATATCAGAAGTAATTTAATCATATTCTATTTCTGTACAAAACAAATAAATTTCAAAAGGAAAACCAGATAATTAATCCTAGACTAATTTACTATTAATATTGGCCAGGAATTTCCTATAGATTTCTTGTTTTTTTCAGGTAAAATGTGCTTTTGGAAGAAAAGTTTGATATTTTCAAGACTTGACATTTTTTGAACAATCAGGACAAAACACTATTGCATTTGAGTTGACTTTTAATTTCCAACCAGTTCATTAAGAAGCTGCAGCTGTTTAAGGTTCTGCGGTGTCTGATAGGAGTTATAACTTGGTTATACTATGTTCCAGTGCTTTCCTAAAAACTGATCCCTTTAACTAGACTACACTTTCTGTGGTGTACTGTCATCCATCCTCTAATTAAACTAACCTTTGTCAATCCATTAAATCAACAGCTAACTCTCTAGGAGTTTAGCATATGTTGACAGGGTTGATTAACAAAACAATCTGGCTGAGCTGCAACAAGGAAATTATGAAGCAAATATACCTAGAAGTAGCTCTTGTTGTGTTTGGAGTTTTCCTGAAGTCCATAGCTTCTCAATTCGTGCAATGGGATGGAGAACTCAGCCATAGCTTTTTAAAGCAAGTGTCTAGTCAAAATGGCTGTGGACAAGAAAAGTATGAAGGTACCACCTAGAGGCATCTTAACAGCTTGATATAAAGAAAAGAAACTTAGATATTATGAAATTCTTCCTAATTCTTCCAATATTATGCTTGTTCCTCATTCCTCAATTATCATGTATTTGGCGGATTTCAGGTTAGATATGAAATTACAGGTGTGCTTTTGGTGAGTCTTTATATTTTGCCTAATGAAAATTGATATTTGGAATTACTTATGAACATTTTTTTTTTTCTGAATTCCACAGCATAGTTCAGTGTTGCTGTAATCCACCCTTTGAAACAGTTGTGTATACCTGATGAGTGAAGACTCCATGTGCTCTGGAGTCATATTAGTAAAACAGACTTTGTAAATTTGGGGTAGATATGTTTTTGTATTTTGATAGTCACAAGGGGTGATGTTTACAACTTCCAAATAGGAAGAAGTTTACCAAACACCTGTATCCGATTTGGATAATTATCTAATTTGTATGTGATGGCTCTGTGCAACTTGGAATCAGCTCACCAGGGAAACAAAGAAGCAACCCCCCCGCCCCCAAACAAGGGAAAACAAGTCTGTCCAGTACCTCCTGGGAATCACAAAAATATAGTTTCTGTTTTGCACCATATAAACAGGTTGTGATGTCTAATCCATACTATATCTTTATGGAAAAACATATGGGCGTTTTGGATATCACAGGCACCTTTGTCTTCTCCAGCCTGAAAAAAGTGATGCCTATATTATGTTTTCAAATGACCCATCTTTCTTATGTAATAAAGCATTTCTTTTCCTCATCAAAATAACATGGCAAGTTCCCAGTGAAGCAATCATACTGCAAAAAGAGGTTGCAGTGGAAATGATGCCAATCATGGCTAGATAGGACTATTAAGAGAGAAAAATGAACTGGAAAACTTATTGTATGTTAATGTTTGGCAGCAGAAGCCCCTGTTGTGACCCTATTTTGGTTCATATACTGTGCATCTCTGATGAAGGAGTATATTAAGGAAATGCTAAGGTTGCCTGGTTGTGCATTCAGAAGTTCAGAAATGTAGAAGGCTGATTCTACAACATTGATTCTTTCTTTCTATACTTGTTCATTATGACACATCTTTCATTTTGGGATTGCACAATATTTCTTAAAAATGTCAGCAGACCTTCCACCTTTCTAAAACTTCAGGTACACATTGTACTGGTAATTTTTAGTAATGTTTTTTTCAGTCTGGATTATTCATACAATTAGATTTTGTCACCACAGTGTAGTATACCTTTATTCTTGCATTGTCTTTTCTGTTTGTTGTGGCCAATTTTTGAAGGAAGTCTAGAATATTCTTTTCCCATCTTGTGGGCTGTTCTAATTTACTACAAACTATTATAAACAGTTTTGCAGCTACAATTTAATTTACTACTAAATGCTAAGAAAATACTGTCTCTAACATGCAAATCTATCTCAGGCCCTGCAAGGAAGGTTCTGCTTATGTTGACCTTTTACATAAAAAGAAATATTTCTGGATTTGTTGCAGTGTTTTTATAGTCCACACACATTGCTACATGCTATGTGAAGTTTCAACCTTATACGCTTAACTAAAGAACTGACATTTTTCTAATATATGAGTTTATTGGTGATCTCAGATATGATTAGGTGTGCAATAGATAAATACAACTTAATAATAATATTTAAAGTTACTAATAAAAATGACATTGAAGGAGATGAGTAAATAACTGTGTGCAGAACAGCTGAAGAGAAAGAAGCAGGCAAGTTAAGTGCTTTACTAAGGCTGATGCAAGGATTTGAATTTGTGGGTCCTTGGCTCCCAGCCTGATGTACATGCCCCTAGGTGGTGCCTAGTGCTCAATTTTCTCTTAACTAAAACTAAACCCAAACATTCCACAACTAATTATACATTAGTTGCATATTCAGTTGCACATTCAGACTTCAAAAGCAGCTGATAGCCCAGATAAGGCATCACCAGCATTACAATTTCAAATCTTACTGGGTTTTCTGCCAACAGTGGGGTGGGCTTTGAAAAGTGGTTGGTAGCTGAGTCTATCCTACCATAATTTGCTCTTTATCTTACATGGCAAGTGGGGTGTCCATAACTGTAGGATGAACGTGACTTTCCATAACATTTATCTTGTGGTCTTTTTCCCTGAGTCATTCTATTACATGCACACCCTTGCTCATCACGGTAGATAGGAATAAGGGCTTTGTCATCAGACTTCACACTCACACAATGGTTTGTTTTCTAAAATATCCAAAAGAGCTGCTTCTTTTTTCCCCCTTCCCAAATAAGATTCTCCCTGCATCTTCTAACACCATGCAGGGGGTCCTCTCAAGCATTGTTCGGAGTTGGCGGTAAGAGGCTGCTGGCAAGCAGCTTGGACACATTTTTTGGTTTGTATGAATGAGTCCTTTATGGCTCATGGACTAACTTGTGAGGTTTGGTGAACAGAAAGAAAATGGCTTCTTCTAATTACAGTTTTTATCAACTTAAAGAAATTAGGCTTTTTGTACTTGGCAGGCCTGGAATCTATAAAGACATTGTTTCATTAAAAGGGCTTTTTGTGTAGGATTTCACAAGTATGTCCGCAGTCTTCCTTTCAATGATTTTTGCGCAGTCAAGGGAAATCAATTTCCACTATTCACAAGTTCTTATTGTTACCAGGGACAAGGACTAAATTTCTTCCTGGAGTTTGTGGCTTCTCTCATGGGAGGCATATGGTTATTTCCCTTACAAAAGGTATACTATCACCTTCAGTTTCAGACCATTTTGAGGTCTGAAAGAATTCCATTTGCTGGTTGTCCCATTGGCTTTGTAGAGGTCGGTCATTTGCAGCTGTTAGTGTTAGCATAGTTAGTTCTTTGCTACTCACTTAGTTTCCTCCCCAACCTGTAGCTTTCGTAAAAAGCAGCTTGGGGCTTATGCCACTTGGCCCTGTGACTGTTATGTGATGTAACTTATCTGTGCTGTGGAACAGCTGCTTTTCCTTCTAATATTGTGGCTACTGACGTTTAGCACTGAAACAGCAGAGGCAGTGATAGTGTATCTCCCCTTCCCCGTGCAAGGATGATCTTTCCTGCATTGCAAAGCTTGAAATACAGCCACCTGCTGTAGGAGCAATGCCCAAAATGAGCTTTCATGGTAGAGTGAGCTCCCAGATCCCTGAACGAATTGCCACTGCTGAAGGCAGCACTACTTCCCTACGTGTGACATTGAATCAGGTGATGAATATATGTCCTCCTTCTACAGCTGAAATGTGTTTGCATTTACTTGCTGTTCCCTGTTTCATCTTCTACCTTTGTTGTACGATTCCTGTGCTTGCTCCATTTCTGAAAGATGTTATTTTTTCTATCTATTCCATGGTAAATTTTCCATGTCTTTGCATTGATCATGTTGGTGTGGAAGTTTTCAAGTTGCTGGAGGAGAAATCTTGAGGAAGTAACTCTGCATCTTGTAGCTTTGTGCTAAAGCAACTTTCCCCATTTACCACGTCAAGCTTCAGCTCTCATCCACATAAGTGTGCAGGCATTACTCTCTTGTCAAAGCAGAGAATTGAAAACTTGCCTAAATCCCAAGAAACAGCTGTAAAATTTGTCACTATCAGTACAGCTGTGAACACGTTAAGAAGCTTCTAAAAATGCTCATGTGTGGAACAGATGGTTTGTAGCCGGAAGGATTTATTATTGCTTCCTAACAATGGTCTGATCTATTCTTCCTTTTTAATATGGGGAATTTTCTTGTATATCTCTGCATAACAGTTGAGCTGGCACTGGTAATCATTGCTAATTTATGGTGGTCATCTTTGTTACATTATTGACTAGGAGTTATCCAAGAACAGGGTCTCAAGGTGTCGAACGCTGGGTAAACTGAGGGTAAATGTCCCTGCCCTGCAATTGTGCCTGAGTCCTAGTGCTGTGCTCTGGTTTGAATGAGCCTCATCTGAATATGACACCAGCTGACATAACCAAAAGTAAGTGGCAAGAGTCCTCTGCAGTTTAGAGAACTCTCTTGGTTTGAATTGCTGGTAGAGAGAAAAATCTCATCAGCTCTGGAGAATTCATTAGCCTGAAGCGACAGATCCAGGAGGAACCAAGTAATTTCTGCATAAGTAAGGCCATTAAGGAAACCCAGAAATTGCCAGAGTTGGGCTGTTAGCATGAAGCCAGAATATTTAAAAAAAAAATTAAAGGATCCAGAGTGCTTAAGGCACCAGGAAAGTACTGAAGCATGTTGCTCAGAGGTTGAATCTAGCTAGTAACATTTGTTGGGGACTATAGTCAGTATCAAACTTGCCAGCACTGACCTTTCTCATCTCACATTCCTTCTAGATTCTCTAGTACTGCTCTGATAAAACAAGCCAGCCCTCAGCCCCCACCTCTTGTAATATAAATGATAGGTCTGGGGGATTTTTTGCTTTCACAGAAATGGTGTCAATTTTGTAATGTGGAGCTGGGGGACAAAAGAGGAAAAAACAAATATGAACTGCCAAATTATGCTGTTTGTATGTCTGCCTAAATTAAAGTCTGTGTGCTGTAAACAAATGTTATTTATCTGAAAGTAGACAACAGATTGCTACTTTATTTATTTATACAATATACTTTAGTCACTCCACAAGAGCCCAAAAACACTCTGATTATGAAACACTTATTTTCCTACAGTATCCAGGTAACAAGGCACTGACAAGTGGGTAGCCTAATGAGTGCAGATTAAGGTAAAGCATGGAGATACCATGCTCTGAGCAGAACATCATTGTTGCTGGCTCTTAATACAATGAGGGTGAGCTATTTGTTTTCACTTAAATTCTGCTTTTGGTCTGTAGAATTTAGGTGGATTTTTAGTTCACAATGGAGCTTAGCCTGTAGTATACTTTTGGGGGTTTCACAAACTCTTGTAATAACTTGCCATGCTCTTCTCTACCACACTGGCATTCTTACATTCCACCTGTGTTTATAATTTTCTAGACCAACCACTGCTCAGGAACTGCTTTGCTGTGCCCTTGAAGTGTCCACCAGATACCTTCCTCTGCTGTCATGAAGACCTGCAGAAAGACCTGATATGTTATTTATCAAAAGAACAACACTTGTTCCAACAGCAATGTGACAAAGGAGGCAGGATGCAATGACTGGAGTCTTCTTAGGGTCAAATACACAAAAAAGGCTAGGCAGTGCCCTGAAAAGCTTACAGTCTTAAGGCAGACAGCAGACAAATAGTGGCAGCAAGGAAGATTTATGCATTTCACAGATGCAGAAAAGATGCTCAAAGCAAGATGATAATTTGTCCAAGGAAGTCCTTAGGAAGCTGGAAAACTGACTTATGCACAAGATCTTTTCTTCCAGTGTGGGTTCCATTTCTGCTTAAAGCAGCTGAGGGCCCATCTCTTCAGAAGCACGGATGTGTTTTCCTGAGTTTTTGTGCAGGTTTCCAAGTCATGAAAATAATCTTCAAATAATCTGAAATATTATCATCTTTCCTCATCTTGACTATTAACCAGTAGGTAATGAGAGCTTATGGTGTTCCTGAAACTCTATTCTGTGCTTAAATAGCAACAGTTTCAGCAGATACACTGAGACCTACTGTTGGTCATAATTTCCTTGAGCAGTTATGTTACAGTTTGGGTCTTTTTTCAGAAGTGTAAAAAATCTGCAACTTCAGCTGAAGCCTGTGAAGTTGAAATGTCTCTAAAACCTGATTTCTCTGCAGTGGACTTCTGGCCACCATATTAGAATATGCCTTTACGCAGCTTTGGCTCCACATGCCCCACTGCCAGAAAGTGACAGACTTCAAAACATACTTATTGGAAAGACAGTTTTCTTTTAAAGACTGTGGGAAGATGGCATTGGAGGAAGGGAGTCCTGCAAAGAACCAAAGGTTAATTTCTAGCTATTTTGTTATAGTTTATGGTGCTAGGCCATGGGTCAGAAGGGAAGTTCTGTAGCAGTGCAAGGCTATGTATCATGAGCCTTTGGTATAACAGTCTTTCTAAGTATTGTTACTATATTTGAAATGGCAAAAATTGCACCATGTATCAGTAACTTCACAATAAATAATTATGTGCCATGAAAAGGAGTAGAAAAGCTAAATCTATGGACTAGTGCTCCTTTTTCTAAATGCACCAGGTTTAATTGCTTCAGATGCATGGAAATTACATCCATTGCCGCCTTCTGCAGGATGTGATCTTGTGCCTTCATGTACATCAATGCACTGAGCACATCTGTGCATGGACTCAATAAGTCTAGTTCACACTGAAAATAACTTGCAGCTCTTCACCTCTGCTGCCAGTTACAAAAAAGGGAGCATGCAGCTCCCACAACTGTATTACAGTGCTGTTAAAAAGACCATTGATTATAAGCAAAAATCCCTCAGAGAAAGGGGGAACCTTTCTTTCCCCAGATTTGGAGAAGACAAAACAGCAGCTGAAGCGGTTTCATCTGACCACGGTTTTTGTTTTACCTCTTTCATGACAGAACTCATGTTCATAATGGCTCCCTAAGGTACATCACAGCTTTAAGATTTACAATCCAGTCTCTGCAAGGCTGGGCTGTGACACCTATGCCAGATGGTGTCCGCTAAATTACTGTCAACGCTGGCACATTTGTGAATTATCTGTTGCTTTTGGAGGCAGGCAGCAGAAGCTTTCCTATGTTCTGAGGTCCAGCTACTACACTGGCAAAGTTTTCTTTGGTTTATTTGTTTATTTTTAGTGAATGAAATCTCACCACCTGATAGTTCAATTTTATAATGCAGTCAGCAAATATTTTACTCTTTTCTTCTTCTTTCTCTGTCTTTCTCTCACTCTTTCTCACTCTTTTTAATGCAAGTCTGATCTGGCTAGTGATGTCACTCACACACCCACAAAAAATGTCTTGTTCAGAGCCTAGCTGAAGGGGTAACACCAATCAATCACTATGACTGAAAAGTACTTTCTGTGTGCTTCAAAGTTAACATAAAAGTAAGCGTGTATGTTTAAGAACAGATAATGCCCATTTTAGCATGCTCATCCTAGACCCTGTTCTATGGGCTTCTTAGCCCACGTGCAGGCTAGCTGACAGAGATGGCTTGTTTGCTGTGGTTACACCAAACAAAGTGATGGCCCTGCATGGATTCAAATCTCTTCATAGTATTTAAATAGTGTAGACAATGGAAGTACTAATCATCCTACTGATTAAGGAATAAACTGTGAAGAGATTTGATGGCTTAAAGTTAACTCAGAAAGCCTGTCATGAAACTGGGACTTGATGTCAAATTTCCTTAACCCTGTGGTATAACCTTGGAGAGAAATCATGCTCTTCTCTTAAGTCACCATTGATGGAAATAAAGTGAGAAATAAAGTTGCACTGAGTTACAGTTTCATCCTGCTGCTCTTCCTTGACAATTTCTTAAAAACACTACAAAAATCCATGAAACATCAAGTTTTTGTTGGCATGCCTACTTTCTTTGGAGTTGTTTCTGAGTGAAGGTCATTTCTTAATAATTTTTGCTTGTTTGGGTGCAGACTGACCTTTGCTTATATACAAAATATTTGAAGTGTTTTAACTGACTTTGCCTACAGTAATAAAAGTCTTCAAAAAATCTACTGTGCTCAAGAGTGCTGCACAGAGCTGTCACATCATTCATCTGCTTGGTACCTCTCTCCCTTTTCTATGTCCACCTCATTTACCTTTGTCATGGCTTACAGGATCATGTATACTTATTATACAATAAGATGATGACTAACAGGGTTTAGCAAGTAACCAGATCTTTTTCAGGGAGTTTATTAAATGGGGAAAAGGTTGTGTACTGTTTCAGATTTCAAATATACTGCAAGCGATAGTCATTTTTTATGTTTGAAGCACATTCAGTTCAAGATAAAAAACTTTGATTATTTTCCTTTCCTTCACACCCACAACCTTTGACTGCAGGCTGACTGAGAAGCTGAGGGTCTGATACTGTGGTGTGCTGCATTCATACATCTCTCCCTGGTTGCAGGATACACAGCATCAAGGAGGATTGATCCTTTAATTCCTTAGTGTTTCAGGAAATCACAGAGCAGGCTCACTTCTCAGGTAAATTAGTGTAATTTTGATAGCTGAATTGCTAAGAACTTAGTCTCTGATGTACAAGTCAGCCCACTTTACCTCTTTCCTCAATGTTTAAATGCATGTGGCTGTCCATGACTTTGGTGATTGTTTTTTTTTAGCTAGTAAACAAGAATGAGCCACATTATGGGTAGTACCAGTGTTTGGCTTGACAGAAATATTTTGTTTGATAGCAAAGAAGATACGGATAATGTATTTCTAAATGTGCAAAATGTACCTAGTATGTGGAGAAAATTGTGCAGAAGAGGAATCTAAAAGTCTGCTTCAGAAACTTGGGTAAGCATTATAGAAACCACAATCACATTGCAATTTTTTCTGTGTGTCAAAATGTAACTATGAGTACTTTATCTTCTTGACAAAATCACCATTTATAAGTCATTTTTCATCAAAACCATACAAATGGTAGTTGATCACTGCAAATGACTTTGCCATTAGGACCATAGCTTTGGTATTTTTCTTTCCTTTTCAGTATTAAAACTGCTTTGGAAGGCAGTGTAGAGGAACCTGGATGAATCAATAAGTGATTAAACCCAACTTTACATAGACACATGCATTTGCAAAAGCTCCATACAGGCTTCTTTGTTAGCTTGAATTATTTTCAACAACGAGGGAAACATTTGTCAGAGTCAGAAAGAAACACCACAAAATATTCTAAAACATGTGCCAAAAGGCCCGTGGAAATAAATGCAAAATAACCTTGGCTTTCAAGAAGGAATCCTTCAGGGGAATTTTACATTGTTTTGGGGGTAAGCACTTGGTGTTAAGGGGTAACACACACAAATTATGCCTACGTATGTTTTATCCCATTATTACTGGCATTGTAGAAATATCTAGATACCTACAAAACTGAATTTGTGCCATACCCAACACCAAAACTACCTGACAATTGTCCTTTTGTCTGGCCTAAAATTTCACAAGATAATTAGACTAGTCTTTCTCATTACACTAGGCTGTAAGAATGGCAACACTTAGCATTTTGGTGGAGAGACTATTCCAAGATTCATATAATCAACAGAAGTAGTCCACACCCACCTATTCTGATTTGAAACCAAAAGAAGTAGATTCTTTCTCTCTGGAAGACCAAAGAACGGAAATCGAAGTCTGATAAGCTCATGCTGACTTTCTGCATATTGAGTTTTTATCAGGCTTTCCTAATAGGGATATTACTTCTCTGGTACTGTAAGCATGGAACAAGAGGGCCTGGAAAATTTTTTGCATAGCTATCATTGGAGCCTGAAGGTAGGAATTTCTTTGTCTTCCTGGTGTGTTCCATGTCCATGTATTACCAAAGGTTTTTAAATTGCCTGCAAACATTTGAGAATGCTTGCTCTAGCAAAGAAAACAGTAGTTAGTACTGAATATGTGGGATTTGATTCAGTGATAACTGGGCTTGCATATGTACCGTAGAAGTGCGTTTTTTTCCCCCACAAGATTCAGTATATCTGATATGAAGCTTTGTACTTGTTTTGGCTTATTTGTCAGCAGTCTGATATCAGTCGAATCTTTCTGATACAAAACTAATATTGTAGTTCCAGTAGAAAACTGGAACAGATCCTGAGCTTATGTACATTTTCTCTATAAAATGACCATGTAAATTTGTAGAAGTATTTTAAGGTATATAAAACTTTTTCAGGAGTTAAAACTGATCTCCTCCTTCTCACCTCTTTTTATAAAGCTGCAGCTGTACCTTGTACTACCAAAATCCCAATCAGCTTAAGGTCATTAACAGAGTGAGCCTGAGTTTCTTCACAAGTCTATTTGAGTATTTGCTGGCTCCTGAGAACATGGTAATGTAAAAGAATAAGATTTCACTTGTCTTTTTCTTCACTGTTAGCAGAGATTTTTTAAAGGTTAAGAGAGTCAACTCCTGTCTGACTGTCTGACTGCACATGTAGACAGAACTGAGTGTTGGCAGAACACTTTAAACTTTGCAGCATTCGAATATCTGCTGTGGTGGATTTCAAAGGCACAGTGGTGAGTCTTGCTATGTATGGTGATATTTTTCTAGTCATATCACTCTGCCTCTAAATTTATGTTAAAATGGAAGCACCTGGGTTGTCTTCTGCACATTGATAGAAATGAAGAGTAGATGGATCATTCTGAATGATATACCTGGATCAACTTGTCTCAATATCACATTAAAATTTTAATTTAATTTTTAATTTTTAAACTGTGTTTCACAAAATTTCCACTACAACTGGATGAAACAAGCAATTCTGGTGGGCAAAAGATTTAGGCAAGTTTTTAAATGGAATTTTTGAAGCCTGACTGATTTCCATATGATTCTTAGGCACACATTAATATTAGCAAATGCAAAATGTTATATCTCTATTCAAATATAATCACATATTTACTGTATATATTTTATGAGAGTTATTATTTTTTTTCCTTTGACTGGGACACTGTAAAGTTCAAGCATTGCGTCTAAGTCTGTGTTGACTGGTTACTAAGATCAGTGGGATGATTTATGGAAAGGAACGTAACTGAACTGGAATCTGGAGGTTTAGGTGGTACAGCTGCATGTTTAGTCTTTCATGGGACTGATGTCCATGAAGCACCCTGGGAATTTCTAAAACCAAGGAAGATACAGGTATGGAAGCCACCTTTGTCACAGTGATAGAGCAAGAGGTATTTCCTGCATGCTGGTGTGGACATCAGGTCATGTGCATGGTGGGTCAAATAGGGGAAAAGAGGCTGCAGGACCTGACACCATCCCATACTTCCATGGCACAAAATCTGGTGGTCACCCTAAGATCTGGGAACTTTTCAGAACATGTTTCCTTACCAGGTAGGGGCACCCAGCCATCATGCTGCCATGCTGCTCAGTGGCTCTTCTGGGCTCAAGTGGACATCTGGGCAAACATTAGCTGACCCTGTAATGCTGTTATGCAGGGAGCAAGAGGGAAAGAAGTCATCCAGGTTGGGGTGAAGTGTGAAACCTGCTGTGTAACTCAAACCAACGCTGCATAGCAGGTTGGGAGGGGCAATCAATTATTAACAGGAGAAATTGAATTAAATTGGGAAAACAGGTCCTTGTTACCCCTTGTATTGGGTTTGCATGGCAAGGTTTTGGTAGCAGGGGGGCTACAGGAGTGGCTTCTGTAAGAAGCTGTTAGAAGCTTCTCCTGTGTCTGATAGAGCTAATGCCAGACGGCTCCAAGACCGTCCTGCTGCTGGCCAAGGCTGAGTCCATCAGCGACAGTGCTAATGCCTCTGGGATAACATATTTAAGAAGGGGAAAAAAAACCCTGCACAACTACAGTGGAAGAGAGGAGTGAGAATATGTGAGAGAAACAACTATGCAGACACCACAGTCAGTGAAGAAGGAGGGGAAGGAGGTGCTCCAGGCACCGGAGCAGAGATTCCCCTGCAGC
>NW_008796051.1:2730472-2736984 GCF_000699145.1 Aptenodytes forsteri | reverse complement strand
GAGTGATAGAGCGGCTTGGTGGGCACCTGGCATCCAGCCAGGGTCAACCCACCACACCTTTGCTGAAATTTAGGCAGAATACCACTACTGAGAAAAGTTAATGGGGCTGTGAAACAATTAAAAGAGCTGCCCCTTCGTGATAGAGAAGCCCGTTACTCAGTCAAATTCAGCAGGAACAGTAATACCCTGATCGACAGAACCTCTGTATTGTAAAAAGCAATAGAAGTATAGTGAGATTTGAACTAAAAACCAGCAGTTTGTAGGGGTGTTTTTAGCCTCAATTAAAAGATATGAAATCAATTACAGACATTTTGGTAGTATAGCTGTTACTTTCTTAAGCATTCTGTAGTTTCTGTTATAAATACAGTTCATGTTTCTAACTGTGATGGCTATCTATCTCCACTGAAAAAGGGAATGGAGAAAGATTTAAAAAAAAAAAAAATTATGCTTTGCTGATTGTGTTTTGTTTCATACAAGGTGAAATACACATACATACACATTCTCATTGTGTGTATTGCTGGGTGCTGTCATTGTCAGGATTCCAGTGACAGCACAGCCCATAGAGTTCTGCTCCATCACATAATTTCATCGTACATAATGATTGCATATCATGATCAGAAATTGATTTGGAAAAATAAATATTTAAATACAAAGGTCCTTATTGTGCTATCAAGTGATGCCAATCCCTTAACTGAAACTCCAAACTGAAATCAGCAATGAAATCTCCGTTAAAATTAATTATGTGATACGGCATGAGGAAGTTGGTCCTCATTTCTGTTAATTCTTTTTTACCCTTTGGCATCTTGCTGGCTGTTACTGTGATGACCTAAAAAAACATGCTATAGGCTGGGATTGCAAAAACAAAAAAATAAGATGGGCAACAGAATAAAACCAATCTATAGGTAGCAGTGGTATCACAGCTGGTTCCACTACGTCAAATTCCAATAATTTTTTGACTCATAATTTACCATGTTGTGACTCTTTTTTTCCAAGTGGGGTGCACCATGATCTTTTGTAAACTCTGCTGAGTTAATAACAGAATAGTGGAGCTTTTTTAGACTCAAATTTTACTGTGCTCCACATTGATCTGCTACCATTTATTATTATGAACTCATCAGAAATAATAATGAAAATGGTGAGAAAACTGTGTAGGCCTGTAATGAAGTGACTCGCACATTGTTTCATATCCTTCTCTCTCTCACTTTTAAAGTCAGGGATGTTCTGCCTTTTAAATTGTAGAATTTTGGGGGTTTTTTTACCTTACATTTATAATCATTACAGTGGTCAGACCCTTACTTGAACTAGAACTATCACCTGAGCTTATAGCAGGCTTACCTTTCAGACTTGGTAAATGAAGAGTTGGGCTGGGGGAGGTATGCTTTGCATTTCAGGTATTTTTCAAACCCAAATAGAGAAAAAAAGATCACATTTGGAAGTGAAGTTCAGCGGTTAGGAGAGCCATTCCTATGTAAAATGGGAGTGGTTAGTCTTGAGTTTATTTAGGCTTGACCTGCACTTTCTTATCTCCTGGAGATAAAGTAAAAGGACCTGGTGGACTGTCCACCAAGAAAACAAAAACAGAACAAAAAAAAAATGGGGTAGTTCAGGCTAATAGGGATCCTCTTCAGCTGACAGTAGTAAAACAATCTGCTAATACTTTTAGCCACTTCAGTGCTTCCTATACTATTCCCAGTTCCGTAATCCTCTTAATTTATATAAGTAATTCATTTAATATATAGTGCAGACTGGGCTGTATTATACAAAGGAAGGTAAGGCCCACTTGCAGGACTAGGATTACTCACAGATACCTTTTTCTATCAGTTCAGAACAAAAGGCCTTAGTGGCTCTTTGTTGTTTACTGATATTTTTATTTCCAAAGATTGCTTTTTTGCCATTACTATTTTTTTACCTCCTCTTGACCCATGATGATGGATCTAAAAGAAACAATAATAATAAAAATTACCTGCTGAGCAGTGCAATATCACCTATTGTATTGACTGTGCAAGGTAATTTTCAGTGGTGTTAACAGCGCCACAGGAACAGTCTCTGGAAATGGCTGTGACTTTATAGACACAGAGAGGATATAATTGCTCTGTTCAGAGACGAACAGTTCATCTGACCCGTTAATTGGAATTAACACTAGTTTATTAAACGTACCAATGGAAACAATGTGAGTGAAGCTGCGTAAAGCACTGCCTATCACGACACTCCACTTCTGTTGTTCTTACATGAATTCAGTGGTGGAATTGACCCTATCAATCACTCAATTCTTCTTGTAACCCCAGAGCAAGAAACGAGTATCTCCAGCGCTTTGTTTGCCTGCTTGAAACTTGCAATTCATCTCATTTCTTAGTCTTGATGCGATCAATCACTCTCTGCTTTCTGAGCGCCTACAGCAAGGAGCTGTGGTCTCCCTTGCTGCTGTCTCCACGTTTTACATTCTCCTTCTCTCACCGCTTGTTTTTCATGATTAATAAAATTAATGTTGTTTTCTCTCTCACCCTTCTCTGGTGAAGTGCTGCAAGGCACCAGCCTTGAACTGCTTCTCCCTTTCCTTGCTGCCTCTCATGTTCCCTGTTACTGGCTGCAGCCTTGATTATGCCTTGTGTGGTGGATAAGATGGGTCTGAATCTTCTGGTTCATTCTCCAGTACCTCCACTGTCCTTATACTGTGCTGCTCTGTATCTCAACCCTGTCTGCTGCTGCTGCCCTGTGTGCTGGGTCAAAGCAGTCATTCTTTTGTGCTGCACTTCTTTTTCCATTGACTGCCGCTAAATTCTTCTGTGGTAGTGGAGCTTTATTTCCCCCAGTTTGTTCCATACCTCTAACTCTTATAATTTACATTAACTCCTTTTTCAGAGCTTTCTCAGTGTCTTTTTTTGTGTCTGCCTATCTAACAGCTCCTGAACAGAGCCAGTGGAGATGCTTATGGTGACCCTCCCTCCACTGCAGGCTTTACCCTGATGTCAGTGTTCTCCCTTAGCAATTGTCCCGTCATAAATGCATGGTCAGGGGCGTCTCAGGAGACTGAGTTAAATGTTATATGCTTTTCCAGAGAAATGGCACCAAATCACCTGCAATCCTTTCTCTTTCACAGCGGTGTTGTCACAGTTGTGCTTGTCCTCTCTGCAGCTGCTTTGTCCTCTTCCCTTTTCTGGAGGCTGCCTGTTGGGGAGGTCCAGTGCCTCCCAGGTTCATGGAGGGGCAGTGTCCCCAGAAATTGCAATGAAGCAGGGACTGCCTGAGGAACTCTGCTGCAAATTATCTTTGGGTATTAAAACATGAAGGAGAGAATGTTAATGATGGTCTGAGTGATAATTATTGAAAAGTTTCCTACCAAAGAAAATGCTCACTAATTTCGGTTAAACTTATAGCTGTCTTTCAGTTTAGGTTCATATATTGTTCCTTTCATAATAGTCATACAGAGTCAATTTGTAGAGGTATTTAGGCACAGGTTTCCAAAAGCACCTGGGTGTTTCCTCTCCAATACAATTAAAACCCTGCCATGTGCCGTTTTGCATCTTTTGAAGTGTCTAGGTACCTTGAAAACCTGTCCATCAGATATTAAAAATGCATGAATAGTAGTTTATCTTCTCCCTTTCCTTTCCTTTCCTTTCCTTTCCTTTCCTTTCCTTTCCTCCTTTCCTTTCCTTTCCTTTCCTTTCCTTTCCTTTCCTTTTTCCTTTCCTTTCCTGTAGCTAACTTAAGAGATTATTATTTTTTTCATCTCTGATTCATTGATGAGCAGCAAAGCAGTTTGGTAGAAAAGCAGAGATGAAATAACCCTTTTCCTTTCCTTTCCTTTCCTTTCCTTTCCTTTCCTTTCCTTTCCTTTCCTTTCCTTTCCTTTCCTTTCCTTTCCTTTCCTTTCCTTTCCTTTCCTTTCGCTATAAATACAAGTAACACTTTAATTACTGTTTCAGTAACATTGGTTTATTTGCTGCCTTGCAAAATGTGTCTAGACAGTGAGAAGAAGAGTATTGTGCATGTTTATTTACTTTCTTGCAGTTTATTTATTTTTTTAAATTTAGATTATGAACTTACATTGTCATCAAAAATCTGCAAAGAAATCACAATGCAATTTTAAGTTTAGGATGTTATTTGAAAACATTCCTTCTTAAACCTTGCATTTTGGCTTTTACTTTACCATACCTAGAAAAGAAGCATGAGGAATTTTGCAACACAAATAATGTGATTTCTTGCTCTAAAAAGTGTAGCTAGTTACTGTAAAAAATATCTGGAAAGGATCTTATGGCAATAGAACCATTACATTTCAGGAAACAATTCTGCCTATTGGCACATATGTTTAATACCTTGATATGTGGAATCACAGCTTTGATACTGTTGCTGAATTTGGCTGGATTTCACTGACATATGTTTTATCATGACAAGATATTCAGAAATATAGTAAATTTGTGACAAGTTGGCCCAATCTGTTACGTCATCTGACTGATAAATGGGTTTCTTTCTGCATTTGGTATTTGTTGCCTGATTATAGAAATGGGAGAAGAAGTAAGTCTAAAGAAAACAAGTGAACGTTTCCATTTACTTTGAATAATGGCATAACTCTAACATTTTTGGCTTTCCCATTAAATGGTTAAGAGATTTTGGTGATAAATTGTCTGAGATGTCATGTTACCTTAGTTAGATTATTTTCCTAATTGGATATGGTAATTTCTTCATTTTATTATGGCACTGGATATCAGGCCAGAAAGAAAATTAAATTCCTAATGAATAGTTAGATTACTTTTTAAAGAGATCCTAACTGATATATTCACATTTCCTTCTCTTTATACAACTAAGAAAAATGCAGCAGCATTAACTTCTACTCAGCTTGCTTTTCTTTTGAAGTTGTTCACGTTATTTTGAGTGAGGAGGGCGAGGGAATGGGTAGTAGTGGGAAAATTACATCTTCACCTGATGGGATTTGACTTTCAAGCTCCCTGCAATCATGAGAAAATATGTTAGTGTTTGATATTTAATGGGATTTGTACCCTACTTTGAAACCTTTCTCATCATCAGATTTACGCTGTTAAGCCTTTTCTGGAGAGAAGACAAAAAAAAAGGTGTGACTTGATCTGTCACTACAGATAACTTCAGCAAGAGCAAGGCAGATGTATTTAGAAAATTAAAGCAAGTTTAAAGTCAAAACAATATGGATTTTAGGGCCAGATGGCTGCTTACTGGGGTTTTAAAGGGCAGAATGACAAATCTGTCTAGGCAAATGATGCTCATTATGGAAGATTTTTTTTTCTCTTTAGTTTAAATAAGCATCCAGAAAATTACCAGGTTATGAATGTTTCATTTGTGTTTTATGCTGGCAAACTTTTCTTAATTTGGTGGGCAAGCCACAATAAATGGTTAAAATGCTGTCTGTAGAAGATAGGTGTGAGGACTTAACAGGTTCAAGAAGCTTGTATTTCAGGCTGGTCAATTTCCCTTGCTCTACGAGGACAATTTGGAAAGGTGACATGGTTGATTTCATTTGTCCCTACCCTACATGGTTCCAGAGGCCCATTCTGGCACTGAAGAATCACCACATTCTTTGACATACAAAAGTATCTTACCACAAAATTGAAAATTCCCCTAATTAATCAGGTGTCTGATCAAACACGTTGCATTATCCCTTTGTGAGCCTGGAGCAGGGCAAATGACAAGACAGATATATCCCAGTTTATTTTTGCAAGTTAATTTGTGAAAGCAATAAAGTATATGTGTAACATTAAATGATTTTTGTGAACCAGTATCCTCTATATTCTGCTTGGTAAGTGGCTTTGGGCGAGACTGCCTGGTTACATAAATTATGTGAGTGATTGCTAGCAAAAAGCCAGGACCTCAATAAACACAGATGGATGAAATAGCCACTAATAGAAATGTGCTTCAAAAAGAGTTACCCACATTCCTGCCTGGAGTTTTACGATTGTTCACTTTTCTCCACATACAGATTTTGAAGAATGTGCGATATTTCAGATGTTGCTATCTGGGTAGCTGCAAACAGTTGTCTGCCCTTTAACAGCGGTCATTGCTGACTGCATCTGATAAAACATAAAATGAAACTGTTCTGTTGGATAAATGGCTTGATGTATGGCAATCTGTGTTTTATGTTGACCAAAAGCCCACTGATGTATACTTAGTATGCAAATAATAAATACAAGTACAAATCAGTTGCAGGGACCTAAAGTAATCTTTTTTTGCAAGATAGTGTTATATCTTATAAACATATGTTAAAAAATTCAATTAAAAAGTAAATTGGAAAACTATAAAGTACCTAGCTAGAATACAAGGGTTTGTTTTATGGATGCTGTAAATGTTTAACAGTTTCCTTCTTTTTTCCAACTAGTTTTAATTTCTGAGTCTCACTTGACTATCAGTTTTTAAATGAACTGTAATCTATTTCAAGAGGACTATTAGTTTTATTGGAACCATTCTATAAACTGAATACAGAATCATAGAGTCATAGAATCATAGAATGTTTGTGTTGGGAAGGGACCTTAAAGATCATCTAGTCCAAC
>NW_008796051.1:2730165-2730415 GCF_000699145.1 Aptenodytes forsteri | reverse complement strand
AGTTCTTTGACCTGTGTGGAAAAAAGTCCTTCCAACAGAATATACAGATTTGCTTGTCACAGTTTGTTGTAGTTTAAGCCTGGCTGGCAACTAAGCAACACACAGCTGCTTGCTCACTTCCCCTGCCCCCTGGGTGGGATGGGGGAAGAACTGGAAGGGTGAAAGTGAGAAACAAACTCATGGGTTAAGATAACAACAGTTTAATAATTAAAAAGTAATAATAATAATAATAATAATAATAGTAAGGAAA
>NW_008796051.1:2727674-2729858 GCF_000699145.1 Aptenodytes forsteri | reverse complement strand
GGGGAACAACCAAAGAAAGAAAAATAAAACCCAAGAAAGACAAGAGATGCAAACAAAACCAATTGCTCATTACCCACCAATCGATGCCCAGCCAGTCCCTGAGCAGTGCCCCTCCTCCGCCAGCCTCCTGAGCATGAGGTCATATGGTATGGAATATCCCTTTGGCCAGTTGGGGTCAGCTGTCCCAGCTGTGTCCCCTCCCAACTTCTCGTGCACCTCCAGCCTACTTGTTGGTGGGGTGGGGTGAGAAGCAGAAAAGGCCTTGACTCTGCGTAAGCACTGCTCAGCAGTAACTAAAACATCCCTGTGTTATCAACACTGTTTTCAGCACAAATCCAAAACATAGCCCCATACTAGCTGCTATGAAGAAATTTAACTCTATCCCAGCCGAAACCAGTGCAGTTTTACCTGTGGAAAAGGCAGAGCGTGGCACAAGTCACTTCTTAAGCAGTTTTATTGTCTGAGAATGTCTTGTCTTTGTGCAATTTTATTAATTTATACTGGTGTGGGTAACTTGCTATAAAACCAAGCACCTTACTCATTTCCACTATAATTCTCCTCTCAGTCACCTGTCTCTGTTTTCTGATATTCTCTCATATAAATGCACACAAAGTTGTATCGCTGCTTGCATGAAAGTGATAGTACAGTTGTTTGGGGGCTGGCGGTCTACAGTTGAAAATGGTTGTGACCTTGTCAAGTCAGACCTTAGTAACTTAGAGGGTAGCAACACATGCAGCACTGTCTGTTTTTAATATTCTTTAATTTAATGCTTATTCTTGATGTTTTGCCCTCCTTCTTCATGGTTGACCAAACACTAAGGGCAAGATACTGTCTCTGCCTTACACTGGAAAGAAGAGGAAGAGATGTGGCTCTGTGTAACTTTGACTGTTCAACTGTCTGTGTAGCTAATAAAACATGAAAAAAAAGTTTTTTTAAATTTTTTTTTGAGCAGCAAGCAATGACAAGAAGGAAATGAGATGGTACAGACTAGAGGTATAAAAAAGTGTGATGTTGAGACTGTACATTGTTAGAAGCTTCTTAAGCAAGGAAAGGAAATAAGACTATCCCACAAGGTGGTATTCAGTTCTCCAGGGTTGATGTCCTTGTTTCTCATTTATTTTACCTCATCATTTCTGAAAAAAATTATTGAAACTGTAAAGCAAAGATTTTTAAAACACAGAAGGAAATGCTTTCATGCTGATTGCTAACTTATGGGACAGAAGACTTGGTGTCTTTACAGAAAAAGTACCTATTTGCAGAGGTAATGAGAATATACAGGTCTGTTTGTGTAGAATTAATTGCTGTATGAACACTCATGACTGAGCTTATAAACCTGTCCTTTGCTAAAAAAACTATGCATTTAATTTTACTAATGGCCAGATTTGTACATCCCTGTCGTGCATGGCTGCTGGAGGCAGGACAACAGAGTTTATTCTTACGTCCTCCTGAACTGTAATATCATGCAAGTCACAAAGATTTTGGGATCTTCATCTGGGGCTACTCTGCTTGTATTCTTGTGTTTCTGAAGAAAATAAATTACATACCGTTCAATTTACCCCTCAGCTGCACTGCTAGCAAAAGGTGAGTAGTATGCATTAGGGTGAACTATGCAACTTAGGTATACCAAGCAAGAAGTTTTGGCTTAGGACATTGACTTGGCCCTCAGTCAAGCCAGAGAAGTTCAAAGACATAGATCTTAGTCATGACCAGCATGCCCATTTAAAATAAGTGAGTGCTATCCCTTCTTTTTAGAGATGGAGAAACTGAGACATATGCAGCAACTGCTGTGCCCACATTAAATGGCTGGAAGAGTCTGGAATTCCAACAGCAACAACTCCCTTTTTCTAGTCCTCTGCACTGAAGCATTTAGAAATATATTCAGATGTGTTCTTATTGTGTTCAACACAAATACCTAGGCAACTTATATCACCTACCTGTCTTACATAGCAAAAGTGACCTGGACCTCTTTCAGCTCCTGCTCTCTGAATTTTCTAGAATACCACAGAAGATTTACCTTGAGTTAGGCTCTAAATATAGGCACATTTCCTGGGAAATCACCAGCATAAGAAAAGGAATGTGCTCTGCTCTTTTAGATATCAATAAAATCTGACTATCAAATTATTATTTCCTTAGGGAAACCTATTCATAGGATTGTTTTTCATAGAATCATTAAGGTTGGAAAAG
>NW_008796051.1:2723398-2727509 GCF_000699145.1 Aptenodytes forsteri | reverse complement strand
GTCCAATCTAAACCTCCCCTGGCGCAACTTGAGGCCATTTCCTCTCGTCCTATCGCTTGTTACTTGGGAGAAGAGACCGACACCCACCTCGCTACAACCTCCTTTCAGGGAGTTGTAGAGAGCGATGAGGTCTCCCCTCAGCCTCCTTTGCTCCAGGCTAAACAACCCCAGTTCCCTCAGCCGCTCCTCATCAGACTTGTTCTCCAGACCCCTCACCAGCCTTGTTGCCCTTCTCTGGACACGCTCCAGCACCTCGACATCCTTCTTGTAGTGAGGGGCCCAAAACTGAACACAGTATTCGAGGTGCGGCCTCACCAGTGCCGAGTACAGGGGCACGATCACTTCCCTACTCCTGCTGGCCACACTATTGTTGATACAGGCCAGGATGCCATTGGCCTTCTTGGCCACCTGGGCATTTTTGCTCAAGGTCCTGGGTGCGCTTGGTGGGTAATGTGGAAGGATGGGGGAGTCCAGTGTGTACCTCAGGGTGATTTAATTCTGGGTGAAAATAATCCATGATTGGAGTTTTATGATGGCAGTGTTACATGATGCTGTATGTCACCACTGCTGTGGCTACCATATATTAAAGGTATTACAGCACGAGCCTCTTGCTGCTAGCCAAGCTAGAGGCAAGAGGAGGAATTCATTGCAAAGTTAAACCTTATGGCCTAGTCCAAAGGGACCAGGGCTGGAGAATGTAAAGGATAAACCTTTAAATTGTTGTAACGCATGATTTGAATTGCATGTTATAGAAAGTAGTACAGCAGAAACCACCTGAACCAATGAAGGATGAACCTCACAAGAAGCACTGCAAGTGTAACAGTGACCTGACTTGAGCTGCTTTTGGTGCCCAGTAACTCCATGCAACGCACCACCTCTCCTGCCCTGAGTGAACCATAACAGATGAAGCCCAATATCATGGACCAAATGAACTCAATGAACAATTTATGGATATTTATGGACATTTCACAAACATTTTACGGTGAAAGGGGTGGTTAATGAGGATGTATTGTGATAAGGTGGGACCTGAACATGATGTAAATGGTATAGAATAAGGGATGGAGAATGTACTGGTTTTGGCTGGGATAGAGTTAAATTTCTTCATAGTAGCTAATATGGGGCTATGTTTTGGATTTGTGCTGGAAACAGTGTTGATAACACAGGGATATTTTTGCTATTGCTGAGCAGTGCTTACGCAGAGTCAAGGCCTTTTCTGCTTCTTACACCACCCCACCAACAAGTAGGCTGGGGGTGCACGAGAAGTTGGGAGGGGACACAGCTGGGACAGCTGACCCCAGCTGATCAAAGGGACTAGCTGGAGACGGCTGAACACCTGCCTGCCGATAGGAAGGAGTGAATGAATTCCTTGTTTTGCTTTGCTGGCATGTGCGGCTTTTGCTTTGCCTATTAAACTGTCTTTATCTCAACCCACAAGTTTTCTCACTTTTACTCTTCCAATTCTCTCCCCCATCCCACCAGGGAGTGAGAGAGCAGCTGTGAGGTGCTTAGCGGCCGGCCAGGGTTAAACCATGACACTCCCCACTGCATCCTTAACCCTGAAAACCTCATGCACAAATGGAAGTGTGGCAGCTGAATGTGTTACTAACAGAGACTGGCAGGACCGCTTATATCCTCTGTACATGAATTTGAGGCTTCCTTTTCTCTGATCTGAGTGTGAAATAGAGCCCCCGGAGACAAACTGCATCTCTTGCTGTGCTGTGACTCCAGCTGTCAGTGAGACAGCTGCTTTTTCTCTTGTCAGACTAACTTCCTCACAGGTGAGCAAATAACCTGACAGCTAATTATGCTGTGTGAATTCTTGCATTTTCATTAGCTGTAGATGAGCTGTAGATGAGCTTGAACACTTCTTCATACTGGACCCATATGGTCCAGTGCATAGGTTGTCGCTCCAGACCTACTACAGTTTCTTTTCATTTTTCATAGGTCAATTGGAAAAATAAGAACATCTAGATCCTGATCTTCTGCTGTTTTACCTGGGCGTAAGTTTATTGATGCCAATGGGATTTTACTCTGAGTGAATTTGACTCAGTATGTGTTCTAATTTGTACTCCAGAGCTGGCATAGTGTTTGATTTCATATCAACGTATATAGCAAACTTTCCACTTCTCTCTAATGCCGTTCAGCCCACAACAATAAAATAAAGTTGCTGGTTTAGTCTGACATTAAAAAGTTCATAGCATGCTAATCTGATTGTAGAATAGCAGAAATTTCTGGCAGGTTACTGAATCTAAATAATGATCAGCTTTGGGGGGGTGAAGCTGAGAGATCCGTTGTTTAAGACTACGAAGATTAGGAAGGTCAGTGGTAAATGTGGAGATGGATCCACTAAGAAGGCAGACACACAAAGACAGTGTGATGCTACACAACTCATTTGAATGTGTCTGTAAGGCTTTCAAGTATTTCTCCTCCAAAATTCTCCATGGAAGAGGAGTTCTTAAGTACTACTTATTCTTTCTCTCTTTAGAAAAAGCAATGGGTGAGTAAAGTTACATTCATGCATCAGGCTAAAGATCTCCATCCATTCCACCTCAAGGTGTACATATTTCAGGTGGATTATGTCATTATTCTGTGGGCTTCTTTACTTCAGCTTTGTACATGGTCTTGGAATACCTCTGTGAAATGTTGGACTGACAAGTGTAGAGATGAAAATCTTAAAGCTTGCAAACTAAATCTGTAAATACTTCATATGTAAATAAGCTTCTTGTTAAGTTGCGAGATTAGCTGATGTTTTACATAAAACTTTGAAGGCTCTTAAAGCTCTCTTTGGCCCCACCTGAAAAAAGCTATAAGGCATATGAATTAATTCAGCAGAAACTGATCCTGTATTTAAACACTGTACAAAACAGCAATGTCTTCCAGATCAGTGCAGTCAGTATTTAATACTTTTAAGGTCTCCTCATCCTCAGAAAGGCAAAGTTGATCCTTAATGCATGTGGACTTTACAGACTAACATTTTAGGCATGGGTGAGGGCTGACCTTAGAGCATGAATGACACTCGGAGTGTCTTGGAAATGCCTTGGCTTTTCTTTAATGAAATCACCGTACTGGCATTGAAATACAGTTTGGGTTTATCTGTTCTCATGAATATGCATAGTTTAAATATACTAGTAGGGTGTCAATTGCCACTGAGAAAAAAAATTTCCAACAAAATGAAGTAGCTTTTTTGCATAGACCTCCCAATATATGAGTTCTTGGGCGGTATCAGCCTGGCTGGATTTGTCTGTAGCCTCAACATAAAAGGTTTTATATTTCATTACTACTTGCCTGAGCCATTTTGTGGCATTTTTGGATGAGAGTCCAGTCTCATCCCTGTCACTCAAGAGCAGTATATCCAGGGGCAGAAATCAAACCCAATAGATTTTCTTATAGAAGGAAATAGAATTGTTCTTTTCTTCCCTTCGCAATCTTGCACATGAAGTGTAACAGTTGCTGAGATGAAGTGTATCTTATGAGAGGCTGAGGTCTTCTCCTGAGGAAATTATATAAGGAATGAAAAGGAGGCTTACCTCACAAAACAGAGTAAGAACAATAATAACTATGTCTCGGATAGAATAAATAATATATTTAACTTTCAAAAGCTCTGACAAGCTGTGATGGGGGAAAAATTAAAGCTTCAACTTTTGTTTCAGGACAGCAAGTCTCATGACAGAAATGAAGTGAGTGTATGTTACTGTCATGGTTCAACCCCAGCCGGCAACTAAACCCTACACAGCCGCTCACTCACTCCCCCCGGTGGGATGGGGGAGAGAATTGGAAGAGTAAAAGTGAGAAAACTCCTTGGTTGAGATAAAGACAGTTTAATAGGGAAAGCAAAAGCTGCACACAAGCAAAGCAAAACAAGGAATTAATTCACGTCTTCCCATGGGCAGGCAGGTGTTCAGCCATCTCCAGGAAAGCAGGGCTCCATCACGCGTAACGGTGACTTGGGAAGACAAACGCCATCACTCCAAACGTCCCCCCCTTCCTTCTTCTTCCCCCAGTTTTATATGCTGAGCATGATTTCATATGGTATGGAATATCCCTTTGGCCAGTTGGGGTCAGCTGACTCAGCCGTGTCCCCTCCCAACTTCTTGTGCACCCCCAGCCTGCT
>NW_008796051.1:2701843-2722795 GCF_000699145.1 Aptenodytes forsteri | reverse complement strand
GCCTTGACTCTGTGTAAGCACTGCTCAGCAATAGTGAAAACATCCCTGTGTTATCAACACTGTTTTCAGCACAAATCCAAAACATAGCCCCATACTAGCTGCTACGAAGAAAATTAACTCTATCCCAGCCAAAACCAGCACAGTTACATAAGTAATTTATTTGTGCATCTTTGGCATTGTAGCACTAATAGGCTTGCTGACAGGTATTCCAGGCTGAAGTTTGTCATGTCTGACTCCTTAGTCTTTTCAAGCAATTGAAGAAATAGCTTTGTGCAGGCTGTCAATGTCAGACACCAGCTCATTCACATACATAAAGCTCAATTAGCTCCCAGAGAAAGCATATTTTAAAAATGCAGTGAGCCGCACCATGAAAGATAGGTAGATAAGTGTTACACAAACCCAAAATATTTACATGGACAAGCAAGAATACCACAGTAGCTGTGATAGGTTCTTTCTTTATTCTGTGCTTTTAATTATTTAGTGCTATTGTGATGTAAGGATCATTTATTAATCACCTGATTTTTTTTTTTCTTGGCCAGAATTCACTGTTCTGATAGCTGCTGTCTTATCATCTTGTAAACAGCTGCCTTCTGGTTTAGGGTACTAGCACATACATTTGCACATATATCCTGGATCAAACCTCGGACTGGAGCCCATTAGGGAAAGCATATGCAGGTATTTGCCATGTGACTGTGGCTTTTTTGATACTTAATACATGTCGTTATCAGTGGTCATTTAAGAATCTGTGTGATTTATTTTTGAGTGAGTTTATTTATTTTATTGTGAGTTTATTCATGAAGATTCAGGAATAACAAAGACAACAGGATCTTAATCATAACAGAGGCAGTGGAAATAAGTTGGAAAGTAAAGAGAAATACAGGAATAAGAAAAATAGTCTGGAAATGCTTGTGAATAAAAAGAGGAACAGCTTCCATAAAGGTGGCTGGGGATCTTGTTCCCATTGATTTTTAAGACTTTTCAAGGAGGTGACTTCTAGCAGAGTTCAGAACTGAAGTGCCTTTAAAAATATGGCTCTGTAGTCTCCAGTGTTGCTATAATTAACAAACCAGAAGTCTGCTTTCTGAAATGTACTTTATTTTTGCATACTTCACCAACTTTCTCTACTCAAAAGAAGCTCAGAAAGAGCAACCATCAAAAGCCAGCAAGTGATAGGCCTTGCAAAGCTCTGGGATTGTCTAGGTGAGTATCAAACTTGGTTGGTTGGAGATAGCTGATCCATACTTTTGACTCTGGAAGCTATTCCAAGCCCTGTCATTTTTTTTCCCACTGGCTTCCTTCAGACTTTGCAGTTGATTGCATCCTGTTTCATATTTGGTGTGATCTACTCTTGTGTATGTATGTATCAGTATATGCTGTGATATACTGATAATAACCTAAGTTTTTCTTGTTAGTGCTTGTGTTAGGAAGCAGACAACTTGTTATTATGAAATTATGTGAAAACAGTCCTGTCTTTAATATGTTGATGAAGATAACCAGAAATAACTAGTGGCAAATTATTTATTTTTTTCCTCTTCAAATTACCTGCCAGTATAATTTGGCAGGGCTTTGATACTTCAGAAATTAAATAAAGCTTAATTTTTCAAAGAGAACAGTCACTCCTGCAAGAGTAATTCAGGAATTGTGTAAGCTTCAGTCTCACTTTATTAATGTGATTTAGTTCCATTGGTTTCAAACAGGTGACATCCCTAAAATTATTTTCAAAACATGTACTTTATTTTTTTAAATATCAATTTACAGGCTTAAATAGGCATATATGGTACCTCTTCCCATTGTCTCTAATTATTTAAACATTTTCCATGACCTGGCACTATCCCCTTACAAATTAAATAAGAGCTATTAACAGTTTAAGAGCTTAATCCTACTGATGAGCAGGTCCCAAGATTGATTTCAGGGGGAGTTATATGCTTAAGTAGCTTTTGAGGATCTGTACCTCTGGGTCTTGCTCAAGGTACATTGAATGTCTACTGGAAAGCACAAGGTGTGGCAGCCCCCTGAGTCTTTCTTTAAATTAACTTGAATTTTGTGCTCATTGAAGCAAACAGTAAAATTTGCACCAGCTTCTGTGGTAGAAGTTCAAGCTCAGAAGGAAATGCATTCTTAGCACCCTGAAGCAATAACAATGCATGGACATTTAGGAAAAAAACAGGATGGTACAAATGAGT
Source organism: Aptenodytes forsteri (assembly GCF_000699145.1). NCBI lineage: Eukaryota > Metazoa > Chordata > Aves > Sphenisciformes > Spheniscidae > Aptenodytes > Aptenodytes forsteri. Next base: position 2,720,612 of record NW_008796051.1, on the reverse strand, counting down.
CTTACAGGTAGGGAAGATACATATTTGAAATATAGTAAGTATATATAAAATAAACTGTGCTTTTATAATACTGAGATTCTGGCTTCTGTAAATCTGGTGTGGATTGCAAGAACAAAAAAATTCCTGTTTAAACCTAGTTACCTGAAGTAATACACAAAATCTACTAAAAATATTAATGCCATGTTTTCATGGAGAATTGCCTGTGGATATTCTGAGTTTTTTGGGGGCTTTCATTTTTCTTTGTCCTGTATTTTCTCTGTTGACATTGTTCTCTTCACTCTTTTCTTGCCCATGCAGCACTCTAAGGTTAGAGGTATGGTATACATTATGCAGAAGTGGGTTTAACTGGCAAAGCTAACAGGACCAAGCCAGCAGAGCTAAACCTCAATAGTATTTCTGTTTGTAGAGATGTGTTAAGATTTAATCTTTGAACACTCTTTTGTTTCCCCTTGCAAAGCCCTCCTAACCAAACTTCCTGCTTTCCCTGTCCCCTTACCTCTCTCTCTTCTTCAAATCCCATACTGGGAGAAAAGCTTGTATGTGATGGTTGTCAGCAGAGCAATCCTGAGAATGAAGTCCTTGGATGTGAACATGATGGTCTTCAGGCAGTGATATGTGATGGTGTGATTGTAATTGGGCATCTGTTACAATGTGAAGATTCACAGATTAGTTAATGGTAGGAGTCCCCTTCTCTTGGAAAACACATTGAAGCAACTTTTCTAAATAAATGATGTAGAATATTGTTTTTCATGTGTACTGTGCAAAACAGAAAAAATATTTCTTATTTGGGGTAACCTTTAGGATTCCTCCGAGGAAGACTGCATTATCTGTTGCTCTTAAATTAAATTTTTTAGGCCATTGTTTCCCTGAAAATGTATTAAATGCCAACACAGTCTCTACTTTCTACTAATTCTCATAATGCCTGTCTTAGCTGAAGTTTGGATTTTCAAGAACTGTCATCTTAAATATCAGTTCTTTCATTCTGTTTTCTTACATACAGCAAATTCTTTGAATACCTCTCTATCTCCATTTTTCAGACTGATCTTTTGTGCTCAGTTTCTTTTTCAGATATTATTTATTGTGCATACCTCTGAATAACAATGCAGAGTGACATCTATTTTTTTGCTTTTCATTGTTGGACAGAGTGGTGCTGGATTCCTCAGACTGAGAAGTAGTAGAAAAAAATTATTGGCCCTTCGTACTCTGCAGATTTTGGAAGATGTTCTTTAATTTGTTGGCTTCCTATAGGTGAGCTTATGAGGGTTTATGTCACTGCCAAAGTCCATTTATAATGCAAAAAGGAGTTACCCACTAATGAATTCATAAAGCTCAGACAGAGTTTTTTTTCCAACTACTCTTCATGAAACATTTTCATTCAGTCTGGGCTGAAATTGTTTCATTCTGCTTTTTGTGAGATGAAAAAGTTTCTAACATATGCACCATGTATTCTGATAAATCGAAATACACCTTAAATGTGAATTTTCATTTCTGTTCTAGAATTACGCCTGTACATTTGCTGAAATTGTATGTGTTGTTTTACTTGAATCTTTTTAAAATCTAAAAAAATTTAAAATCTGAAGATGCATTCTTTGATCTCTCATATTTCCCTTTGAAAGCTTTGCAGCCTTGGGTGAAATCCAGGACTTTGCCACTGATTTCAGTCAATGTAGGCCTCAAATAGGTTTATTTGTCTGATATCTGGGACAGGGATGACACAGGATCAGAGCATATTTTTTAGAGAGAGAAAAACAATACAGGCATTAGAGAAGTTCTTTAAAGGTCTGTACTAAAGCCTGTGACAGCCTGAGATGTTTATAAATAAAAATAATAAAAAATTGTAGGATCAGATTGTAGTTTATGTAGTTAATGGAACTGGTGTTTTCCTGTGAGGAGATGATGTTATTAGCTTAGAGCTTTAATGTTTGAGTCTGATAATGCAAATGAAAATACATCTTTCTAGACTTTTAAAGTAGGAAAGTACACAGGGGGTCAAAACATGCTTCTAATATTTGATTTACCATATAATGTTTGATCATAAGCTAAGAGTGCTTTTTAAAACTGTAATATTCATCAGCTTTGAGATATAACATGTTTCATATGGGTGGCACAATGGTAGTATCTGTATAACGATGGTCTCTTTACCATTTGTTTAGATGTGTTTAATAATCTGTGTACACCTATATCCACACATGCACACACTCACACACACACATGTTCTTTTTACCTTGTTCCTTTTCAATAAAAAGTTAATCATGGCTGTCAAAGCACTCCTGTTTGTTATGTTAATAAAGGAGAAATAAAGCCCCTTAAAGAGCAAATCTGAATTAGAACTGAATCCAAATGAATACAGTTTAGAAAAAATGGTGCTGATTATAGAGTTGCTGCGAGTCAGTATAATGCACTAATAAGGACTAGAGAGTATGTTTCTATCTTTTTTCTATGTCTTCCAGTTTTCTGAACAGTTTAAGCTCTCTATTTTTCTGGTCCTGTTGAAATAAAATGTTTATGCAATAATGATTATAAAAGACTGTATCCACAAGCCATTAATGACTCTGCAGCTCACACCGAGAACAGTGCCAACAAGCACAATTTGGTTTCTTCTTTCTTTTGGAAAAAAAAAAATCCAGAAAAGACCCTCTTTGTTGCAGTGTTCCTCTACTTTAAGGTTTAAAATATGTTTCTGGGAAGTTGGTCCTGGCTGGAAATATATCTAGCATATGAATAAAGCAAAGTATTCTTGAATATCAGCTAGACTGGACTTTTCGTGACTAGCTAGCATAACAGTATACTCTCACATGCAAAAGTGTTGAAAGTAATGTCCTTAACCAGCACATTTTTATGTTGGACTTCAGTCCAGTTTGAATATTAATACCAGAGTTATAAGTCCTTTAACTGAAAATATGGGCTTATCCTAGAAATGCTGATTCAACTCAACAACAGCGATGCAAATGTTACTATTCTAATAAAAGAAGCAAAGGAGATTTCAATCTGTTGACTGGGAGCCCTAAGCACATACACAATGATTTATGGCCAAGCAGACTACCAAACTAAATGCCTTTTCTAGCAAAGGCACATTTTTCAATACAACAGTTGCCCCCATAAATGATTCTGCATTCTGCCACTGTACCTGCTGGGAAAATATAAGCCTTTTCTGATAGAGTAACATTGCAATCCAAGATTAAAATCTAGGAAACTTGTCAACAAAAAAGAATGAAAATATGATGGAAAATACAGCTATCAAATGAAAATGCCTTGCTAGTAATTTTTGTAATAGTCAATTCCATGTAATTTTCTGTTTTTTTCCCCCCTCCTAAGTGAATGGGGTGGTATGGAGGTCATTTTAATATTTTGGGTAAGCATAGCAGGAAACTAGGTATTTGCAACTAAAATAAAAAATAAGTCATTTAGCACAACCGTGACCAGGTTTTGACCTCACACTCTTTTGCCCCTGTGAGGCACTGGCCACTGTGAACATGTTTAATTCAATGTATGAGAACAAGCTGCTTGCATTAAATTGGGAATATACTCTTGCTCATTGTATCAAACTTCTAAAACTACAAGAGCACAGTAAGAACATACAGATGCTCTCCTCCAGCTACTAAAGGTATTCAGGTCAGGACATTACCGAGCCAGAAATAGTGTTTTATACTTAGAAGCATGCTGGGGACTTCTTTCCATTAATTTGCCCAGTTATTTTTAACCAATATAAGCTTTAGTGCTCAAAACATCTTGCAGTGAGGGAATCCATTTCATGCCAGCTGCAGAGACATCTCCTTTTCCTCATTTTGAATCTACCACCAGCAGAACTTGAGTTAAAGTTACCTGTTTAGGAAAGACTATCAATGCCCCTAAAAGGAGGTATATAGTACACCTATCAAGGTGCTTTGTTCAAGTAGGTGCTCAGAGATCATTCAGGTATTTCTTAAGTTATATATTCTTTAGATCATCCACAGCATTTTAGCCCAGGTTAGAAGGAAAAGCTGGGAAAAGAGTCACTTCCTTTGTGAAAACTGGATCTAAAAGCTAGCCTCAAGCCCTGTCTTCAGCAGTGGGTTTTCTTCTTTTTTCCTTTCCAAATTTTTTTTCTTGTTTGTTTTTTCCCTTGGTAATTTTTTTCTGAATTTAGAATTAAAAGAGTTTTTCTTTTGGAATGGACATTTTACTTCAAGCACATACTATATTTCAATATTTTTTCTCCCATTCTCCTTTTCTGCTTTGAAATACAATAGAATGATTACAGTTTTCTTGCCTGTTTCCTTTTCTTAATTTCACGTTTTCCACCTCTAGCTGTTTTTCCAGTTGGTAACAGGAAAAAGAATGTGTAAGTTTTGTCAGCTCTGACTTCTCCAAACTTCTGGAGTCAAAGATAATTATAACCATACCTAGTATTATTTCTCTGCTGATGTTTTTACCTAATTTTGCGTGACGGTCCACTACATTAGCTTGAATAGACCTAGAACTATTTTGGAGGACAGTAAAATATATTGTTAGTTCCTTATAATACATAACCGCCTACTGCATTTGACCCAGCTTACTCAGAAGGATAATGGTTTAGTTCTTTTGTCCTCTTTTGCAATAACTTTTCTAGTAGTAAGAGTTTTAAAGTAGAGAGAAAAGAAAATGCTTGACTCCTTCTCAGACAGATTTCCATGGAAGGAAAGATGTTCACTTTGAGGTTTGATTTTTATGATCTAGTGTGTCTATCTTGGGAGCAAGCTACTAGCTAACAAATCACTTGTTCACCAGTGTGATTTGTTCATATTTCTTAATTTCCTCCCCAACGTTATCCTGCCCATGTTGGATGAAATCACACTTAAAAAATATCTGATTGGTTTTTATTAGTCATCTGCCCTTGCCATGATGGGTTTAAGAGAATTTTCTCCAGCAGAATGATCTAGCTGAATTGCAGGAATCATGTGAGTGCTGGAGAAATCCACATTACAATTGGACAGGGCCCTTCCACAGCCATGATGGTGCCAATAAATTATTATCAGTGTGAGAAAATTAATGCTCTTTGTAGGACCCAGGAAGCATGAAGAAGCTATCAACAGTTCTTCCTACCTACTAATGCCGACAAGGCACTCCTGGGTTAAGACATTTGACTGGCTTATTTTTTAATACATTGAGGCAGCTGGAACTCATGGCAGTTTCTACCTGAAACTCCAGTACAGCATTTAAACTTCAAAGTGTTAACATGGTGCATACATGGCCGTGCCCAGGCATGCACATGTGTATAATTCTGTTTGTGCTGTCACACACAGAATTTCATTGAGCATTATGAGATCCAGAATAATGTAGATGCATTAGAAATAAAATAATCAGACACATAATTTAAAGAAAAAAGAACAAAAGACAGAAAGAAGGACCAAAATGGTTTTTTTTGAAGAACCAGGAATCGCAGAGAGAAAATGTGGGGAAGTTTTACTTCTTCAGTCTCTGTATTTTATTATGTTCACAGACTATTTTTGTTGTTGTGTGTTTTACAGAGTCCCCCAAGATAGCTTGCAACTTCAAGGCTGTGACACCAGTGTATAAACCTCATGCCTTTTTGTGGTATGATTCATAGTATATTCATGTGCTCTATTTAGACCAGCGTGTTCAGGGACTGATACTCTCAGTTACTCAGAGGTAACAGTTGACTTTTAATGCCTTCAATTCCAATTGTGCTGTGCTGTAGTAAATGAAGGGGAATCCAAACTGGGACAAAAATGTTTGGTCTAGTGATGGTTCAATGCTGGATTTATACATGATTTTATACATGAATGACCTTTCACAAAAATCTGAAAGGTCAGGCACCAGATTTGGGGCTGATATTCTTGCAGTTATCTGCCAGATAAATAAAGCTGACACATATATAGGGTATTATGGATAAGTCCATAGATATGTTGTCATCCAAAGATTTTGGAGCAGTTTGTAGCATAAACATTCTGGTGCCCTTACAGTATTAATAAAGTTTAACTGATAAGGGAGAGTTGTTTTACAGAAAATTAGATTGTTTCTCTAAGGCAGTACTGGAAATTAGTATCAATAGGACTTCTGATGAAATTTTGGCTTTGTTGAAGCCATTATCATATTCTTTATTGCTGTCAACAAGGCTCCAGTAACACTGCATGTTGTTGGACTGGCTGTCTTCTTTGCTAACTGTTAAAACCTTACTGCAGTAATTGTCATTAAAAACTTACTCAGTTTCTTAGAGCTAGACCTTAAGGGTTTATTAATATATTTACAAATAGACAACATGCATTGTAACATGGTAACTCATAATTTTTTGACAATGTTTGAGAAAATCAGACACTGCTGCAAGTACATTGATTTTTTTGAAGGTTAGGGTTTTCATTATTAATGTTTTCTTGAATGTATCTCAGCCATATACAGTTAAACATGCTGCTTTCAAAATAGAATACGATACATTTGCAGAGGTGGCTGTTGCTTCTTAACTGCTTTGTGCTCTAAATACGTTATAAATTATATAGCTCCAGCATGTTTATAAATATATTTATTACTCCCTGTAAGACATTGATAGGTAGTCCTTGTAAAAGATGGAAACATCTTGGTCTTTGGCTTCTGTTATGTCACCTTCTAATATGGCAACATGCTGAGAAAAACAAGGCAATAAAGCCTGTTATTTACAAGGCTGTGTCAAGCCTCGCCTCTGATAAATACTTTCAAAAAGTTTGTGGATATCATTTATCCATTCTATTATTAAAGCAGTGTCCTCTTCCTGACAGATGAATCAGCTTTTTATTTCTAGACAACTTTGTTGTGTTCACTTGATTTGCAGCATCACCTAAAAAGGAATGTTTTCCACCTTAGTGCAAATCAGCAAGTCAGACCTATAAGAAACATCATATTGGAAGGTATAACCATGAAAATGGCAGTCCTCAATTAATGATACCTTTAAATAGTTAACCTGACATAAAATTATTCATTACATTTAATTATGTAGGAAATGCAAAATCAGTGCAGCAAGCCTGTTTCTTGACTCAACTTTCCTGTTCAAGGTTGGGCAGAATTTGCCTTTTTACTGTAAAATGCTATTGAAACCAAACAACTAGATTGTCTTAAAAAAAATCCAGCAAAGATGATTAGAATTGTTGATACAAAATTAGATTTCAACAATTCATGTGCTTTTTATTCAGTAAAGGATATCCCCAATTTGCATATTCAATTATAGAGCAAACAGAACCTTCAATGGTACACTTTTCCTTAAAATTTTAAAATTGACTTAACTGGAACTTGTACCTGTCTTTTTATGTTCAGCATCCATTGCATAAAATATTTAAACTTAAGTTGACAAGTCATAGTGTGGGCCATCTTTGCTCTAGCTCCATGGGGATTGTGTGGTCACAGTAGAATTTGACTGCAGCTGTTTTAGCGTCACAGTGCATACCACATACAATTTTTTTCTCAGAAAAATTGTCTGAAGATGATTTGGAGGGGATGTTTACTTTAATAAACATAAAGAGTGAAAGAAATGTGTGTAACTTACTAGGGGGGTGAGAGCAACAGAGGGGCATATCCAGAATAGACTTATTCAGACAAATGGGGAGCCGCAAGACTTGCAACTTGAAGTTTTTATGGCCTTTCACTATGCCTTTCTGTTGTGCATAAAAACACGGGGAAAAACTAATTTGTAAAGAGACCTGTGGTGAGTATCTCCTACTGGTGTCCTTAAACAAAGGGTGATTGACCTTAAGACTGGAAGACAAGGCCCAAACTGAATCTGAACTCAGACTTTTTAAATCTTAATTTTTCTAAAGAAGTCTTTAGGATTTTCCCTGCTGAGTTCTCCATTAGTTGCTGAGTTCACTGAATATTATATTGTGGCTATTTTCTTATCAGAAAAGAATATCAGTGTTTTGGGACTCTGGATGTCAAGCTCTGGATACAAGAGCCTTGTCTTAAGTCAATTATACTTTGTGGCTCTCACCTTTATAAGATCAACATTTTAGCCTTGAAAAGTAGTATTTCTTGTATTGTTGAACTACAAAAACAAAAGACTAGTTTGAGTGCTACTGTGATTTCTTCTCTGTAAGATACTGCTTTATTCTGGAGATGCTTAAAATTTTCATGTTGTGTGTTATTTTAACATAAGTTCTATTTTTAATAAAGAAAGGTTGAGAGCTATTTTTTAAAAAGCAATTATTTAATAAAGTCTGCTATTCTAATTGTATCTCTTCAGATGACTTTAACTTGCTAGCAAGAAAGAAATGTATTTACTGTAAATTATGAAGTGGTGGAAATGCTGTACCCTTAAGATGAGACATGACTGACATGTCTTTTGAATTTCTCTTTGTCCATTAAAAACTCATGGGATATCACATATTGCCATGGTTCCATATCTGTTTTCCTCCAAAAGCAAAGTGCAGTAGAGGTATAGTTTACCTGTAGCTTTGCATTTGTTTTCCAGTTGGGATTTCAAAAGATCATGGAAGATTTAGATGTGGGAACAAAACTTAAGCTTCCTTGAAAATCCTAATCTGTATCAAAAATTTATACAGCTACATTTTCAACCTTCTGCACCTGTAGTTAAAGCTCAGTTGTTGCAGAGGACTCAAAGACTAATTTTTTTTCAAGTTTTCATTAAAAATGCATCCAGTCAGTTCCTTACCTAACTGGAAGCTGAAGTCTTGCAACAATTTGTCCTGTAATGTATTTCTGACTCTAACTGCTGCATTCAGTGTATGTGTATATTTCCCAAAGGATTTCATTCACTCCCAACCATGATTAAATTTGTATTTATCTTAAAATAAAACTTCAGACTATATTTTCCCCCTGTCACTTTAATATCATTCTGTTCCATAGCATGTTTGAAGCCCTGCCTTTTCTCTTATTTCTAACCCTTTGTAAATAAAATTGGGTCAGTAGTAAACAACGTCTTAATGATATTTGTTCTTGTTGCTCAGAAGCAGGTCAGGTCAGATTGCTTTTTGCCTGATCTCTCTGGATTGCAGGAATAACATCCCCAGCTTCATAATCCTTATCAGACCTATACCATAAGTATCTTTGATTTACATCCACTTTATTGGCTGGTAAAGGAAAGTAACATGCCCTAACTACTTTATTCCCGCCTCCCCCCCCCCCGTCTATAGATAGAAGATAAATATTTAAAATGTCAAAAAATACAAACTTCTAGGAAAAGATACAGTGACAGGAATTACTTAAGGATACAATTCATACTGTTATTTCTTTTTTCTTTGAGAAACAATGCAACAGAAATAGATAATAAACAGGTTGAAGAGCAGGAGAAGAAAATATGAGACCCAGTTCCTTAAATGTTTGCCTGTATATGTCAAAGCTTTCTTTGAAGAAACTAATGTGGCTGCTGTCAAGGCAGGACACTAAACTGGGTCAATACACACCATTTGTGCAGCACAGTAATTTTATGTCCTAGACAATTTCATGACATGAAAAAGCCACACATTTTAAAATGTATTTCAGTTTCTATGTAGAATTAATGATTTTTTTATTTTATTGTGCTGCACAAATTCCACGTTTGGTCTTGGAAATGTCACATTATTTTGGATCAGTAATTCCAAAAATGTGTCATTTTGGCAGACACATTATTTTGATATCTGTAGTTAATATAATGTCAAAGGAAATAAAACTGAGTCAAAAAGAACTATTTTTGCATAAACCAAATGAAAAAGTTTCCTTCTTTAAATTCAAATTAATATTTTTTATGAAATTAATATTTTTCTATCAAAAATAACAACCATACTCTGTATGAAAACTGTTATTTGCTTCATTTTACTTCTTCACTAGCTAATCCTCTTATTTTTATGTGTGGAGGGGTGAGATCATCATCACTTAGGATATTTAAGGAGGAGCAAACTAGTTTCTTTGCATGTCATAGGTAGGGTGATTTGGCCTGTGTGACAGTTCATCAGAAAGCTCTGCTTACATATTAAAAAACCCCTACTCAGTTCTGAACTTGTTTGTCTCCTGTTCAATGTTGCCTCTTGAAATATTGCTTTATTATGGCATTAAAAATGGCACTTTTTTTCCTGACACAACCTATATTTTATTTTCAAATCTGGCCCAAAAATGGTTCTGTGAGCTTTCACAAGAGATCTACCAAGGCAAAACTCAGGTTTGCTGTTATATTAGAAAGAATACACTGTTTATGAAGATGAGAATTAAAAAAACCCCAGATCTGTTATTTTAGAAGAATAAATGTGTTGGTGCTGCCATTTAAGAATAAATGTATTGTGGTAGTTAGCTTGCTAAAGTATTCAATGTGTAGGTATATAGCAGCCTTGGGCATGTGTCTCTGAACCCATCTGTGTTTAGTGCAGGTTTCTGCAGGTAGCTGAGGTGTATTAAACCTCATGCAACTGGAACTAACAGTTGGTTTCACTCTATTTCTCTGTATTTCCATCTTGAATACATACCAGCAACATAACCAGTGATTAGAGATGCAGATAAAAACAAAACAAAACAAAACAACAAAGACTACCTTTCTTTATTGCAAGGAACTACTTGTGGCATCCTTGTTGGATCTCCTTTGTGTTCTTGCATGCTGTATTTTTGCTTATACTGACTTTGTCTTGCTTTCTAAGTATGCAAATCCGTTCCTTAAAAGAGGGAGTAGTTATGTTATATATCCTAAATAAAAACTACTTTTCTGTATGCTTATAGCTGTAAACCTGCAGTTGAATAATGGAAAAGACTTACAGTTTCTTATTTATTTATGTATTTTTCCTCTAACTGTGGGACAGAAAGATCCTTTGTCTACCATTTTCTATTTTTAGCTGCATTTGTTATCAACACAGTATTGGACATAGTGAGGCCTGCTTAACCCAGCTTCCCAAGCAATATGTGGGAAAGGGAATATATCACTAATTATTCCCACCTAACGAATGTTGACATGAATTTTGTGCAAAATAACAAGTGTTTAGATAATAACTAGAAAAATACCAGTCTCTAATATAACCCTGCAAATTTTAGCATATCTTTCGAATGATGTGATCAGGTTAGAGGGAGCCGGTAATGTCCCTGGAGACACTTAGATTCTTTTTTAAAGGAAGATAAAAAGTACATGCAGTGTCTTGATGCAACAAAAATGGAGGGGGAAAGCAACTGAATGAGCTTGGTGACTATATACTGACGTTTCCTAAGGAGCTACAGGAAACATTGTGACCCTGTGAACAAACTTACTCCTCCATTCCTTCCAAACATAAAACTCCTGCTTGTACCACTTGAAGGAAAGAACCCATAATATTTGTCTTCTGCCTCCTTTTCTTCTACTCCTTTGTCTTCTCCTACACTTCCCAAATATACAATGAAATATTTGCAGTGTAATTCAACCTGTCATGATTTGTTTCCTGGAATGTGTCATATCTGGTTAAGGGGAAATTCAAATTTTAGCTGCTCAGCATTGATAATTTGTGACCAAGGAATGACCTGGCATGGAGGGCAAGAAGGTCCACCTGCAGAAGGGGTTGAACTGGCTGGACACAGGAATGCCAGGGACAGAAGGACTCTGTAAGGGAGTGAAATTTGCCTTGGTGATGAGACAAGAAATGTTGCAGTGTTGTCTTGTACCAATCAATTGGTTGTGGGACATGAGTGCTCAGGGGCCACCTTTGGGCAGGTGGGGTGGGGATGGACCCAACGCCAGGCTGAGGTGCCCTGTGTTCATGGGATTGGTGCTGGTGCAAGTGTACATAAGGAACCGGCTGGGGTCGCACCTTTGGAGACTCCCTGTACAACTGCTTATGGCGGTAGGACTCTGTCCAATGCATTGTGCATTAAAGCTCTTATATTTAAGCATAAATGTGTGCTTAATTCCCCAACAATGGCATTCAAATTCTGTCTTTTCTCCTTTTTCTATGCTTCCCCACCTACCATTTTGTTAAAGTGTGACACACGATATCTGCAGAAAGTAAACAGGTGGGATTTAAGGTAGATACAAACACGTGTGAGAAGATGTATTAAAACACAGACAAGATGTTAAGAGACAGTCTAAATATTGATTTTCCAGGTTTAGTCCATAAAGAGTTGCAATATTGGTTAGGATTTTTTTGTTTGCTTTTTCCCATTTACTGATGACAGACCATGGTTATTAGACCTTGCAGGCAACTGGCAGAGATTTAAAAGCTGAATATCTGCCTGTAGCTATCCTTTTGGAAGCTATAGTTTCTTGTTAGTGGTCATAGGTACTGCATTCTTCTGAGAGGTAGTTGTGAGAGGAATGATTGACAAGCTGGTTTAATACACTTTCAGCTAACAACTTGCCAAGACCAAGAAGCTGTCAGAAGAGATTGGTGTAGGTTTAGGGACTGTGTTTTATGTCTTTCTGAAATAACAAATAATTACTTCCTTTTTTTTTTGACAGCTGTTTTATAGATTTTGGAGCAGCTGGATTAAAAAAAAAACAAACCAAAACTAATGAAGATATTTTCATATGCTGATGGGCCCAAGCACGTTTTCTTTGCCAGTTCTTGAGTACACAAATTGACTTCACATGTGAACATGATAAGTAAATTTCAGTGACAGCTAATGGTTCTTTGTTTTTTAATGCTTAATATTGTCTTCTGTTGATGGTTTTCTTACCATCTTTGCATTCTGCATGAGGTGACATGGGAGGCAATTGAAAGGTTTGTACTGAAGTTGTTCTACCTATTAAAAGGATCTGTTCTGCAAAGTAAGGAATTAGCATTCTTATAGTGCAAAGAGTTTGGAAATAGGTTATTCATGGTGCTGGCTCACCTTGCAGAAGCTGCATGTCTGGGAAGAGCAGAAAGATGAATTCCCAAGAGTTTGTATGAGTAGTAGTAACTTATTCTGTCCACAGAAATTCAAACTATTAATGACTATTAATATTAAATGCTAAATCTTACATTTAGTGGCAGTGAATACATTACAAAAAATCAGGTTGTAATCGAGAAAATAAAGGTTTAGCTGAAAAGAAGGTGTGTTCATGGTTTGTAAAAACCTAATTAATAGTGATAATTGCATTGCACTTTTGCTGCATCTGTCATTTCAACACTCTGTTGTGTTTTTTCTAGGGTAGTTATGTATCATTGTCTCCATTTTGCATTTTGGGAAACCGATCTTTGGAGAAATTGCCTTATGAAATTGCCTGTTTGTATGCATGAGACCTTCTGCACAGCTGTAGAGCATCTGACTTGTCATGCAGTAGAAAAAGCGTAACCATGGTGGGTGCTGCTAAAGGAAGGGTGGTGCCACATTCCTCTCTCTCTGTTCCTCTCTTAAAGCACGTTTTGTTGAGTAAGCACAGCCTGACAATGGAAGCCAAGTGTCCCAAGTTCTGGGAATCTCACCTTCACTAGCTGCACCTCTATCAGCATAACGCTTAAGGAAGGTCATATAAAGAAAAGATGTGCAAATCTCCTTTAAAGGGGGAGCTTAATTTCAGGAAGTGTTCCATAATATCATTATGCTTTATTTCTGAAGCTTTTAATTTGGATGTATGTTATTGATTACTAAAAAAGCTTAGAAGACACCATATGATAGAACAAAAAAAAAAAGAAATGATGGATAGCTGAAAGGCATGAGAAGAGGGGAAGAAGTAATGAAGACAATTCATATAAATCATATTTCTGTTCTGGAGAATAAGCAATACAATATAGAGAGTCTTTCACTTCTTCATTATTGATTCAAATACAAAGTTAATTCATTGACCCTGTCTAGTTTCTGCTGGGCAAAGTGCCAGTCTCAGAAAGGCAAGCCCTCAAATTGCATCAGCTCTTTTCTTAATCAGATGTCTTAGCTATATGATTTCAAAAATTGTCAGTAGGCATAGAGTTTAGTAAGTACCCTCCAGATCTTCCATAATTTTTTTTTTTTTGTGGATCAGTGAGAGGAAAACCTGACCCAATGCTGTTGTGAACAGTGACCTGTCATCTGTCAAATACAGTAGGTTAAAGGCAGATATTAGGTGCTTGGCAACGTGTATGTAGCAGTCTCCCATACTGATTGATTTTGCAGTTGTTAAGCTTAAATTCAGATTGAGATTCATGTACTGGTGCAAAAAATGTGGAAATTTAATAGAAAGATGATCCAGACAGCAGTCTGGAAGTTAAGAAAAAAAAAAAAAAATTGTGGGGTTTGCCACAGATTATCAATATGACAGGGCACTTCTTTTGTGATGCGTTTTTCCCAAATTTTCTGTTATTAGTTGGTCTTAGTTAAACACCTTCAGTAATGAAGCTGTACTTACTCATTACTATATTCTGAAATAATGTTGTTGCACAAATGTCAGATCTGTTGTATCAGAATAAAATTTTGCATTTCACACAGGAATGCAAGCATAGGAGTCCTTATCTTCCCCGGGTGTCAGAGAAGGTTGGGCTAACTCCTTCTAGAAAGTGAACAGCTTCACTCACCTGGGTACTGGTGGTCATTTGGGGAAGGCATTATTGCACTGCTTTACTGGAGGAAGGGACTTTTTGGTGTGAGTTGAGAAGTCAGAACGATTTTAGTGAAGAAAAAGAAAAAAATTAAAGTTCCTTCAAGAACTCCAATGCTAGTATATAGAAAGACAAGAAGTAAAAATAATGAGGAAATATAACAGAATTTTTTCAGCATCTGTTTAATTGGACTTGGGATTGCATTCAATGAAGTTATCAGTTTTAATGCTATGTAAAGGTGTCTGCATATCTCAAATGAACATTTTCCTGCCTTAACATATTTATTTACATTTATTTACAATATAAATATTTTATATTTCACCCTAATACCTGTGCCTAATGCTTATTTGAATGTGATAAAAACATCTCTATAATTGTTTTTACTCTGTATTTCTGATTAGTACTTAAATTTCATTTCTTATTAATCTACTTTTTTGTTCAGCAGTTACTGCATGTACAAAACTATGTGGAAAAAACCTGGCAATAGGGAAGACTGAGTATGTTCCTACTAGCAAATCTACCTTAGCAATGACCTGGAGGGCTTTTTTTTTAAACAGCTGCAGGCACAAACAACTTGTGCAGCACTTCTGCTCTTCTGATTTTAATTACCAAGTATTCTGCTGCAGTGGGCATCAGAAAAGCTGTATTAACTGAACAGTGGAAATTCTTAGTTTGAGGCCAATGTGAAAGGCACTGATGGATGAGGTATGAAAGAGGAGGAAGAAAGCAAGAAACCAAAGGGAACCACAGTGAGACTGTGATTGGAAGGCAAGATCTCACTGAAGAACCCCCATTTCAGGTTTAATTCAGACCTGCATTAGGTAGATAAAGATGAATGTGAATTTAAAATAAGACTTAATTTTCATTAATGTAATTATCTCTCTTAAGGAAGTATTTGCTAGGTGGTGGTTGTGCAATGGAGTACAAAACTCTAAGTGAATAAAATCAATTTCATTTTTTCAGCCTGGCTTTTCTGTCCATTAATAAACAAGGCATAGAAAATATACTTTCTGGAGTAACGTGGTGTGCTCATAGCTCTTTTAAGATTGATATCACCTGAAATAATGAACACAGACACTGTTTTGGGTCCCTCTCACATGATATTTTGATCCAAGCAGACTATTTCAACATTGTTTCCCATATTTTACTTTATTTACTTTTTTTTTCCCCCAGATGTCAAGTAAGCCAGATTCCAAATATATTTCACACCTAAATGAGTGGACTAATGGAATGGTGTTTATAAGGGAAGGTGTATTTTATCCAGCACTCTGGACTATTAATCACAAGAATATGAATTAAGCTCTGACATGCTTATTTTTTGTAGTATCTATGAAAATTGCCTAGTTACTTCCATGCTGTTACAATGAAAAGAAACAGACCAGTTCTAAATGGCAATCTAAATCACACTGTAGTTTGAAGCAATTAATTGAGTTATATATGCCCTTCAGTCAGGATCATTTTCTATTAGCTCTACAAACTCATAGAGACAGGACAAAATAAACCTGGGCTGGTGAGCACCTCAGCCAGGAGTAGCAGAAAATAAACACCCTCATAATAATGAAATGGAAATCTGGATGGAGTAGGTGGATCAAGAGACAGTAAAAGTGTCTGATGAATGTGTGTCTGTAAGAGGGACTGAGACTGAAATTTAAAGTTGTTTTATGTATTGGATCAATGATTTCCTCTGTGGAGATTCCCAAGTTGCACAGTCCCATAGTCTCAAAACTATTCAGATTTTACTCTAGCTATTGGGAAGTTGTCCTGTTGCGTTTGATAGTGCAGGTACTAGACCCTCTTTTTATATTTTTTTTCTCTCCCCCTCTGCCTTCCCTGAATGAATACTGTTTTTGCTCTAGGATAGCTGACTATCTCCTACTGCAATGTCTTATCAGCCTGCCTACAATTAAATTCTGTCCTTGAGTAGGATCTCTGTACCTATAACATGATGGTGCAGTTAGGTAAGAAGTATCAAAAATAGTCATATAATCACCAAATTTAGTGAGGGTTTTTTATAATTGAGAATAATCAGGAAGTTTAAGGCCTCAAAGCCAAAACAACCCTCCTGCCCTCTTTATATCCCACTGACAGCATCTCGTGATACTTGTCATGCTGTGAATTAGGTCTGCAGGCTCAGATCAATGTTCTTCACAAATTTAAAGGCCTTGAATATGTATATTTGGTTTGCCTTTTATTTCCAGAAGTACTGAAAGTGATCTAACTACTGTGCAACACAACAGATAAACTGATTCCCCAAACAAATAACATAGGAACTACTGGGAAGTGTCTGTTATGTTTACATTTATGGGTTTATATTTGTCTGTAGTGCAGGTACTAGACCCTCTTTTTATATTTTTTTTCTCTCCCCCTCTGCCTTCCCTGAATGAATACTGTTTTTGCTCTAGGATAGCTGACTATCTCCTACTGCAATGTCTTATCAGCCTGCCTACAATTAAATTCTGTCCTTGAGTAGGATCTCTGTACCTATAACATGATGGTGCAGTTAGGTAAGAAGTATCAAAAATAGTCATATAATCACCAAATTTAGTGAGGGTTTTTTATAATTGAGAATAATCAGGAAGTTTAAGGCCTCAAAGCCAAAACAACCCTCCTGCCCTCTTTATATCCCACTGACAGCATCTCGTGATACTTGTCATGCTGTGAATTAGGTCTGCAGGCTCAGATCAATGTTCTTCACAAATTTAAAGGCCTTGAATATGTATATTTGGTTTGCCTTTTATTTCCAGAAGTACTGAAAGTGATCTAACTACTGTGCAACACAACAGATAAACTGATTCCCCAAACAAATAACATAGGAACTACTCAGAAGTGTCTGTTATGTTTACATTTATGGTTTTATTTATTTGTCTGTTTCTCAATCTGTTCATCTACACATGGTATAAATTCAGTGGAAACAACGGCACTGGGCAGGAGTGTAATGTGTTAAAATACAAGTGTATTATGGATAATTACACTGCCTGTAATGGTGTCTGTGTGATTTCTTTCTTGAAAAGGTGAGGAGGAAGAAGGACAGGCTTGTATAAGGTCATCTTTTTTGCCTGCTGATGCAGAGTTATTTCAACTGTAATATAAAAAGAACAAACTAATTCCCTTATCTGATGACCTATGCCTTTTCTACCTGAATACTAGAAAGATTTTCTTAGGCCTTTGAGTTTTCTTTTAATTCTCTCTGTAGTCATATCAGGCTGAAAGGCTGCACTCACCTGGGTTTATTTAATGAAACTCTCTAATGGCATAAAGTAAAATGCTGAGAATATAAGTATTTGGGATCTTAAGATCTTGGTAGGAAAGTAATTAACAAGGAACAAAAAATGGCAAGTAATGCTCCTAGGAAGGAAGCTGTGCCATGTATGAGAATTTTAAAAGCTTTCAGGCATTTTTCAAATAGTGCTTAGAATAATGTTAGGAAAAAAACCCACCCAAACAATCACAAAAATATGATCAAATTGAATTACTTTTCCTTAAGCTTAATTGTCCTATTTTCTTGAAGACACTAACATTCTTGCCCTTAAAGTAAAAACCTAAGATGAGGGTGTTCTGGGTAAACACTCAGGAGATATCAGTAATATTTTCTGCAGGACTTTGGGATTGTCTGTCAAATTCTTGACAAAGAATTTGATTGTAGGAGCTTGATTCACCAATGAATAGTGACAGAATTGTTTACATAGAACTTAATATCTCAATTTTTCAGATTGGGTATAGTTTCTTAGAAGTCATTGTACTTATTTTGAAATGAAGGTCTGACCTGATCCTTTCAGGTTTTTTGAAAATTTGTGTTTTTTTAATCCTCACCTTACTTTTGCATCTCATTAGAGGTGATTTTTAGGAGCTACAAGGTGACTTTTGTCCCTGGGCTGGTGAAGATGTGTTTCCAGCCAGCATAAGACAGTCTCATACTAGTGAATCTGAAGCCAGTACAACCAGCTATTGGCTTTACCAGCAGTGGATACTGATGTTCCTCTTGAGAGATTGACATGAAAAACCATTTATGATCAATGAAAGGGATAATTTTAAAAAATTATTTTGTATTTATTATTAAGTGCTGAGGGGAGGCTCTGTGTATGAAATATGGAAAAAGCAGTCTCTTCTCTAATGGACATCTTTGCTTGTGAGCAGATGGAAGCATGAGAGATGGCAAGATCTTTGAAGAATGGAGTTTCTTTCTTGATACTGGGCTCAAGCAAAGTGCACCCATCTGAAACTGTCTAGTTTTTGGCTTTGACATAATCTGGAAGAGACATGAAGAGATCTAGATCCTTATCTGTCCTGGTTTTGGTAGGGATAGAGTTAATTTCCTTTCTAGTAGCTGGTACAGTGTTTTGGATTTAGGATGAGAACAAAGTTGATAACACCGATGTTTTTTAGTTGTTGCT
>NW_008796051.1:2687635-2701714 GCF_000699145.1 Aptenodytes forsteri | reverse complement strand
GCTGGGCATCGGTCGGCGGGTGGTGAGCAATTGTACTGTGCATCACTTGCTTTGTGTATTACTATTATTATCATATTATTATTATTATCATCATCATCATTTTATTTCAATTATTAAACTGTTTTTTATCTCAACCCACGAGTTTTTCTCACTTGTGCTCTTCCAATTCTCTCCCCCATCCCACTGGGTGGGGGGGAGTGAGCGAGCGGCTGCGTGGTGCTTAGTTGCCGACTGAGATTAAACCACGACATTATCCTTACGTGCAAGTGAGATGAGTTACATACATGCAAATGAAAGAAGGTGCAGAAATAGAAGTAGAGAAAACAAATTAAAATGATGGTAGTAACTTGCACTGTTAAGGAAGGAAACAGATTTTTCTGAGTGAAAACATATCTGTCCAACTAAATTTGTGATGAGCCAAGAGGACATAGACTTACTGAATTTTGCAGGTGCAAAGGTAGTCTTTAAATGCCTTTGACTGGAGAAATTATAAAGAGTCAGTCAAATGATTTGATTTCCAGACAACATTTCCCTTGGGGGTACAAAGGACATTCATGGGAATTTGAGAATATATAATCATCAGATTTTTGATGAAATTTCTTATCAGCTGATAAAGAAAAATTCAAATGCTGGTCTGTGTATTTTTAATTTAAAAAAGTAAAATAATTTACAGAACTTTTTTAATATGCTTACAGAACAAGTCTGAGAGAGGATGAATTGAGAGGAGTTAACTTTCTGTACTGGATACACAACTTGCTGATGCTGGTTTGATTTTTCAAAACAACATTTATAGCATATTCAGGTGGTTGTTGATCTACTTCACCTACTCTTTTTGCGTATGGGTAACTTAAGAGGTAGCACAATTAATGGTGACCACAATAGTGGTCACTGTGTAAATACTATTAAATACTTTTTTTCAGTATTGTTTTTTCTTTGTATATCACCTGCAGTTTAAAGATCTTTGGATACTGGAGGCTTTATATAATACGGCTTCACAATGGCTGCTTAAATATAGTCTCATCCCAAGCTGAAATACGGGAGTAAGAAATGATGCCCCAAACCATGTGATTTCCAAGACAGCTGTCAAAATCAGATTATTAAAACATTAAAAGCACCTTCATTATCTGTCTGTCAAGTACAGGTACCTGATTCTGTCATAGCTGAAAAGGATTTTCTTCTTCTTCACAGCCCTTTTGATCTCTCAGGATGGGAAAATTGAAGATACAAAACCTCTTGAAACACTTCGGGAATGACACTGCTGCACCTGACCCCCTGTCAGAAAGTCACCTGTGTTCACAGTTGTCTCCACATCTTTTGAGGAAAGGATGAACATGAACAGGGTGGTTGGAATAGCACATACTGCTATGGTATCTGCCATTGAAGCTGGAACAAGATCTGGGCTATGCCATCTCTCCCTTTTACCTGTACAGAGAAATCTTTAGAGTGGAAACCAGAAGTAACTTTGGTGCACATTTACCATGTCCACAGCCATGAATGAAGGTCACTGAGCTGCCCAGACCTGGAGTGTGCTGCAGAGCACAACTTGCCTGTCTCTTCCTTCATAACTACTCAGTCACTATGGCTAGGGTTGTACTACTTTCTAAAAGCTGTGAGAGGGATCTGGGAAGCTATGGTTGTCAATGAGAGGATGATTATTTTCCCATTCTCTCCCCAAGGATTTAATCCAAAGCTGTCAATCAAGCAGTGTTCATAACAAGTAAGTAGGATCCTAAAATAAGTTACTGGTAAAGCCAGGAAAGATAAGGATCCTTTTGAGTGGTGTAGTTCCAAAGGACTTTTTAATTGTAGCTCGGTAGAATGGAAAAGGCAGAATTATTAACAGAGTTTCCTTCTCCTGTTTGAGGCACAGGTGAAACCTTGGGTGCTTGAAGGGCCTGGCATGGCCTGAATGTCCCCTGCAGAGGGCAGGGGACTCTAACAGTCTTCTTGCACAAAGCCACTTCATGAACTGTCAAAATATCTCTAAGAACTCTAAAAGTTTAATTATCACAAGTTTTAGTTTTGACTAAGTTTAATTTTGCTGAAGGCATTTTTTCTACAATTAAAACCTGATGACTGCTAATTGCTGTCCCCTTAAATTTGCCTTCAAATACAGTCTTGAAGTTCTCAAAGACATTATTATAATCCAATACTATTTCTTCAGGCACAGAGATCTTATGCTAAACCATGTGCCAAAAGTTTACAAATGATACTATCCCTTGAGTAATTTTTATCCCTTTCTAAGATCTCTATTACTGTCACCTCTTAAGTCTTGATTTCTTTAGTTAATAGAGTTGAATTGTAGTTGCAGCACGTGTGAGAAAGGAATTGTAGTAAATCTACATGTCAGCTATTACTATTAATTATCTGCATCTTGCAAGTGGTGGAAGGTATCCCACCTTCCTGATCTACAGATAGTCTCTGCAGCACTAGCAATAAGGTGGGCCGGAGTCAAACAGCATAACATGTGGCTGAAAAATCCTCCATTTTTTAGAGCTATGCTCTCTCTGCCTTGTGCAGTCACCTGTCTCTGTTAACATTTTTCAAATGCTGGGAAGTTAATCCTGTTTATTCCTTGGCTTGCATGTGGGCAGCAGATAAACTTGCAACGCCAAATCTCAGGGTTGCCTGTGTAGGCCCATTAGCCTTTTTGCATCATGCTTAATTACCTCAGGGTAAGGTAGGGTCAATACAGAGAGATTGCAGCTGTCCTTTGCCCCCTAAGGATGGTTTGACAGCTAAGAGACTGCGGAGTGGTTAGAGGTTGCTGATGGCAGCTCAGTGAGCACCTGAGATATGAGCTTTCTTCTGGCTACTGTCCTTCAAAAGGGCACTGGTGGACCTTGTTTCTTGTCCCACAAAGCCCTTTGGATGCCTGTGAGACCAGAGGTGTTCATAGTCTGCAATGTCCAGCAAGGTGTCTTGGTGTTTGTTGTGGTTTAACCCAGCAGGCAGCTAAACACCACACAGCCGTTTGCTCACTCCCCCCGCACCGTGGGATGGGGGAGAGAATTGGGAAAAAAAAAAAAGTAAAATTCGTGGGTTGAGATAAAGTTAGTTTAATAGGACAGAAAAGGAAGGGAAAATAATAATAATGATAATAATGAGAAAAGAATATATAAAATAAGTGATCTACAATGCAATTGCTCACCACCTGCTGACCAATGCTCAGCCAGTTTCTGAGCAGCAGTTGCCGCTTCCTGGCCAACTCCCCCCAGTTTATGTACTGAGCATGACGTCCCATGGTATGGAATGTCCCTTTGGCCAGTTGGGGTCAGCTGTCCTGGCTGTGCCCCCTCCCAGCTTCTTGTGCACCTCCAGCCTTCTCAGTCGGTAGAGCATGGGAAGCTGAAAAGTCCTTGACTAGTGTAAGCACTGCTCAGCAACAACTAAAACATCCGTGTTTTACCAACATTGTTCTCATCCTAAATCCAAACCACAGCACTGTACCAGCTACTAGGAAGAAAGTTAACTCTATCCCAGCTGAAACCAGGACAGTTTTTTGAATAAACAATGGTCACTGCTAAGAGAATGTAAAAAGACAAACAGTTAAGCTGTTCGGGTATTTCAGAAAGCAAACATCTATAAAACTAGGCTCGAAGAAGCAAAGATAGGCAAAGATGTAGAGGTGTTTTGGGTTTTTTTTTAAATTTTAAAAAGAATAGCAGCACTTCACACTCCTTCTGTGCATTACAAGCCCAAATTTAGTTAGATTAGGTTTTCATTTAATATCACCTTTAAGAAAAAGTGCAGATTTTTTGTTGTAGATTTTTCAAATGCACTAGTTTCACTGAATTTCATATCAAACTGCTCAGTATGAGCTTGCAAACTGATTACTTGTATGGGGGGAGCATTTCATGGAAACAACTTGGGAACCTGTGAGTGAACACCATCTTCTAAAAACTGCATTTGGCAACACAGAATAAAACTATTTTATCTTATAAAGACCTCTCTTCTAAGACTAACATTGTATAATTTATGCTAATGTCATATGAAGTCAGCATGAATAAAGTAAAAATGAACAGCATTAGGGCCTGACTGTATTCTCATAACTAATACTGAGAGTCTTTTGTCCCTTTATTGTTTCCAAATTAAAAAAAAAAAAAAAGATTGGTTTCAAAGCAATTAGCCACCAGTGGGTAACAGAGTGACAGAAGTGGGGCCTTTTTAATACCTCTTTTTACTTTATCCATGGAAACCTCTCAGTTGTCTATCAGAGGGTTAATGTCCTGACCAAGATGTTATCTGAATGTGTGTTGAATGCTATGGACACATTGTCATCAGGAATTCAATGGCTACCTGAGCAATGCTGCCTTCAAACTTCCAGTGGAATAAAGACACTCACACACAAACACAAATTGTTAAAATTTTAACCTTCTCTTCTTCCCCTCCCCCATGAACCAAAAGATTTTATGCATGTCTTCCAGCAGTTGAGATAAGGTATTTCCTAGACCTTCCTTCAAAAATGTTTTTTATTGTCTATATTGTAGAGTTTAATGAAGTGTTTTCTTCCTGGTACTGCTTCCTCCCATCCTGCTCTGCCTCAGCTGTTTCAGTAGAGAAGATCATGTGATAGTGGTTTTTCTGCAGTTGGCCATTAGAGTAACAGTTGCTAGTGCTACCTGTTTTGCATTTATCGGATAGTTATGGTCTAAGTCCATCTGATACTGTTTGAAAAAACAACACAGACAACTAGTGCTTCCTGTGCTATGCACTGAGGAAATGAAGTAAAGGTTAATGACAACTAAAAGTTCAAGAGCAGTTCTGTTCATAATCTTCTGATCGGAAGAATTTGTTCTTTCTTTTAATCTGTAAAATCTTTCCATTTAATATAGTGAAAGTATTTCTACTCAGTTTTTGATTCTACCCAGTTTGAAAAGTAAGGATAATAAAAAATGCTGTTTGCTTTCTCAAGACTGGTCTTTAATTTTATGCGCATCAGTCCTTTTTTTGTCTTTGAGTAAATAACTTTAATTATTAACAACTTTGTAAATGAAGCTCTAAACAAGCTACTTAAGTTTTTTCTTATTAGGCAAGACAACAGATTAGAAATGCAATGCCACCTGGGTTTGGAATGTGTTATATTTCCATGCAAATGCCTTTTGTAGGTTTTATGCCATATAGTATCATCTAATGTGGTCATTCATGATCCCATGTCATATGTAATACAAAGCCTGTGTCTTTCTAGGATGGCAGATTTCATTAACTGTTTTTTTAACTCAGCCTGGCCTCAGAATATGCAGTTTTGACCAAAACACTTTCTTGTTTATTTAAGGTTGCAAACTTTTTTTGTTTAGATGTTAAGATACAATTT
Organism: Aptenodytes forsteri; assembly: GCF_000699145.1. NCBI lineage: Eukaryota > Metazoa > Chordata > Aves > Sphenisciformes > Spheniscidae > Aptenodytes > Aptenodytes forsteri. Next base: position 2,696,400 of record NW_008796051.1, on the reverse strand, counting down.
TCTAACTCTCTGGACTGTTCTGTGTACCAGACAATAAAAACCAAAGCTGGATATGGCATATTAGGTATGAACAACATGGAATATTAGACAAAAGACAACTTGTTGAGGCTTATTATTTCATTAGTCCATTGTGAAATGAATCTATCAAAAGATGTGGACATGTGTGCTGTCACTAGAAGATGAAGGCATTAGGATTAGATGAAGGCCTGTCCAGACTGCCAGGTCTAGTTTGTGTCCTTAAAATTATACTTCATCCTATGATAAAAATAGACCTTTTCTAACAGCCAATACTGTTTCCCTGGACTGTTCCCTGCAGTTAAATCCATTATTGGTCACTACAAGAGTGACACTGTTATAGATAGACCTTGATGTATGAAGGAAAGACAGTCTCATGTTTTTAGTTACTGCCTCAACTCACTTTACAGTTGATGTAGAAAAAAACTTCTTCAAGAGTAGTCTGACTTACTGTGGACATTGCTATAGGATGAAATATGCCTTAAAAGTGCCATTTACTTTTTGCTGGCTACAAAAGAAGTCTTGACAACTGGTCCAGTTGCAGACTTCTGTATTTTAGACACTGAAATTTGGACAGATGGACCCTATGCACCCCTTTTTAAGTGAGCAGTCCCAGGGGTGCTGATAGGCAGCTGCTTCCATGAGCAAGAGCTTTGTGATGAAAACTGACTGTCCATCTTTCTCACTCACCAAACAGTTTTGAATTGAACTCTGGGATTCTGGAGGTATGTTGGACAAATTATGAGGCAGTAGGTTACGTACCACTAGTATTACCCGGCAGGTCACACTGTTCTGGAAAATGAGAGTTCCATGCCTAAGGGACATACATGTGTCCAATATCCAGTTACCTTTCTTTAATATTTAAATACTGTCTGATGTTGTAGTAAGGTGACTCTATCTCCCAGCTTGGTATTTTGAGTTTACCTGTGTAACAGTAGAAACAAAGAGTGTCCTGGTTTTGTGAGTATTTGAAGAAGACAGGTTCTTTCTGTGGCACAAAAAACTGTGCATGAATAAATGGTGGTCTAAATCTAGTCAATTGTCACAGGTAACAAAGTAAGACTTGTTATGAAAGAACATTATGAACATTATGAATGCAGTGCTGAGGAAGGGAAAAGGTGCATTTAGTGGGTTGCCTGGAAGTGAGTGTACGCTCAGTATCAAAAAAGACACACTTCATGTGTTCCAAATAAATGGAAACGTTAAGTCTTGGTAAATATGCAAATGTGAGAATTGTGCAGCTATGCATATATTTATTTTAGAAGTACAGTTTTGTGTATCGTAGAGCTTGAAGGTTCACATGCTGAGGAATTCCATGTAATAGCTATGTGTCTGATCTGTGAAATCTGGGTGAGATTGCCTGCATATTAGTAAGAGTGTTTGATGAAGAGGAGTGGGAAAATCTGTTGTACCATTTGGGGTACATTCAATGCATTCATTTGATTTTATTTTAAGGTCAGTATTTTTTCCAGCATAAGTTCTGCATGAGACTGTATGTTTTGATGATAGAAAACTTGGCCAGCAGGGCAACCTTTGTTCCCCCATTTTTAACATCTTTGGAAAAGAGTGAAGATTTGTGGAAAAGAAAAAAATTGTGGAAAAGTTAAGAAAACTGGAAAAGATTTTGTCTCCTTTTGATTCTTAAGTGATGTCTGTCACTTTCCTTACCAGCTGAGGCTCATCTGAAAAAGAAAGCCCTTAAGAAGAGGATGGGAAGCGGTGCTCACGTCAGTGGCTCCCCATTTAGACTGAACAGAGTACATAGTCAAGAATATAAATGTTTCTTCTGCCAGTGGCATTAAGTGAGAGCAAAAAATGTGATATGTTATTAAAATGGGCAGTATTGTAGCTGAGTTGATAGTGTCTGTAACATCTCTCAGGGACTGGCAGAAGAGCAGAATTGTTGACTGCATTCTGTAGTCACTTGCTGATCTGTGTGTTGTGTGTCGGGGCCATTTCCTGTATTAAACTAAAGTCTGTGCTCATCACACGTGCATGAGGGGTTGGAGACAAAGCAGCTCGGTGGTGTTTTTGACACAGTGAGCAACCACAGAGGCAATGGGTGCTTGTAACAGTGATTTGATGCAGAGATATGAAAAACTGAAAAACCCGTGTATTATTCAGGACAGAGCATGGTTGCAGGCCCTTGGCAATAAATTGAGCAATTAAGTGATTATTTTCTAATGTAGCACAGGGAGAACTACGTGAGGTTGTCTTCTTTTCAAGCATCTTCTTAATCATCTGTTGCCTTATCCTAGAAAATAAATGCGTATGATGCCTGTGACAGGGCTGTCATCGTTTCAAGTGCTTCCAGAGAAGAGACTGCAGATCTTTGCTTTTCCTTCCTGCTATATTTGTGTGTCCTCATCAGTAATATTTATTCAGAACTCTGCTTAGACTTGAAGTTTCATCTTCTTGAAGAAACCCCCATTAGAAAGGCAAGATAATCACAATCATACTGGAGACTGTGTGACTTACTTACTTTGCTTTTATTTTCTCTCTGCTCACTTAGAATCATAGAATCATGGAATCATAGAATCATTAAGGTTGGAAAAGACCTCTAAGATCATTGAGTCCAACCGTCAACTTATAGCAAACAAACCCTATTCAGCACAGAACTCAAGACATATTCCTCCACTTATTCCATTCTCCTTCACCTACTTTCACTGTATCAATCCCTCATTTTCAAAGTCAGAACAGCTTTCCCCGCAGGTAGGTACTGTTCTGTCAGATATCACTCTGCACTTTCCTGTTTCTCACCCTTATGTTTTTATGTTAAGGCCATAACTTCTGAACAATGAAGCAAACAATGGGAATTATATTTCCTGGAATTTCATATTATTTCAGGAGAAGATACTGAGAATTTCCTTTAGATCTCTTTTTTAAAAAATATTTTTCCTGATTGAGATTTTGAGTCCCCATTTTTGCAAGAATCAAGACACAATTTTTGCTGTTAATTAGCCACATTCCTCTATGTCATTATTGGTCTGTCTTTGTTTTTGCTAAAAAGATTTAATTCAAAGTCCTTCCGGCTTGGCCAAAAAAACTTCCAGGAGGAGAATGAGTATGCCATGTTCTTCCTAGTATTCACAACATTTGCTAACCCAAGATTTTGAGATCTAAGCCATGATTTCGCAGGAATTAATAAGTGATCTTCACACAGTAAGACCTGGCAATGCAAATATATCTCAATCAGGAGGAGGCACACAATCATACTTCTATCAAATTAGCCGGTGTACATGATAGGAAATACGCCAACCTTATGCTTTTAAACTGCTATTATGCTAGCTGCAGCAAAGCAAGCAAAACATGACCTGGCAGAAAACCCTAGAGCTGTGGCAGACTGAAAGAAAGTGAAACTGGTATACAAAGACTGTGGTACTTTTACAAATCCTGTCTGTATTCATGCAGGACTTCTGAAAGTATTTCTGAAGATAGAGACTGGCAGTAGCTCAGGTTGGGGCCAGGCGAAGGTGAAGAGGGGACAATTAAATCTGCAAGGTACACAGTGGACTCCAAGCAAGCAGAATATCAGTTGTGGGGTTGCTGCAGGTGGAGAGACCTGGTGACTATCGGAGTCTGTACTGTCACAGCTGATGGAGGTAGAATGCCACGACTCGGCAGCACTCTGATGCTCTCTGTAATCTGGTTCGGTGTACCACCTGTGTCAATGGGAATAGCAACCGTACAAATTCTGGATTTCATAAGAATCCTGTTGATCTCTTTGTCAGTGGCATCACAGGCCAATTTCAGGGAGGATGGTTGATACTGAAGTAGCATAATTTTTTAAAACTAAAAAAGTCATCTGTTTTTTGCCCAGTACAACTTAAAACAGAACAGATAATTTCTTACATATAATTTTTCTTATTTAAGTTGCCATGTGAAGCTGAGGATGAAATTAAGAACATTTTGGCAATTATGCAATATAAACACAAATGTATCTGAGAGATAAGTACAAATTATTTCTAAAGTGGGTTAATGGAAAAATGCCCTTTTTTGTGGATATGAATTATGCTGTGGCTAAATGTCAATTTAATAGTAATTATAGGTAAAGTAATTAAGTTACTTTAGGTAAATCCAGAAACTTGTGTGAAACCTTCCCCTTCATTATTGCAGCCTTAATACATTAAATTATTTTTTATCTATCTAATGGTATTCATTACATGTAAAGCTTTCATTTCAGTGATGAATACCTTATACAAATTTGCAAAATAGGCTACAATATACAGAGAAGGTTAAAGTTAAACATAAATTTATTTCTTCATGTTTTCATTTTTTCTCTATTTCTCTGTTTTCACTATTTCATGCATTTCTGTTTGTCATTTAGATATGAGCAAAATGAATATTTCAGCTTCTGGAAAAGAAACAGTTATATGGCTTACACTTGTGCTTTCTTCCTTCTTTTTTTCTCATCACATTTAAGCCGTGGGAATTGTATCATAAATTGCAGCACTATAATATTTGGCATGGGGCACTGAAGGCAATTAATTTTAGAGAAAACTTCTTAAGCTTCATTTAAGGAGCAATCATTATTGATCAAGCTGGGCCAATCCTGAATATGAGTAAATGCAGCATTTCTATGTTATTCATGAAATACTGCTGCTTGAAAATTATAAAATCATTGAAATTAGATTGTTTTCTGTGGAAGTACCTGGGTGTTCCAGAGACTTCAGAGAGTTTTAAATGTGTAATTTGTAGTTGTGAAGATGGTCAGGATGAATCTGGGGACCATCCCGCAAGAGACTGTGGAAGATCCCCGCTCTGGGCTGTTCCTCTCTCCTTTGCAGCACTACTCGTGTGGCAGTCATGGGAATTCCTACCCTTTGCAGACGCAGGTCTTGTCCCCTCAAGACACTACACCAGTTAAGTTGGCTTCTGTAAGGTATAATTTCAGCTTGGATCATCACTGCTGGCCAGCACTGTGAAGGAAAAAGAAAAGGGCTTTTTAAAATATGTTAACAGCACAAGGAGTATCAGAGATAACATTGGTCCGTTATTTGATAAGGTCAGTCACCTCACAAATAGGGATGTAGACAAAGCAGAGACATTTAATGCCTTCTTCACCTCTATCTTCACCACCAATGATGGGCCCTGAGACCCGCAGAGCCCTGTGTTGGAGGACCATGACTCGGGGGATGATAAACTCCCAGCAGCCCTGAAGTTGTTCGAGACTTGCTGCTCCAGCTGGATGTGCATAAGTCTATGGGGCTGACGGGATTCATCCCAGGGTACTGAAAAATCTGGCCGATGTCATTGTGGGACCTCTCTCCATTATTTTTCAACAGTCTTGGGAGTCTGGAGAGGTCCCAGTCAACTGGAAGCTGGCAAATGTTATCCCAGTTTTCGAGAAGGGCAAGAAGGAAGAGCCTGGTAGTTACAGGCCTGTCAGTCTCACTTCAGTGCCTGGTAAAATTATGGAGAAGGTTATTCTGGGAGTTACTGAAAAACACTTGAGAGATAATGTAGTCATTGGCCATAGGCAGCACAGGTTCACGAGGGGAAAGTCCTGCTTAACTAACTTAGTTTCCTTTTATGACAAGGTCACCCATCTAGTTGACCAAGGAAAGCCAGTAGATGTGTTTTTTGGGGATTTTAGCAAAGCTTTTGATACTGTCTCTCACAGTATCCTTCTGGACAACATGTCCAGCACACAACTAGACAAGTCCATAATACATTGGGCGACTACTGTTAGTCTAACATCACTTCCTGGAAAAATTATGGAGAAGGTCATACTGGGTACTATTGAAAGGCATTTAAAGAACAATGCAATCATCAGGCACAGTAAACACGGGTTCACAAAGGGAAAGTCCTGTTTAACTATTTTGATATCTGTCTATGATAAGGTCACCTGCCTTGTGGATGAAGGGACGGAGGTAGATGTAGTTTTTTTTAATTTTAGTAAGGCTTTTGATGCTGTCCCTTACAGCACCCTTCTGGACAAGTCATCCAACTGTGAGATGAGCAGGTACATGGTGCACTGGGTGAATAACTGGCTGGATGGCAGGGCTCAAAGGGTTGTAGTGAATGGGGCTACATCTGGCTGGTGAACGGTCACCAGTGGCGTTCCTCAGGGCTCAATCCTAGGTCCGGTTCTGTTCAATATTTTTATCAACGGTCTGGATGCAGAAGTTGAATGCACCATTAGCAAATTTGCTGACGATACCAAACTGGGAGGTGCTGTTGACTCTCTCTTGATGGATGAGACACCCTGCAGAGGGTTCTAGATAGATTGGAGCATTGGGCAATCATAAATGGCATGAAATTTAACAAGTCCAAGTGCCGGATTCTGCACCTGGGACAGAGTAATGCTGAGCACAAGTATAAATTGGGAGAGAGGTGGCTGGAGATCAGCCCTGTAGAAAGGGATCTGGGGGTGCTGGTTGACAGCAGGCTCAATATGAGTCAGCAGTGTGCCCTGGCATCCTGGAGCCAGGAACACAAACCCAGTATAACCAGCCAGTCAAAAGAGGTGATTATCCCGCTGTATTCAGTGTTGATGCGGCCTCACCTTGAGGCTGTGTGCAAGTTCTGGGCGCCACAATTTAAGAAGGACATGAAGGTACTCAAATGTGTCCAGAGGAGGGCAACAAAGCTAGTGAAAGGGCTGGAAGGTATGTCCTGTGTGCCCTGGCAGCCAAAAGGGCCAACCAGCCAAAGGCCCAGTGTCCTGGGTTGCATCAAGCATGGCATAGCTAGCTGGTCGAGGAAGGTGATTGTCCCACTCTACACTGCACTGGTGCGGCCCCACCTCGAGTACTGTGTGCAGTTTTGGGCACCTCAATATAAGAAGGACATCAAACTATTAGAGTGTGTCCAGAAGAGGGTGACCAAGACGGTGAAAGGCCTCGAGGGCAAGACTTACGAGGAGCAGCTGAGGTCACTTGGTTTGTTCAGCCTGGGGAAGAATGAGGGGTGACCTCATTGCAGTCTCCGACTTCCTCAAGGGGGGCAGCAGAGGGAGAGGTGCTGATCTCCTCTCTCTGGTGACCAGCGGTAGGACACGAGGAAATGGAATGAAGCTGCGTCAGGGGAAGTTCAGATTGGACATTATGAAAAGGTTCTTCACTGAGAGGGTGGTCAGTCAGTGGCTCCCCAGGGAAGTTGTCTCAACACCAAATCTGTCAGAGTTCAAGGAGTGTCTGGACAATGCTCCTAGTTATATGGTTTAGTTTTAGGTAGTCCTGCAAGGAGCAGGGAGTTGCCCTCGATGATCCTTATGGATCCCTTCCAACTTGAGATATTCTATGTTTCTATGATTCTGTGCTGACACTGGAACACAGAAAGTGAGGAATGTCTTTTCCTTACTTTTACTCCGTTCTCATGCCCCCGTTTGTTTTTCAAGAAATGCCAAACAAAGTGTTTCTTGGGGATTTCAGGTAAAGGTGAGGAGAATGCTACTGAGCCAGCAGTTGCTTTTTCTATTTCATGCAAGTAAGATTTGCTCCATTAGGTCCTCAGCCACCATAAAAAATATAAATCATCTGTAGCCCAACCTGAAGAATAGTGAGATTTGTTTTACACTATGTGGATTAGTACTGTGGCCATGGCTGTCTGCCATTATACTGATATTTGACTTTTGAAATATCACAGTACAAAGGTCCTATTCAAGTTTTTACACCCAAACTAATGAGGTTTGCTGATTGTGGGGTGGTGGAACTCAGTATTCAATTATTAGTTCACCAAGCAAGCACTAGCAGCAAATTGGACCAAAAAGAAGACAAGAAAAGGAAATTGGATAGAAGGCATTACCTCACTGCTCTGATTTCGCATTGGACATTGTGTTCTCAGACATCCTCCTTGCTAAAGGGGGAAAAAAGTTCAATTTTCCCCCTTGCTAAAGGGGGAAAAAACAGGAGAGAAATACTGTGTCATCCATTACTATTTATACACATAAGTGGCATTGCATTCAGAGAAAAGTCAAGCTACATGAAGCACTGAGATTTGATAAACCTGTTGAAATTAACTTTTTTCTTGCATTTATCAGCCACTGTCAGAGATAAGGAGACCTCAGACAGATGTTTTGCTATTTACATAGACAAAATTAAACTGAAGGATGTAGCTTGGTTGGATTAATTTGAGTGACAAGGAGCTTTGTTATAAATATAAAATGGTGTAACAAAGTTGAACATTGTATTCAAATAGAACATTGATTACAGAGACCTACAACATTTCTGTGTCATTTTCTGACTGATATTTCATGTTGTTTCTAGTTTACTTTCTATCTGGCAAAATGCACTGAGGATGTCCTGCTGTGGATGAAGCAGCTCTAGAAATAGTGATAGCTGGAAATGGGGATAAGCCCCATTAGTTCAAATACTCCTCCTTTCTTTAAACCAGTGCTCTCTGTTATATTTAATCCTTCTTGCATCCCCAGATGTAGCCTGGGAGAGTGTACAAGAATTTGGGGTGGGGATCGTCCTCAGTCCTTCAGCAGGGCAGGGGATGGACCCAAAGCATCCAGCTGGTCTGCCTCTGGCAGATGAATGAGCTACATTTTAGCCGGGAGTATAAGGACAGAGAAAGACTGTCTTCAGTCTTTAACAGGCAGACCAGTTATCCTCAGGGTACTCAGCCCCCTGAGCTGGAAGACAGGGACGGCGAGCAGGATGAAGTCCCCATAATCCAAGAGGAAGCAGTCAACGACCTGCTATGCCACCTGGACACTCACAAGTCTATGGGGCCGGATGGGATCCACCCAAGAGTGCTGAGGCAGCTGGCGGAGGTGCTCCCCAACCCCCTCTCCATCATTT
>NW_008796051.1:2675380-2686320 GCF_000699145.1 Aptenodytes forsteri | reverse complement strand
CCATCCCTGGAAGTATTTAAAAGACGTGTAGATGAGGCGCTTAGGGACATGGTTTAGTGGGCATGGTGGTGTTGGGTCGATGGTTGGACTCGATGATCTTAGAGGTCTCTTCCAACCTTAATGATTCTATGAAAGCTGGGTTGTGTGGTCATGCAGGAAATGGGTAGTTTGTTTTGAGATGTGCAGATTGCATCCAAGTGGTAGAAGGCATTAGGAAGGTGCAGGGAGGGACATACCATGGGTTTGCTTGCAGGCGCACTGAATAAAAATCTGTAGAAATTACAAAGGAACAGCTCTCAGGACATGAGGCCTTTTCTTTTTTTTTTCCTAACTTCAAAAGCCAGACAGGTCCTTTTAAAATTGTAGTTGATTTTTATTTTCCTGTTATGAAAACAGACCACATTTTTTAGGACAGAAGCAGAGAAGGAGCTGGGAAAGCTAACATGTTCTGGATAGGCAAAAAGAGTAGGACTGGTTGCTTCATTGCCAGCTTCACACTGTTCTGTTAACAGCTGCCTAGATCTAGGACTCTTCCTCTTCCTCTGCAAATCTTCTCCAGGTACAGAACCTACAATTTTGTATATCAAATACTTGGCACATTTATTTTCCTACCATGTCCTTCTCTATACAAGTTATATCTGCACCTATTTATACTGTTACCTACTGTGTTTCTGTTTGCATAGTAGGCCAAATTCTGCTCTTCTTCATATCTGCTAATTTAGGAAGTTCGCGTGAAAATAACTGGTGAGTACAGTCTTCTTCTTTTTTGACTGAGCTCAGGGCTGTCAGCAGGTATTTGCAATGTGCCTTTAAGCCTTAGCCCACACTCCCAGGTTGATAGTAAGTATGCTGAACAACAGCAGGCCAAGTTCATCTGCTGCAAGTAGAGCTACACCAGGGATGGATCTGACCCTGCAGTTTTCAGTTCAAACGATCCATCAGTTTAATCTTCTATTTTTCAAGAACCTTTCCTCACATATTGCATTGCTGAGCAAGGAGTTACAGCTAGTTTCTACAAATCATTCTGACTGTTTACTTGGGAAGGTAGGGGAAGCTTGACAGCTGTGACGGAATAATTCTGTGGATAAAATGCATGGAGGTTTTAGGGGGAGACAGCTGAAACCATCCTTCCAAACAATCAATGTTTGTCAGCAACCTTAACCTCTTCTGTTAATGCTCTTCTTTTTGCAAGGATTTGATAGGAAAAAAGAAAAAAATCAAAAAGCTGATCTATGCAGGCAGTGGCAAAACTTCACCCTTCTCCTCCCAAGTAAGTTGGAACACAAAGATCTACATAATGTAACGTAGCTAAAATAGCCTCCTATCTAGAGGAAATATTTCTGAGAATGGATCTGCACTTTTGCTGGAGCCAGCTCATGGTCAGTTTGGGGATTTTCATCCAAGTCTGAAATAAATTCTCACTAACAATCTGGATGCTTCCCTGGGGTTCTGAAGTAAACTTCTGCAGCTATCAAAACTAACCTCATCACAGTTTGAGGGATGTGCCAGGTGTCTGATTGTTAGCATTTCACATGCGGTAACTCATTAAAGCTCAGATCACAAGAAACTTCTCTTGAGAAAATATTCAAGGAAGTCCCAGTAATTTTGAGAAATCTTAGTTGGGTAATGATTCCTGTGCCTTCAAATGGATTTTTGGTATAAAAATATCAAAGCGCTGACACTTTACTTTCATATATTTAGCTAAAAAAACTCTGGTATTTTTAAAAGAAAAGAATTTCATGTGGCTTTAATCTTTGTTTCTTTGAGTGCCTCATGCAATCTGTAGTTGAGACCATTTCTGGATGAGAACATTGCTGGCTGAAAAAATTACAATGTAATATTTTTTTCAATTATAATTTTTAAAATATTTGCAATATTTATAAGGTGGCTTGGTTTTGAGGAAGGTCTGGTGGAATCCTGTCAAGATTCCATAAGAAACTACATCTCATCAAATCCACTGGGAATTTGCCTACTTTTCTGGCGGCCGCTGGCTTGACTTTCCTTCATGGCCTGTTGGATGGATGATGGAAACTGTGATAAGGGTGTCCCATCCCCCTAACAGCCCAGGCACTTGAACCTGTGGAGGTCTTCTGGAGAGTTGCACGGTGGCCCCACCAGTACTGGATCTCCCCCTGCAACCCTGAGTAGAAAATAAAAATTTTTAAATAACAAAGTGCTCTTATTTACAAAGAGTCCTGCACTATCCCTTGAAAACCTTGCTGTCTAGCTGGATTATATCTCTTATGAGGTACTTAGGTCCTACTGTATTTGAGCAGCTGTAGCAGCCCATGGGATTTCGCACTGTATAATGATGGTAGAACCAAAGATTGGGAAGGAAAATATTATTTGTAAGAGATGCTGTCTGATTAGGCTGTAAGGTCCCTATTAAACAAACAAACAAACAAACAAACAAACAAAGAGTTTGAAGAACTCATAGTTTTCTGGGGGAGGGGGATTGTTTGTTCTTTTAATCTTTGAGTGGCTTTCCTGTGAGGTTGGCTTTAATATTAGCATTAACTAATTTGCTTATATGTGTATGAGACTGCTGGATGAGCTTTGGTGCTGTCTGATGTTCATTCAGGTACTGATGAAAAAAATGCTGTTAGCTGTTCAAATGCCAAGAGTAGAAATATATGTTCAGGCTGGTCTTGGAGATACAGGAATAGCAACTCCTAAATAACAGTTAAAGTTGTTCTGACTTGGAGCTGCAGTCAACTATTTTGTATAGATTTCTTTTAAAAAAGCATGGGAAATGAACAAATTTGAACTAGAGTTACACAGAAAAAGGTGTTAATTAGCTAAGGATAATTTTGCATTTCCCAAGTGTTTGTATGTTAGAATGTTTTACTGAAATGCTTTTTTATTATTGGAAAGTTTGGAAAGCATATGGATTTTCAGAAGTGAACATGAAAATCATCCTACACTTTCTCTTTTATGCCTTTTTTCCCTTCTCTCAAACCAGGTCACTTCTGCTGTGTGAAATCAGAGGCATTTTCTTTGTTGTATTTTTCTGTAAGATGAGCCCATACTTACATATAAGTGTAAAAGATGTTCCTAAGCTTTTTTCTGAACATACCGAGTACATCTTATATTTGTGTAGCTTACACATAAAGTGAAAAAATGCATTTTCACCACACAGGCAACTGTGTTAAAAAAAACCCTGTTTGCACGTTTATATTAATAGAAATGTTGGGATGTTCTTTTCTTGATTGACCAGCAATGAGCATTAGAAAGGTAGCAGGCTTTAGAAAGATAGAATCAAATTGTTCATGATCCATATTCTTTCCAATTGACTACACAAGTGACTGGAATTGCTCACTTACATTCCATCATTTTCTCGGCATCCTATTCATAGCTGGCTGTGTTCTTGCTTCGGAGGAACACTGGCTTACTGCTCCAAACTGGCTCAGAGGAAACAGAAAATAAAAGTAATTGGATTTTTCTCCTGACATGTCACAAAATCTGCTCTGACAGCTTAAAAAAAGAAGTCACAGACTAAACTGAAATGCCAACACAGGAGACAAGACAGAAAATACTTAAGTCCATCAGACTTTTTTTTTTCCTGCTCATGTCTCCTATTCATTTGCAACAGCCCTGCTTCTATGCCTGTGATATACACAGAGTAACATGTCCCAAGTACTTAAAAAACCCTATCCAACTGCCTGTAGTGTCCAGATGAAAGACAATTATGATTCCACTTTTGCTAGACATCAACCAGAGGAACTTTCAGGGGAAAGTGTGTAACAGCTTGTGAGAAGTACAGGGGAAGGGGAGCCATGGCCCACAACAAACAGAGCATCCCAGAGTGTATAGCCAGCAGGCAGCTCCTGGCTACGTTCCTTTTTGCTGGAATAAAAGCCTTCCTACTAGAACTCTAGCAAATCCTAAATATTTCATGTACATACTCTACAACAAAAAGTTTCAGCAGGAGGGCTGCCACTGAGGTGTTTATAGTGTTCTGTGTTTACTAATCTGAACCTTTTCTTTACCTTTTTGATTGTGAAATTGGGAAAATCTGTCTGATAAAATGGGCTGTGATAATACCTCTAGTAGAATTGAAGGGGTTTCCTTTGACAGAAATTTGTGTACAAAAGCAGTAGGGCCATGAAGGCAAGCACATAGGGGTCTTATTTGTTGAGCTGGTCTATACAGGAGAACATTACTTTTTCTATATTGGTCATCAAAGGTGTAATTCATAAGTGCATAGAAGTGTTTTCTACATAGCCATGTGTGTGTTCTGAATGGAAGAACGGCTTTTATATAGTTAAGTATTTTACCTAGATTTAGGCCATCATTACCTAACAAGCGAATTTTTGACCTTGCCTGAGGACTCATATTCAGTTTTTGTAGCGAAACATGCTCAAAAAAATTCAAGTATTCCTCTGCTCTTTTCTTTGGATCATCCTGTCTCTTCTTCAGGCCCCTTTCTGGCCTCCTACTCTTTTTAAAACTAAAAGAGTAAGTGTAGTTCAAGCATAGCACATCCTGCACCAGGTGCCTAAAAAGAGTCAACTGCACAGTAATCCTGAAAGAGGCTGGGGGCTGCTGTGGGATCCAGATGATATAATTTAGTGTTTCCTGAAGACTAGCAGTAATCTGAATACTCTGCAAAAGAAATGTTAGGAATGATAGTTTCTATAGTCTTACACATTGAAGAGAGTATTGCTGGAGCAAAGCTACACATTCTGCCTTTACAGCACCACACAAAAGCTTGAAAATTTCCTCTGGGGAGTGGCAGAGAGAAACAGTATCATAAGGCATAGGAGAAGTCAAGAAAAGCTATGAACAGAGGGAAAAAAAGAAGCTAAAGGTGCAAGGTTCTTCGATGTTTCTGCTTTGTTTGCTGCAGAGAACAAATAAATGGGTGGAAGGCAACAGAAACCAAAAACCCTGCTGAAATACATGTCTGTTTTCTCAAAGCTCTGGAAGCAATAGTTGTTTTACAGAATACAAATTATTTCTTCCCTGTTTATCCAAAACGAAATAGAATTGTAGTCCATCATCATTGGCTATGAGCACGTTGTCCCCAAACATGTGCTCTAATGACTATGCTTTAGTGGGATATGAACATATTGGAGTGAGTTAGTAATAACAACTTACCTAAAAATAGTACAGTAAAAGATTGAGATTGTGGATTAGCTTTCTTGGCAACACAGGAATTTACCTGGAAACTTTTCACTCCTAGACACATGCATCATTCATGTGTTTTTCTCCCTGGTAATTTAACAACCACTATTCAGATGTGAATTTCACTGTTAATATAAGGAAGTCACTTGTCTGTAAGTCCAGATGTTAACCATTTGCCCGTCAAGTACAAACAAACGATATAAAAAATAGTAAAACAATATACTCAGCAGTTTTTCTGTGCTGCTTTTATTGGTTGAACTCTGTGTCTCTAAGCTAGGAACAGACCATTTCTTAAATGAACTAGTCTTTTGAAAAATATCTTTTTGTCATTCTTGAAAGCATTCCCATAATCTGAATGACTCTATTTCTTGGTTTCTTCTAGAAGTAGTGGAACGGCTGGAATCTGGTGTCTAGACAAATTTTTAATTTAGCCTGATTTCCATAGGATTAATATTTAGCAGAGGAAAATCTTCCTGGCATGGATCTAACTCTGTTCTAGAAGGTGACACCCAGCAGGAGGATGCTGGCATGGAAGAGTGATATTCCTTTCTCAGATATCAATTTATTTCCAACCACCATGTGAGGCCCTGCTTGTAAATTTTTTTTTTTGGTAAAATAAAGTCAAATCCACAGTAGAAACTTACTCAAAAGTCAAGGGGCAGAACATGGCATACCTGGGATTACAACATGGATATTTTAGTCAGCTGTTTCTTCTCCTAGGTACGTTTTTTCCCCCACAATTAATGGGAAATTTCAGTTATTTATTCATGTATGTACTTTTTTACTCTAACTTGAGATCAAGTTAAACAAGTTATCTGTTGCTAAATAACATACTTGTTCAAAGTTGCTACACTGTACTAATTTCAGGGGTTTCTTTAGTGCTATCCATGTTATTTTTATCTTTAATATCTCTACCTTGACATCTCACCTATAGAATGGAGATAACGCTGTACATGAAAAAAAAAGAAAAGAAAAATGTCAACTTATATAGGTGTTATGAATTGTGTAAGTAATTCTGTAGAGAGCATGTCCTTGGTGTTGGATATACTTTAAAAAATGGCAACTAGATTCTACATTAATTCTTTATGACATTACAAAGGTTTGGGGGGTCATTTTTTCACAAGTATATTCAATTTGTATGGAACCTTCACGTGTTCATCTTTATTAAATTCTACTGTTTTTACTGCAAAGGACATGAAAATGTTTGTTGCACTTCTTCCATCCTGCAGCCTTGATTCTCTGTTAGTTCTGAACTCTCCACGATCTTTAAACCATTTATAGGTTTTTCCCCATATCCTCATTCTGAAGTCTAGCTTTCTTCCCTCTGTCCCCACCCCCCCTTGTTTTTAAGCAGCAGCCACTTCCGTATATTTACAGGATACAGATGGTAGGTCTCCTTCTTGCCACTTGAGCCATTTTACTATGGTTTCAGTGATTCAGGGATTATTGTGCACTATACGAGTGATAGCTTATATTTGTTTCTTGTGTATACATGCTTGTAAAACTTTCCTAGCTCTACTTATAGAATATACCAACATAAATGTGGATGATATATACAAGTGCTTAAATCACTGTGTAAATTTATAACGATATATTTCCTTTGAAGTTTCTTATATTCTTTTCATAGAAAAGTCTGAAGTGATTATATTCTTTTTATAGAAAAGTCTGAAATGAAAGCTTAAAAAGGAAACTGAGTTTCTTTAAGGCATTGCTGAACTTTGCTTCACAAGTAAACAACAATTCTGTAAATTTTATGCCTCTTTTCATTTTCATTTTCTAGTACTTTTGTAACCAATGCTTCTTCAGTTTTCATGACTTCCCACTGTGTGACAGAAATAATCAGCACTGAACCAGACTTCAACAGTTAATTGGAAGAAATACTTGTTGTTCCTTTTTTTGCAGAGTGCACAAAACCCCAAGACTTATTTTATCAGTTTATACAAGTTTGCTGTATGAATGCATCTTCAAAAATACAAATATGCACATTTATTAAAATTTTATTTAGTTCCAAATGAAGACTTTTGTTGATAACTATTCATTTCAGATGCATGCGTGAAAATTACAAATAATCTTTTTTGTACTTTCTTGATTCCTTTTAGTATTTCCTATAAATTCATTTTGACATATTGCATTTCTCCCAAATTTATTTTTTCCCTAGCATTTAATACAGTAATCACATGAAGACTTGGCAAAACTCCAGCTAAGAGAATTACAGATCTAGTCCTTGTGTGAAGAGTCCTTAAAGTTTAATGGCAACATAATTTAACTCCCTTTGAAGGCACAGTTGCAAGTATTTTTTAAAAAAATTAAATTTTGTTATTTGCTTTGCTTTGTTGGTAATGTTTCCTTAGAAGTTGGGAAATAAGAATTCTTGACCTAAAAACTTAGTTGATTTTCATTTGGCAAACATAACTTTCTTTGTTTCTATTCCTAATCATAGCTGAAATTAATGTTTTTATCTTCCTTGAGTATCTGTTAATTCGCTACTGTTACAGAGTCAGCAAAAGAAACAAACTCCATAGGTCCTGTATATATGTAAGATAGACCTATCCTTTTAATAAGAAAGCTATAGATGAGTCTTTTCAAATAAAAGTTCAGTACTGAATTGCAAAGAATTGCAGAAGCTGTTGCTGTTACTGTCACATGTGGCTCCCTTGAAGTCAGTTGGGTATCTACAGCCAATCTGATCTACCTGCATGTCACTCATGATGGGACCATGACTTCTGTCTGTAAAAGATGCTTCTTCTCATCAGCTGCAGCAGTTGATTTTAAGGCAATTTTTTGTTCTTTGATTGTTTGGAAGTGCTGAGTGCATTGCTAAGCTCAGTGCTTTAATATTAATGTCGTTGAGTAGAGTATTTTTTCCTCCCAATGTTATTGCTCAGCTTTTATTCATTTTTTAATGGGAACGCTGCCAAGCATAATGTATATTTATAATTTTAAAAAATCAGTGTTTTGCTTTAGTAAAATTTAAACTATTCTTAGAGCTGTGGAAGATAACTGATGACTATCCTTGGTGAGGACTGAATAGCTTCGGTAATACATATTAATTTGAATAAATCCCAATGGGGCATTTTCTTAAAAAAAAAAGAAAGTGACACATTTAAAACATTTCTTTTTAATAGCACTAGATCCAGATTCATCTTAGGATCTGTCAATGTCAATGTTATAAAGGTAACATGGATTTTTCCAAAAGTGGAGATAGAAGAGCTTTCCATCACAGAGTAATACTTGGGTGTCACATCTGAAAATGTCAAAGAGCTGGCTGCTGGCTTGCATTGGAGGTAGGTGAGAGAGAATAAAACTGTACCTCCAGGGCTATTCTGCCTTCTACCTCAGGTATGATATACATTATTCTTACATATGTGATGTATAGACCCAGCAACATAATCCATTTACCCACCCCCAAAAAAAGTGAAATTAGATTCATTAGTTATAGCCATTTTCACTCTCTGATTCTCATGGACTAGCATACTGCTGTTGTTTCCAGAAATGTAGAGTACATTTCTAATGATTAAAGAGCAGTTAAGAACAGATTGCTCTTAATATTATGTTTTGCAAACTCTTTATTAAGCCAAGCCTGGGCATTATCTGATAGCTTCACTTTAAAGTAACCTCTGTTTTACACTACAGCTGAAGGGAGTATCATCTGATTTTCAGGGCATTTAGCCCTTGCCGACTCAAAGCTGAGTGTATTTTAATGTCTTCTTCAACTCTGTGTAATATTGGAGAAGACTGTTACAAGGCTGAAACCACAGGTCTGTTTGCATACGGTCTTAGCAGCTGGTTAAATTTCACAGTTTAGACTCCAGTCACCCTCAAGTTTGAAGCACTGAGATGGTGATGGATCTTGTGTGTCTATGGGAAGACTTCAGTGATTTTAGTACAGATAAACATGGATAGATTGTTTATTTTTCATTCTGCCTCTTCCCAAATGTTCTTTGTTGCTGTCCTCATGCTTTTCATACGTCACCACTCTTGTGGCTTCCTGCAGGGTGGTTCCCCTGCCAGCACACAGATATTGGTGCAAACAGAAGTAACTTGTTGGCTTTCCTGTTTGTTAGGATGCTCAGACCATTGAGTTTATGAAAGATCAATAAAGTTCAAGAGTTACTTAAATGGATTTATCCTTTCTATTTCACTCACGTTTTACATAACACATTTGGTTAATTCTCAAGCAATCTTTTCTACAGCAACTGTGACATGAGAGGGACACTTAAAAAAGCTGGTTTTCTTTGGTTTGATTTAGGCTTAGTCTAGCCTATTCATTTTCTTAATAACATAAGACTACATGAGGTTTCTGTTATCCTTTGATCAGACATACCAATATTAGTGATATTAGAGCAGAAAGATGCCTCCTAGTAAGAAAATTATACTGAGTCTTTGATGAGATCCATGGGCTCTTTAATATACAACTCTTGCATTTAATCAGAGCTTCTGTAATATCTTAAGGTCTTTTAAAATTTTTTACATCAGTTTTCAAGTAATCATCTTTATTTGTGGTGTTTATAATTTAGGAGGCATTCAGACTTTCATATCAAAACACACATCAAAAAACAAACATGAGTATGAAACAGTGAAACAGTTGTTTCGTGCAATGGATAAAGTGAACACATATGGAATTTGCTTATATCAGAAACACTTCATGTTTGCTTGAAATTTTAAATCATTGCTGTTTAATTTCCCTTTACTTGTCAGATTGCAGATGAACAGTGCACCTGGCTAGTCTCTTCTGTAATTACTGTGTCCACTCACATACACTTTTACTGAACTTTTCACAGCCATCCTGCCACTTTACCTCTTCTCCTTGCAGTGGCCAAGCTTGTGAGAACAGTTTTTTTATCTCCTGTCTTGGTTAGATAAGGGTTTGCAGTCTAATGACACCACTGGAGCAAGGCAGGAAGTGGACCACTAGAGGACCCTACATAGGAATAAAGGTCTTCTGTGTGACAGTTGAGAGCATCATTAGCAATAGGTGTCCTTCTGTATTCAGATAAATAGGCGTGTTGAAGTCAGCTTCTAAAGGTCAGCTCTGGCTAAAGTGTCCCTCAGGTTCAGTGGTGAGCGGAAAACAGCAATTAGAAAACAAACAAACAAAACCAAAAAAAGCAATATAGAAGATACAGAAGAATGAGGGAAATTAATAAGGACTACAGAAAATTTATAAAGCGTATCTAAATACATATGGAAAAAGTGAGGAAAGAGCAAGAAGGGTTTTTTTAAACCCTGTCAGAAGTAAAGAAACCTCACATCAGTACAGGACATTAAAAACAGAGATGAATAGAATTCCTTGAAATCAGGTAAGAAAGGTGTAAATACTTCCTTGCATTTGTAAATGCTGAGGGTTTTAAAGGGCTTTAAACTAGGTTCGAAGGGGAAGGGGATAAAACCAGACCCACTAGAGATGAGCCTAGGGGTGGCGTGCCAATGCTGGGGGTGAAATCAATAGGCTAGCTCAAGTGCATCTACACCAATGCACGCAGCATGGGCGGCAAACAGGAGGAGCTGGAAGCCATTGTGCAGCGGGAGACATATGACTTAGTCGCCATCACAGAAACATGGTGGGGTGACTCTCATGATTGGAGTGCTACAATGGATGGCTATAGACTCTTCAGAAGGGACAGGCAAGGAAGGAGAGGCGGTGGGGTGGCCCTGTATGTTAGGGAGTGTTTCGACTGTATAGAGATCAACGATTGTGATGATGGTACGGTTGAGTGTTTATGGGTACGGATGAGGGGGAAGGCCAACGAGGCAGATATCCTGCTGGGAGTCTGTTATAGACCACCCAACCAGGATGAAGGGGCGGATGAAGC
>NW_008796051.1:2668742-2673157 GCF_000699145.1 Aptenodytes forsteri | reverse complement strand
CTTAGAGGTCTCTTCCAACCTTAATGATTCTGTTATTCTAAAGGTTGCAAGGTAGGTATTTGGATCACCTGTGGATGAAACTGAGGATGCCAAAAACTACTATGTAATTTAAAGTAATTGGTCTTGAATGAAGGTATCTTAAAAACATTGGTTGAGAGAGACACCGTGGACGTTGAATGGGAAAAGACAAATAATGTTAATGGAGCATACATCATATTTTTATGGTGAATAATCACCTCCTAAAAACACTTCAGTGATATACTGATATTTGCGTCTGATCCTGAGGTGATCAATCTAGATGCGTGGTTGATACCAACTGTTCTGAAGTATAGAGAAATGTCGACATGAGCAACAGCAAACAAGCCTACAGGAGAGATGTGCTTCCACTTTGTAGCTGGTGGCCCAGGCCTGTACTTTCTTTCAAAGACAACCATATTTTTTGAAGAGTGGTAATGAAGTCTTCCAAAAGTGACAGAAATAGCAACAGCTGTTAAATAGGGTATGTACAGAAAATCTCAAACATTCATGGCTGCCATAATGAAGTCCCATATTACCAATACCCTAATAGAGAAAGTAAGAATATAAATTTTGAAGTGGATTGGGAATTTCTATCAAAAGCCATCTAACCAAATGCTCTGAAGGAACAAACAGGAGCTATTTCTCAACAGTTTGTCCACGGTGCTGAGGAGTCTAAAGAAAAAAAATGTTAAGGGCTGGATCTGGCTGGGGACTCATTATGTACACCTAGCATTCTCACTAAGACATTTTTCGGGTATCTACTTTAGGAATTGTAAGTGATAAGAATAACTGGATTTAACACTGAAGAATGTGCAAAGGAGTATTCCGTCCTGACATCTAGCCGGCTATTTTGATCAAGCCCTCTGACTTGCTAACTATTTCTGCTTCCATCTTGCTATCTGAGTAAATGGAAGACAACAGCTATCTCAAAATAAGCTTTCAAAAAAGTGTAGTGGCAAAAGCGGACTGTTCCTTGTACATTTTCTGTCTTTTGTTTGTGGCCAAAGCATTGGTCCGGGATTCTGGAGAAACTGGTAAATTTGTCCCAGATCCCCTCTGTCACCTTACAAAAATACTGTGACGTCTCTTTTCCTTCTCTGGAAAACTATAATCCTAATTCAGATTTGGTACTCAAGCCTTTTCATCTGGTTTGCCTATTTTGATTATCTTCAAGGCATGGACTGTCTCCTACTCTGTCTGGTGGTAAAAGCATAAAAATGCCCTCACATGGCTAGGCCCCTAGGCCCTACAATAAGAAAAATAATACATACCATGTACTGAAGCATCACATTTGATTTTTGCCTGCAGACACATGTATTCAGATAAGGCAAGGAAGAGACAATTCTGATTCATTTCTTAAAATTTAATCAGAATTGGAAAATCAACAACTGAGAATAATGGTTCATCTTCAATGGTCAGAGGACCAGAATTTAAAAACATTGTAGCATTAGCAAAGGCAAGGAGGTATCTAGTGAGGTTTCCAGCAGGGGGCGGGAGCGTGTTGTGGTTTAACCCCAGTTGGCAACTAAGTACCAAATAGCTGCTTGCTTACCCACCCAGCCTGGTGGGCTGGGGGAGAGAATCAGAAAAAAAAGGAAACTTCGTGGGTTGAGATAAAAACAGTTTAATAGGTCAGCCACCAACTGATGCCCAGCCAGTTCCTGAGCAGTGGTCACCGCCCCCCCGGCCAGCTTTCCCCCAGTTTATGTACTGAGCATGACGTCACATGGTATGGAATGTCCCTTTGGCCAGTTTGGGTCAGCTGTCCTGGCTGTGCCCCCTCCCAGCTTCTTGTGCACCTCCAGCCTCCTCAGTCGGTAGAGCGTGGGAAGCTGAAAAGTCCTTGACTAGTGTAAGCACTGCTTAGCAACAACTAAAACATCGGTGTGTTATCAACATTGTTCTCATGCTAAATCCAAAACACAGCACTGTACCAGCTATGAGGAAGGAAATTAACTCTACCCCAGCCAAAACCAGGACAGAGCATCACGCCCCTTGATTTCAAAGAAAGATGGGTTTTCAGCTACTGAAAATCCCACACCATGCCTATATGCGTCTTCAAGCACTTTTGAAAATATGACACAAAAATGCTCTTTACGTATCAGTGAGATGTCCGGGTACATTGCTGACAGTACCAGTTTTTCCCTAATCCTGTATATGAAGATTTGAAGCAACCTTTAAACACTGCTGTATAGTTTGTCCTCAGTGTAGTAAAGTCCTTGACAACTGATGCAACAGGTCTTTCACATAATCTGTGAAAATATTTTGAGTACTTCTGTGTGTAAAGTAGGGCAGCTGTTTAGGAAAATGGTTGACATTCATAAATACATTCCTTCTGTCAGTGCCTTTCTTTTAAACTGTGTTTATAAAATTCATGCCTATAAATAAGTTTATTCAAGATCTTTCCTCCATGTTCTTATGGAGGTAGCCAAGAGTATTCAGTAATCAAGTTAGTAATGTAGTAATTATTAATTTAGTAAATCTAGTAATTTGGTAATGAAGTTCTGCAGCAAGATCACACAGAATGAGTAAGAAAGTTATTTTCCAGCTTGTAGGCAAGAGAAAAATATCCATCAGGGTAAAAATCGATGCAAGATAAAGCCCAGCTACAGGAGAACAGGAAGCATGATAGTTTTCTTTAAAGCAAAGGAAGCAGGAAGCACCGAAACTGTATCTTTTGCAGTTAAGCCCTCTTCCTAGAACACGTTAATGAATGAATAGTCATGAAATTTTTTGTATACCTTAGGGATTCAGAATGAAGATAACACAGGGAGATGGGAATAGTCTTGTAAACTGAAGTTAATGGATGATATCACACTATAATGGAAATGTCATCCAGTAGCAGGAATGTCATTCTGTAATAAATGACACGTGCAACCACTGTTAGAACCCAATGCCTGAGTAGGTCATGTATAAAGCTAGCAGGCATTATAGTTTCCTTTTGCAAAGGAGGTTTCTTACAATAGCTGAGTCTGCATTTTTCTAGTCAAAGTTCATCACTGTAATGTTATTTTCAAGGAGCTTCATATCTCAAAGCAACATATCAAAATTCTGTATATGAAGGGAATGATTCTTCGCTGATTACTCTGAACAATTCAAACTCTGGAGTGTGAAAAGCAGGGTTCTAGTTCTTCTGACTTCACTTTTTTTCAGTTAAGCTGCTATAACTAAGGTTATAGTCCTACTGTGCTATATATTATACCTTTGCATAGGGACTAACCACAATAGGAAATCTTTAGAATGAATAGTTTGTCTCCCTACTCCAACTTCATAGGTGAAAATGTAGAAAGAAGCCAGTGAATAGAATATTTAAAAAAAAAAAAATGTGAGTTTGTGTGCTAGCATTTGATTCTGTGATGTAGCAGAACTGTCTCAGCTGCATTTACAGTTTTGTACAGATTTTTCTCTAGTATGATATTGAGAGGATAAAAAAAAGGAGGTTTTCTTGTACAAATTATTAATAAAATTTCATAGATGCTTTTGTCTATCTTGGACAGTTTCTGTTTGGTCTTAAAAAGCCATCAAAACACCTACATATCCTTTTCTAGGAACACACAAGAAAAAGAAGTCTCCCTTAGTTAATAGAACGGGAGCACTGAAACTTCAGACCCAGATCCTATAACTTCCTTAGTGGTTGAGAATGTATTAGGATCATAGACGCAGTGTTTAATATAACTTTCTTAGTGTGACATCTGTATTATAAAGGACATAAATGTGTGTGAACAAAGGATTGTCAAGTAGATATTTCAAAGTTTCTAGATACAGGAAGACAAAAAAATAGGTTTGGAAAGAACGTCGAATACTAAGAAAGCTGATCTGCATTCAGACTTTGAAGCTGTGTTTGTTACTAGAACAGATTTTCTATTAACGCAATGTAAGGCAAATACATTCTGCACTCAGGTTTCACCATTAAGAAAGGTTATAGTAGGTGTAGTGAATAGAACAGAACAGAACAGAACAGAACAGAATAGAATAGAATAGAATAGAGTAGAATATTCAAGTTGGAAGGGACCTCCTAGTCCAACTGCCTGACCACTTCAGTGCTGACCAAAAGTTAAAGCATGTTATTAAGGGCATTGTCCAAATGCCTCTTAAACACTGACAGGCTTGGGGCATCGACCGCCTCGCTAGGAAGCCTGTTCCAGTGTTTGACCACCCTCTCAGTAAAGAAATGTTTCCTAATGTCAAGTCTGAACCTCCCCTGACGCAGCTTTGAACCATTCCCACGCGTCCTATCACTGGATCTTGGGGAGAAGAGACCAGCACCTCCCTCTCCACTTCCCCTCCAGAGGAAGCTGCAGAGAGCAATGAGGTTGCCCCTCAGCCTCCTTTTCTCCAAACTAGACAAAACCAGAGTCCACAGCCGCTCCTCATAGGACATGCCTTCCAACCCTTTC
>NW_008796051.1:2635298-2668652 GCF_000699145.1 Aptenodytes forsteri | reverse complement strand
GGTTTGCCCTCTTGGCTGCCAGGGCACACTGCTGACTCATATTGAGCCTGCTGTCAACCAGCACCCCCAGATCCCTTCTGCAGGGCTGGTGTCCAGCCAGTACTCTCCCAATCTCTACTTGTGCTCAGCATTACTCCATCCCAGGTGCAGAATCTGGCGCTTGGACTTGTTAAATTTCATGCCATTGATGATTGCCCAATGCTCCAATCATCTAGAACCCTCTGCAGGGTGTCTCATCCATCGAGAAAGTCAACGGCACCTCCCAGTTTGGTATCGTCAGCAAATTTGCTAATGGTGCATTCAACTTCTGCATCCAGATCGTTGATAAAAATATTGAACAGAACTGGCCCTAGAATTGAACTGTACAAGAACTGAGAAGCATCACCTTATGTTGCCAGTCCTTCATACTAGCTCTGTGCATAGATAGATCATCAGCACTGTCCCCTGATCTTGTGCAGGCACATGCTTTAATTTCGTTCAGATTAGCTGGAACACCCAATACAGAGTTTACTCTGACTTTTTGCTTAGTGTAGGAGGACAGGTTACCAGACTAAATTAGAATGGCATAGATAGATGGTGCTTCACTTATAAAGCCAGCTGCTGCATAATTAACCAACCTATATTTGAAATAATTTAAAGGTGGAGTAAGTTTATAGTGGATCAGTGTGTTGTGTCATGTACTTGCAGTAGGACCTGCAAACCCAAGTTTGCTCTATTGCAGAAACATGGTTTTAACATCCATGCACTCAGAAATG
Organism: Aptenodytes forsteri; assembly: GCF_000699145.1. NCBI lineage: Eukaryota > Metazoa > Chordata > Aves > Sphenisciformes > Spheniscidae > Aptenodytes > Aptenodytes forsteri. The sequence goes on along the minus strand of NW_008796051.1, from coordinate 2,667,897 downwards.
TTGTTTCCATCGGGGGGCGGGGGCGGCGGGGAAGCAACAGTGCAGTCACCAGGAATTTTTCAGAGTTTTAGGAATATATTCATAGGGGGAAAGAGATAAGACTTGTGGTTTGACTTGGACAGAAATTAGAACTGAGTTACGAATGTCACCATCTTTTCTTCCTTGTGACTTATTGTTCTGTGTGTACGTCATTTGGGAGTTAATTAATCGAACAAAATGTGAACTTTCTTTTTTCTTCACTGCACTCAGGACAAGGCTGTCCTGTACTGTAAGGAAGCTGCCTACCTCCTGTTTCTTTGAAGACACAGATAATACAGAGGATGGCAGCTCTGATCTTTCTGAGATTGCTGGGACTGTTTCTCTTGTGGAAATGCACAGAAGGGATCTGAAAATGTTTCTGACTAATGCTGAATTTGAATATAGTGACTGGGCTTGCAATAGCAGAAAAGACAATCATATGCGGTGCAGGCTGAGCACTACTGTATTTGCTGATGGCTCTGAATAGCTTAGATTCTCCCAAGAAAAGACTGACAAGTCCTTATGGAGAGGTTTCTGGGATCTCTGCTGCAGTTTAGGAAGAAAATAAGACATCTGCTATATTAGCAAAGAACACTGGAAAATAGTATAAAGGTATTTATATCAATCAGTGGTTTTTTGTTTATTCATTTATATTTAAAATAAAAGGTGATGCCTGTCTAGAGCTCTTGGTGCAGTGACAAGCAATATGATCAAGAATCTTTGCAGGGTTCAAATTACCTTTTCAGCAGAAACACAGCTACCCTCTTCTCTTTTTATCATGACAGGAACCATTACACTCTGCTAAATTTACCAGAGGTATAGCAAATGGGATAAGAATTTGTGCTCTGGTAACTGTGGCAGTTACCTGTACTGCAATACTGGAGCTCTAGGCAGAAGCTTACATTTTCTCTCCTATGCTTTCAAATTCCTGCGTTTTACTCCTTTATGAAAATGGTTTTTTTGGATGTTCATGGTTAGGACTTTCATTAGGCATCGGAGACTTTTGTTTCCTTTGCAATACTTCCATAGTTGTTTGTAAAACTGAAATGGATAGAAAAATGAAAACACATTCAAAATACTATAAGAATGATGGTGTATGTATGCTATTTTATGTTTCAAGAATATTTCAAGAATGAGAATTTTTTTTTGAAAAGGCAAAAAACAAAAGTGATATACTTTCATAATAAATTAATAATAATTCTGTAAGGTGATCTGAATAAAGGCTTATGTGCTTAATAGTATATCTGCTTTTTTCCAAACCACTTCAGTTTATTAAACAAAACACAGTCCTCCTCAGAAGCCTTGTTTTGCTGGCTTACCTCTGACACTGTCTTCCCAGACATATCAACACACTTGGCAGGGATGCAGAAGATCTCTGTTTTAAAGGTGGGGAAAATGAGGCACAGAGAAGTTACAGGAACAGATGATACGTTGTTGGTATAGCTCCACTTGCTTCACAGAACCAATCACTCCTGAAAACTGAGGTGTTTCAACTGTGCACGCTTAAGCAAGTTAAAACTTAAATTTGGAGGGTTTTTTTAGGTTTTGATTGTGAGTGTTAAAGATCTTTGAATGGATTATGAAGTGTCACAATTCAGAATTCCTTGGTTGTAGTGGGGCTCAGGTTAAAGATATGCATAGAATCTCCAGGGATGGTTGCAATTGCTAAAAGTGAAAAGTTATTTCACTGGCCACTGTGCATGCTCAGAGCAGCTCTTACCTCTGGCTGGCCCAGGAGGAAACTGAGATAGAAAGTGAAGTGGCTTTGTCAGGATTACCCGTGGGAACAGTGCCCAGCGGATTTACAGTGTCTGACTCTCAGCCCTGAGCTCTTCCCAAGCGCTGGCCTGTGACAGATATTCCTGCCCTGCTCTTTGTCCAAATCTCTCTTGCATATAAGCCATCATGGGTGTAAGTGAAAAAACTATGAAAATGGAGGATAGTTGCAAGAAAAGGGTAAGGTTTAAAGCCTGTTGGGACTCTGTTGCTCCTCTCCAAGGTGGGGAAGAAAGTTACCATGAAACATTTCCTGACATAGAGAATATCTCCCTCTGTGCAAGGAAATATTTTGAAGTCTAACAAAATAAGCACGTATATTATTTGATTTTAGTCTCTGTGTAGCAGGGCTTTATTAAAAAGGCAAAAAGCATTTGCCACGTGAATTAAACATCTGAACACTAAAGAGCTATTAAGCAAAGGCAGGGATAGAAAAATAGCCAAAACATTCAGAAAAGCTTCCTAATGTGAAGTTGTGTTACCATGGCAACAGGAACTCAAAATCTCTCTGTGTGAAGTTGCCCTCTTTTTGCCTATCTCACTTTGGAAAGTCGTAAAAACAGGGTGCAGTCCTCAGAGCTGATACGTATTAATAGCAAACTCAAAGAACCTCCTGAAACACTTTATAAACCTTCATGGTGAACAGTTTTACATCCATGCTGAAAAATATAAAACAAGTCTTTTACTGTTTTATTGAATCTTTGGCAATCTTTTGGGGTCATTTGAAAGACGCCATACAATTTCTAAAGTATTTCTCCCCCCAGATTAGAGGTACATGATAAGGATTTATTAACTGTGTAGCTCTTAACAGAAGTGCAGGGAATATCCAAATATGTTTTTAGATTTTATTCTGTACACAGGCTGATATCCTTTTGTTGTTGGCGATTCTCTACTCCTTCTAGACTAGATTTTTGTGCAAGATAGACACTTAAAATATGGAAACCTACACTCAATCAGTTTATCCACTAACAGAGAGAAAGACACATAACGACACACGCATATACAAGCTTACTTTAGCAATTGTGTTTCACAGCTTCTGCAGCTCTACTGATTAACAATGTCCCTTGCAGAGGAGATTAAGAAAACATACCAACAGCTACAAATGCTATGTCACAGTCTTTCTACTCAACTTTAACTAGAACTGGAAGAATAGTTCCAAAAGAGATAATAGAGAAATTCTCCTCTAGGTTAGCTCCTGACACAGAGAGGTCTTTTGTTAACAGAACCAGCCTTGGTGATCCATGAAGAAAGAAACTAATTTCTCAACTTAATTAATAGAGATACAAAACTGGCCATAAAAAAGACAAGAGGAGTTTTGTTACTGATTGCAGTGGACCTATAATTTCTCATTAAGTTTGTAGCTTTCTCGCCCTTTCAGACACAAATTAGAAAACTACAATTAATTCAAATTGAGCAGGAAATGGTAGAGTCTGCTGGATTCTATTTCTATCGCAGCAGGCCAGGTGACCTAGAGATTCTTCTCCTGCAGTCTAATTATATAACTCATTAATTTAGTTTGGGAGCTCCTTACTAACTTCTCTATGAAAACCACTCTGGTGATGAACAATGCAGAATTTTACCCTTTGGGGAGGAAAAAAAAAAAGATAACCATGATTATATCCAGGTCTGGATCATAAAGATCCAGAAAACATTTGAGTGAACATAATGGTAAACTTTTGGCTAGTAGCACTGAATTTTTTTACTATATTTACACCATAAAAAGCTATACCAGAGAAAATTCAAAAACATGGTTTCCAGAGCAGAGGGAATTTTATCTGGAGTTTTTTAACTTCTGGATGTCTCAGGAAGCAAATACTGTCTGTTTGCAGATCCACCCTACAACATGCATTTCTTTGTTTGATGTGTCTGGGACATCTTACCCATGCTTTGTACAGATTCAGTGTTTATGTGCTGTATGGTTTGTTCACAGGCTTCTGTCTTGGAAAACCCAAGATGCATGGGAACTGTAGTCCTGCAGTGTGCTGCTAAACTGAATATTACCAACAGTTACTTTTTTGTAAGAGGAAACTCATGCTTGGAAAGAAGCAAGATTTTAGGAGATCGTTTTTTAACGTGGACAACTTGCAAGTCCTTACTTTAAGGCTACTTCTTATGGAAATACACTTTTTGTAGTATTAGCAGCAAACACGTCAAAATAGTGTTATTTGGAAATTTTATGAAACACTGGATTTGCATGTGAAAAGAGTTAGTCAAATCTGTTAAAAGACAATAATAATCATGTTCATAATCAGGGTGCTAACAATGAATATTGTATTTCATGACTACAACTTCCTGGCTCAAGAATGGTAAAAGTATGTAAATAAACAAAAGGGTCCATTTGATTTAACCGAGGAGATCGAGAAAGCTGTAGTTTATCACGAATACTATCTTCTTGTGGAAATACCTATATGCTGTAATCATGTTCTTTTTTAACTGTGTAATTCCAATAAGACCTTTTCTTATCTGGGGCATTTTTTCAGGAATTAACAATGGCGATTCACAACCACAGATTGGTTTAGTCTGAAGGGAACCTCTGGGATCATATTGGCTAACTCCTCTCCCCTCTTCTACCCCAGCTCAAATGCAGGTCCAATTTTGGAGTTACATTTGGTTGCTGAGCTCTTTGTTAATTCAATTTTTTAATGTCCCCAAGGGTGGAGATCCCACAGCCTCTGTGGACAACTCCAGTTTTTGTCTACCCTCCTGGTGAAGAGTTAGTTCCTTGTATCTACTTGGACTTAATTTCTTGTACTACAACTTGTGGCTGTTGCCCTTTATCCTTCTGCTGTGCACCTCCAGAAAGAGTGTGGCCCATCTTCTCTATAACCCACCACACATTAGGAAGTTGAATAATATTTAGATCCCTCAACAGCTGCCTTACTCAGGCCAAACAAGATTTTCAATCCCTCCTTGTTGTGTGTTCCCAGCCCTGGCTTCCCCAGGGACTCTCTGCCAGACTCATTCTGGTACAGCAATGTCTTTCTGGTTCCTGGGGACACAAAACTGGATGTAGGGTTCCTGATGTGGGCTCACAAGTGCTGTAACATGAGGTCTGAAGCATAGCTTCTGACATGTTAGCCTGCTCATGTCTGTCCTCTTTGCCAGATTTCTTAGTTAACCCCATACTGTTTCATAACCATCAAACCTGACATAAGATTCATGTAGATACACTCATGAAGAACATGGTCGGGCATTGCTGACATTGCTAACAAGTTCTATATCACCTGTGAAAAGGCAGTGAAAGGTGGTATAAAAGTTATTGCTAAATATGCTGTCAGCCTCCTACTGATTGGCATTGCTTGATGATCAAGGCAGGGGTGTCGTATGGTGTTCATAAATGACCTTCTGTCCGAGACGTTTCAGGACCTGTGGATGCTCTTTTGACCTATTGCCCCTATTGCTTCAGATGATTTGAAGGCAAGGATGAAGGAGACAGCAAGGCCATGGCCTTGTCTGCTGCAGACCAAAGTGTGTGTTACAGGATGGTAGGAAATATTTTTCCTGGATTTCCTGGAGTCTGTAAGAATGTGTCTTTCCCAACACAAGGGTGGCAAAATTGTATCATTTCATTCCTTCTATTTAAAAACAGCGCATAATGAAACTGGGTTTGAAGACAAGGACATTAGTAATTTAGGGTTGAATTGGCATTCTCTGAAGGTTGCTAGATATATCCTATGGCCTCTAGAGAACTGAGGAGTTAGTCTGCTGGCTCTTGTTATCTCTTGCTGGCTTATGTTTAGTCTCTTCAGTTGTGTTTTTCTTGCTGAAAACAGTGCATCAGAGCTTTTGCTGCCCCCAGAATATTGCAGTATAGACCAGTATAGAAATTTCTTCTTTGGGTGGGGGGGAGGGAGGGGCAGAAGGGGAGGCAGAAAATTAACATCTGTCTGACAGGATGAAATGTTCTGTCTTGCATGGATTTTGCATTCAGAAAAAGTTAACATTCAGAAAGTTTCCTAAAATATTTGCTGTGGCTGGAAACAAGATAGTGGAAAAATGTTCTGTCTTGCATGGATTTTGCATTCAGAAAAAGTTAACATTCAGAAAGTTTCCTAAAACATTTGCTGTGGCTGGAAACAAGATATGTTTCTGGAGCTGCAGTGTAATCTTCTGTCAGAACATACCTTTTTAATCAAAGAAAATGCTCTCTCATTTGTGGTTTTGGCCCTCTAATATTACCTGGAACAGTAATATTGTGATATCATCCTAGAGACATATTTGGAACGATGTACTAGATGATGCCACAAGTTTTACACTTATAGACCATTCATTTCCTCCTATAAGCATACAGTGGCTAATATTTTGCTCATACACTCTGTATGGCAGCACTTACTCTAAAACTTGCAGAAAGCTGTAGCGGAGGAGGGACCGTTTTTCCAACAGAGGGCAGTGTTTATTTGCCAAACAGTTTATCGCGTTGTGCATCGTTATACAATGTTCCCTTTCCGTATGCGAAGAGCAGAAAAGGACACTACAAACCAGTCCTCCCTTTGGTTCTTTCTCTTTTTCATTACTGTTGCCTGCAGCATAAATGCCTTTTTAATGAAGATTAAAAAAAGGAAGTATGCGTTTTCCATATCACAGAATTGGAGACAATGTGAGAGGAACATCTTCCTATAGTAAAAACACAACTTGCTGTTGGAAATGTATAGACATATTAAAAAAAAAAAATCTATTTTACAGTCCTCTTTCCTTCCACACACATGCACATAGTCTCACCCTTTCCATCAAGGAATTTAGTAAATGTGACAGTGTCCTTTAATCAAATACATCTGGAGGCAGCAGCTCAGCTTGCCAAGTTTTATAGTTAGGTTTAGGTGGTCATGGTTTAGGTAACATAATCTTAGACAGTTGGGGCACCTTACAAAAAATAAGACTCAAGTTAGTTGTAGGTACGGAATTAAGGATTTGGATGACTACTTGAATACAGCATCAAAACCCACCAGAATTGTAGTGAAGAAAAGAAAGCAATCAAGTACAATATTTGCATGATACATACACTGTTTTCAGAGGTCATATCTGATCTGGATAAGGTCTAGTGCTATCATGCTCTCTGAAAGCCATTAATCCAGTGAAATTCCCTAAAAAATCAAGAAAACTCCATGTATATCTTATAACAGAAATAATGACATTTGTGCATGATACTTTTTTTGGGATCAATTACCAGATGTAAGAACTTCACTGTATCTTAAGATACCCATTTTTCTCAGCTTGCCATTGATTACAGGTTATTCCCTGAACTTTGCTTACCACTGCTTAAATAAAAGGGTTGATTGAAAAATGGAAAAAATAACTCCCATGCAGACACTTGAAAATAGAAGTTGTTTTGCAGTTTTGCAGCGTTTGAAGTAGAACAGGTTTTAATATTTTGTGGTTTTTTTTTTTAAATTACAAGAGTAATTTTGAATTTTAATTATATTTTTCTTTGTGGTATTATTATTATTATTATTCCATTTCTATGTTCCCTGCTATTTTCAGTATGAATTTGGAAAACTTTGACCCTGGAAAAAAAATATATTGAGCTTGGAAACTCTCAATTCTAAAAGAATATATCTTAATTTTTGGCAGCATGTATTGTAAAAGATAATTTATTTCATTTTTACCTTTTTTTGACAAGACAGAATCATAAGATTAGTCTTTTTCTTTGTCCTCAAGCTCTTCCACGCTGAAGGTGTTTTAAAGGGTTACAGAGCGGGAAGAGGGAAAAGAAGGAAGTTGGCAGACGAGTGAAAAATCCAGAACCTAGGGCTTTTTTTAAAAAACAACTTTAACTGAGATATAGGCTAAGGTGCCATTTTACTTGGAAATCCCCTTTCAAAAATCAGAAATTACATTAAAAAATAATTTTACAAAACCAGTAAAAAAGGTATTTGTTACTGAAAGCCCATATTTGAGAGAAAAAGGAATTATTTTAGTTAAAGAAATTGAAGACATTGAAATTATTTTCAGCTAAGGACTGATTATCTGTGCAGTTTTATTGGCTTTAACTCTTGATTCTCGTGTTAGAGTTCACTGAAGAGACAGGTCTTGGTGTCATTCTTCAGCCAGAAATGAGGGGTTTGAATGGTGTGGTGAAATACCTCCATTGATAATATTTCCCTTCTGGAGGCTTATTTTCAGAATAGATCACTTCTGTGATCCGATTTACAATTCAGTACCAGAAACAGTTGCTCTGGCACAATTGCAACGTTGTGGGGGGGTTCAAATGCACAGCCAGAAGAAGGAAACTTATTCTTAACCAACCTTGTCCAAGAAACCAAGGTCTTACCAGACACTTATTACCCTAAGTGTCTTTGCTACCTAACAGAGAGTGTCCTCAAAGACAATTTCCGTGCTGGTCTAATATTTGGAGAGCCCTGTTCCCAGGGTACACTCTGGTGAGCTTTTACATTAAGTGTCATTCAGTCTCCTGGGTCCTCTGGAGGAAAAAAACCCAACAACTCCTGTCATTTGAGTTTGTTTATTCTGACAAAAGGGAAGGTTTTGATATTTGTGGTTGTTTTGTAACTTGTCTTGGGGTAGTATAACAGAGAATGAGGCTGCTGATGAGCAAGTTTTAAATTTATCATACAAATGCTTCCTGAAAGTGACAGTGTTCCCTGTGGCAGAAAGTAAGTCATCTAGCTAAGTCTTGGCCTCCTTGCTTTCCTTTCCTAAAATGTACTTTTGAAATGAAAAAGTCATAAGTATTCTTTGCATCATTCAAGGAGTACAAGCCAGCCTCGTGAGGCTTTGCAGTCACAGATCCCATGCTGTGTTTTTAGGCAGTATTCCTCCCATCTCAGCAGAAAAAGTCACATGGACCAAAAAACTCCTCCTCATCTTTCTTATCTCCCCTTTTTTCCAAAGGTGTTTTAAAATTAAATATTAGAGAATGTGTCCCCCCAAATCCTAGTTGTTTTGAATAAGGCATATAAACTTGCCTGCTTGAGCAACAAAACCAAATTCCTCATACTTAACATCACTGGAGTTACTTGATAGCTATGACTGATTATAATGGATATTCTGAGACTAGTGTTCTTTTTCTTACATCGTGAGATAATAAAAAACAAAATAGATGAGCTTCCTAATTTGTCAGAAGTTGAAAAAGCCCTTGGATTTAGATGACTTATTTGATACAAAGCTCTTATAATTAATAATCCCTAAAAATGTTATATTTAGTATTTAACTATGATTTATGCATTGCTAAATTCAGAAGTCTCATTGGCAAAGAGCACATCAAAAACCTCTTTGAAAATTGAGAAGACAAAAGAAGAAACTATCCTGGTCAAATATCAGCACAGAAGCTGAAGTCTCCATAATATACCCAAACCACTGTGCCTAAAGGTAGCTGTGGCTATTACCTGAAGCAAAAGTAGTATTCGAGCAAAAAATATGATGGATACAAGTTGTGAAAATGAGTCCAGTATAAGAAGCTGCTCCAATAGAACAAATTCATGCTGGTGATGACATTTTAGTGACATCTGATCATCAGTGCTATAAACCATCAAAGAAAGAAAAGAAACTTCATGCAGACTTCCAGCATTTCCACCAACATAATTCCACCAATAAACTTTACTATCAACCTCAACTGCCTCAATGAAATGGCCAATAAAAATCTTTCAGAAGGTGTTATCATTACAAAAACTTTCCAGATATTGTGCCATTGAAGACTTCCCATGATAGCCACCTATAAAAAGTGATTCTATAAACAGCAACAGGAAAAAAAAACCCACAACCCAACCCCAAAATCAGTTCAGCTGAATTTATGGGAAAAGTTTCTTCTCTTGAAGAATAGAAATGAATAAAATTGGTTTTGGCAAAAAGTAAGAACTGCCTCAAAAACACTTGTCCGTTATAAGTAGAGCAAGAAAAAACCACTGTCTAAATAGGTGGAGAAGGTAGGGAACTTGTGTCTAGGGAGCTTTAGCCTACCTTGTAAGGACCTAGCTTGTTGAATACCCCAGGGGGTAAGCCGACCATTGGAAAGGCAGATATTAAACTAGCAAACACAAAACATAAAAGATAAAACGAAAGGTTTCATTTGTAATGCTAAAACCAAACTGTCACAGTAAAATGAATCTCAGCTCTCTGCACTGTGGGTACAGATCTAATGCATGTCTTCCAGTATCAGAGGTAGTGGTTTTCCGTGTTCCTGGGGCATTAAGTACCAATTAGGTTTTAATGATCCGTTTAAGTCCACATTAGAGTACTCATATGATGCTTTGAAGTTCTTCTTTGCAAAGCCAGAGGAGATGCCGTAGTGCACAGTAATTACCACTTCATAATCCTGAAACTTTCTTTTACAGTATTAGCCCTCATTTCAGCAACTAGTGAACATCAGTAAGTGGGTCTGTGCCAGAACAAACTCAAAACAGATCAGAGGTGGGATTTGGAGTGCAGTACAAATAGTGGAATTTTTCTCCTTTGGTAACCAAACTGAAAAAATAAACCTGTCACATATATATCTTGGATCAGAATTAAGCAGAAGGTTCGCTTTTTCTTTTTTTTTTTTTGGTCAAAAATCTATTTTCAGCAAAAATTCATTTCAAACCAACTGGGAACTTTTGATTTAGCCCAAAATGAAGCAATCTGGGTTCCTAGGAACTGAGTAACATCAATTTAAAAAAAAAAAAAAAAAAAGAGGAAAGAATTAATTAAAACAGAATTCACCCCCAAAAGTAGAAATGTTGTGATAAAGTATGCCTGAACCCAAAGGTTTAGCTTAGTTTAGGTTTCCTTTGTTTTTTTAAGTAGACAATGTATGCTTCATTACTTGTAGCGTTTGGGGTTTTTTTTCCCCAAAAAAATCCCTCATTCACTTTCTTTGGCCTAAACAGTTTGCTAAATTTGATCTCAGTGTTGAAATTATTTCATTCACCCCTCTAAAACACTTTCAAAATCTGAAACACCAAAAGTTTTGACCCCACAATGTTGCTGAGTACTAATTGTTGGTACAGTTACAAAAAGGACAGATGCTAACAACACAGGTTGAACTACACCTGGCTAGTCCAGACTGATGATGATTCTCAAGCATTTGTTCTCCTTCTTGACTGCTGAAAGAAAGGTTATTCCCTGCTTCAGATGTACTTCCTCCCCACGTGCATCCAACTCCATTTTCAGCTGGTAATTTTCACCTTAATTCCTGATTTTTCAAATTTGTACCATGGCCACAAAGAACTGCTGAAAGACTGAATTGTTAGTTCCCTGTCATCTTCAGTCAATCAGCTTTTGTTTTGGAAATAATTATTCTGGCACATCACAAGTGCCTTGCTGGGCTCAATCTGCTTTTTTCCAGGATCTTGAGTACTGTGTGTCTGAGGTCTCTGAGTTTTTGATACAAGTGCAGGTGAAAGACAGCAAGCCCTGAAGTTCCAGATCACTGCATCCAGCTTCTAGCGCACCTTCCATTTCATAACCCTGTTGGTCTCTTTCCTCTTCCTCTGCTGTCTTGTCACTCTATCCAATCATGTTTACAAAGAATTACCTAAAGAAGAGAGTTTTTCTCTGCCAGTTTCTTCTTTATGACTTTTTCTGGTTCACATTTTTAAATCAAGGAAGGAGGTTAGAGTTCATAGTCACTGCAATTCAATAATCTCAGTTAAGTACAGTCTCATCTTACTACAATGTCCTCAGTTTGTTACAGCTGTTTTCTTATATACTTGTGTGTATCTTGCACCAGCAGAAATAACCAGAAGAGTGTTGTGAAACCCTGGAAACTTGTGAGTAAGGCATTCCAAATCCACTCCTGTCAGTCTGAACTGTAAGTACAGGAAAGACCAGTGCACCGTGCTGGCTTGCTCTAAGGAAAGACTCAAGCTCTGCTGGTTCATCTTGTCACAAGTGATCTGAGCATGGTAAAATTACCAGTGTAAGAAAAAAATTCAGTATGTGGAGTTCTGGCTATAGAGAACTTTATAAGCAGCCAGATAAATTGTTTTATTCCTTAATTGTCAGACAGATTTCATATTCTGCTCTTCTGGGCCAGATCCAAGTAAAATATTTTAGTCCAGAACCAGTAATCTACCCGTATATGCCTGACTCCCTCTGTTCCAGGCACTGGTGTAGCATAAGTAGGAGAAATTTTACTCAGAATGTATCCAAATATTGTATTGATATCTCCTCTCTGGAGATCTGAACTCCAAGTTTTTCATCAAGTTCTTCTCCTTGAATTAGGGTTGAAGGCGTATGACACGGATAGAAAGAACCAATAATACATTAGTCATGTGAAGTGAGAGGGATAAGTGCCATTGATTCTTTTGGCTGAGGTTTTAAAGGTAAGAAATGGAAAACTAAGGAATAGGTAAAGAATGACTAAGAAATGGGTAAGGAATGAAATAAGTTTTTGGAATCAGGGCGTTAGAGGAAGAGTGAAACTATGCGTTAAGGTTAGCCTTTTAAAATCCTTGATTCCAGGATTTCTAGATTCAAATATTTTAAGCCTTCAGAATGGAGGTGTGAGCAAAGTTTGTGTGCATCTCTGGTATTTTAATATGTAAAACAAATACTTTTCTGTGTCTTTGTCTTTCATTGCTTTCTGGAAGAGGTTAATGAATTAAAACATTCTATTTTAGTAAGTCATTTGTCTTATATTTGATTAATAAAAGCTATGTGTCACACCCACTGCTGCTGAACTTGCATTCTTTAATGACAAAGCACATAAATCCTCTGAACACTTTGACTGAATTGTATCAAAAGCAGTGATGCACAAGCCACTGCGATGACAGCTGAAATGATGTCTCATATAGCAACATCCTTTTATAATCAGGATGACCTGGAGCAAAAGCTTCTATACTCTGGCTTGAACTGTTGGAAATATTTCCTACTTTTCGCTGACATTATAGGAGCTTTATTTAGGGCTAGATGTTGTGGCTGTTTGTTGTTTGCTAGTGTTTATTGTTGATTTTATGGAGCCATGTCTGCAGTGATGAAAATCTAGCCCAGGCCACTGTCTTGTTAACTTCATGGGCAAGCCATCTACCTTATTCCATGTACATGTGCCATACAAAAAAATCAAATGGATGTTACAAGAAGCAAATGACAGGAGCAAATGATGAGCTTGTATGAAGCATACTTCATTCTTCAGAGAGAGGTTTTTCTCCCCTAGGATGGTAGCATCATCATCTTCCTTTTGCAACTAAGTAAACTGAACTTCATCAAAGACAGAGGTTGAAATAGCATGCAGATCTTTAGAGTCCCAGTCCCCTACACCATACTACCTTCTTTGAAATGCTCCAAGGCACTCCTTGCCATTATGGGTACCAAGCGATTCCCTAAGAGAATACTAAGAGAAAGGTAGGGAAAATCATGTTCTGTTCCCCCACTGCATTTGCAACGAAAGTTGGCTGCTGACAGAGAGGTCTGTTAATTATACTGTACAATTGGTAGTACAGCAAACATAATTTTCTTTTGCTTCTGGCTTGCTGAAAATGTCTACTTCTAAACTAGTAACTGAGAGTGCCTTAGACGTCTCCTTATGAAGAACAGAGTACCTGCTTCCCAGTCATATTCCCTGCTAGTGTAAGGTCCTCTACCCAGTGCCAATGGATAACTCAGGACATTGGGAGGTCTCCAGTCCAACCTCCTGCCCAGAGCAGGTTCAGCCATGGGGTCAGACCAGGTTGCTCAGGGCTTTATCTTGTGATGGCTGGAAACCTTCCAGGGAACGAGACAGCAACAGGTCCTGGGCCCTGTCCTCACTGTCCTAATGGGGAAAAAGCTTTCCCTTATCTCCAGCCTCTCTGATCCTGCTCAGCCTTCTCCCCAGAGCTGTTGCCAGCCCCACTGGCATCGCTGCTGGGGGTCTGCCTGCCTGGGACAAGGCTGCACATTGCTCCTGCCTCAGTTGCGTGAGGGTCCTTTTGGCCCCTTCCTCCCTCTGGTCCTGGCCCATCTGAATGGAACATCAGGACTAGATGGAGTATTATCATCTTGTTAGCAGTGACAGAGCTCTTTAGAACCTGCTGGAGTTTGCTAGAAACAAAAGCCTGGAGAACTCATGCTTTATTGTTATTTTTCTACCTGTTCGAGTAGATAAATGAGAAGTACTCATTTTCCCCAGAGTTGCCCTCCTAATTTACATCTTCTCTCCTTCAAAGTATTCCTGGACCTCCCCTGCTGTCACTGGTTTCTGTGCAAAATTGTCTCAGAACTCTTCTTTAGTGTTTGATTTCACTTCCTGACTATTGCTTTCTACCAGCTCTTTAGTGGTAAAAATAGTTGCATTTCATAATGCAACTATTAAAAACAGTTTCCCCAGAGTCTGCAGTATGATTTATTTTCTCACCTCTAAATTTCTCTTTCTTGATTCATCGTGTTTGAGAGCTACACAATTTCATTTACAGTACCACCTCTGAATGCCTAAAGTTCCTTTCTAGTCAGAGAGCTGAAACACTTTCTTCATGTGTAAGACATAGTCTTGTATATCCTGTATTTGAATATTAATGAGAAATCAGATGCTGTGAAATGATACAAAAAGTTGAAAAGAGAATGGAGCACCTAATTATACCCCTAATTCCTTTTTCATTCTAATTCTAGGGAATTTATCACCTACCTCTTTTACAGGCTTTGAATTCTTAGGGAAAAAGTTTGTTGAGTTATAGCATAAAATTTGGAGGGGGGTTAAGAAAAAATGTTCAGTACTTTAGTCCTGTAAAGAGTCCCCAGAAATACAAGGAAAAAACATGTGAAAAGACATATTTTCTGGGTCATGCAGAACACCCTGTGAAACATTGTCTGTGTTTACTATCAGTTAAGGTCTATCTGTTCAGACAAATGCAGTTCATAAGTTTCTTTGGCAGGACTCTGACTCTCAGGAGCTGCAATTGCAATACCTGGATAGATTTCAAGCTGCAACAGTAAATACCTGTTCTTGGAAATAACAGGGTGGAGCAATTAAGCATTGCTCATGTGTAACAATTTCCTCTAATTTAAAAGAAAATGATCTGGTTTGTCGTTCTTAAATATGTTCACACACAATTAAATGATACATTTTTCCTCATTTTTTCCCACCATTGTGATGTTCTTTCAGCTTTATGTGATTTTCTGCGAGACATCAAATCTAAAGGAAAATAGAATGGGATGCCGAGTGACCTAGGGTTTCTTGTATTCCAGATGAATACAGATTTGTTCTGGTTATTTGGGGCAGTAGAGGGAGAGATTCATCGCTCCTGAAGGAAACAGAAAAGAGCTAAATTTCTTAGGCCTCTTTATTTAGCAACACAGAAGGCAGTTTTATTCCTAAGTTTGCTACATCAGTCTCTGGATGTGCCTCTTGAACTCTTCAATTTAATGGTCCCTAAAAGTAAGGAATCTGCTTCTCAAGATAAACCTTGATATTATTCTTTCTGTCATGGGAGTAAATATGAACACTGCAAATAACTAAACATGCCATTTGTTCTACTTGCAAGATGTGGGTTGTAATTCCTATGTCATGGACATGTTTGAAGCACAATTAGCTGATGTTTTTGGAGTATCTGTCATGTAGCACAGTCTTTATTGTTGTTTTGGAAGGGATACTACAGCCAGCAACACAGAAGGAGGGCAGTAGAATTTAAACAGTGGTGGTGGTCTTGGCTTTTGTTAATGAAGTGAAACCCTGAGCATCATGCCAGTGGGAGCGTGAGAGAGAGGGCTCCATTTATAAGCATTGTAGGGAAAAGTCTGCAATGCAAAAAGATCCATCGAACTCAAGAGTGCTTGAGAAAATAACCTTACTTTATCTTTCCAATTTTTCCTCCTACACAGTACCTACAGCTGGTATCAGTCTGGGTTTAGCAATTCTGTGAGGCAGAGAAGCTATTCTTCAGTGTGTAATTAACTATACCTTTAATCAGTATACCTACTTTTGTTTTCTCCTATTGTCCCGAATCATAGATCAAGCCTTCAATCCTGAGGACCTCTATCTTCTGGAGGATTTAAAGAGCTTTGAAAATGTTTTGATCCCTCCATATGATATTTTTTTCTCTCTTTTTCTTTGGTCTTTATGTCCTATGAAAATGATTTTTTTTTTCTGGCTGTTTTCCTCCCCCAACTCTTACATTATAGTCTCTTTTCCTGTCTAATCATGTTTTCACTCTTTTTCTTTCATTCTGTGTTTTTTGTTGTTGTTTTGTCTGTGTGTGTGTGTGGAGTATTTTTAAAGCCTTTTTACAGCCTTCTTTGACCTTTTCTGCTTCTGCCTGATAATATTTGGCTGTGAATATTTTTGATGCTGGTAATGTTTCCTTCTGTTTTTCCCTATCTTCACTATACTGTTTTCTGGATTAATTTCAGCTTCCTTTTGGTAATTATCTTAAGACATATTTACATGGAGTTGAGAACAAATTAAATTCTTGCAACTTGTGAGCAGTTGCTTTGCTGTAATATACATAAGTGTTGTGCTGTGCATGCAATTCTGTACAGGAAAGTGCTTATTGTAGGTATATTAGTACAAATGGGTATTTAACTAGTACAATAAATTCTCTGTTTCCCTGCCCTGCTTTGGCACAATCCACACATATCATTCACACTAGCTGCAAAAAATTGGGATTAGGTTCAGTAGCTTTTGGGGTGGACTTTGGAAATTAAGGGGTCCCTAGCTGTGATTTGTGCATTAAGGGGTCCCTAGCTGTGATTTGTTAATGAACAGACACACATACTCCATAACACTAAGTACTGAAGACTGGGATGTTGAGAAATGAGGTGGATCAGTGAAGATAATACCTGTTTTAAAGGTAATTCAGTTTAGAGAGAGCCAGAACACAGCTGTGAAAAGCAGTTATGAGTATGAAACCTTTTATGACCTAGTTGCATGACTGTCTTTATTCTCCATAATCTCAAAACTTGGAAGTCCTCTTGTAATTCTGAATTATTGATTACCATCAAAGCTTCTTACCAAGCAGTTAACTGAGCCATTGTATTGCCTCTATATTAATTATTTTAAAGCATAGTGTTAGTAGCAAAATGTTCCATTTGATTATTTTTCTCATGTGGTTAAGTCTCACTTTTTACTCTATATTGGTAGAAGTTTAGCATGTAGCATTAAGGTTGATATTAGTTATAACATGTTACACTACTTCCTGATGAATGTTCTAATGTCATCTTTTAAATTTGAAAAGGAAATCACATTTATCATGTTTTTTCACAGTGTAAAACTGGTAACTTTCCACCCTAGAAGACAGAAAGTTTAGCATTAAATAACACCTAACTAATTTTGAACATCAGGTATTTGATTAGTCTCCATAGTCTTAGGAAACACAGGTTTGATTGGAGATGAAAATGACCATGTAAGAGCTAAGTGCAGATTGACCTTTTGTAAGGAAGATTAGTAAGTTTGGATACTGGACTACTGAGCTTGCATTGCTTGTCCACGTACTGTTCTGGACAGCTAGGCACAGTACAGTGTGCAACTTCATTAACAAATAAAATTTGAATTACCCCTTGATGCAAAAGCAAGGGCATTACATTTAGATGTCTGCGGAGTGGAGAGCAATAAACAACATGTTTCAAAACCTTAATGGGAACAATGCCGTATTTCCTGAGATCATTAATTCCTTATCTGGTGTGTGCATGCCTCCTAACCAGCCTCTTTTGTTTGCTTCATATTCATCACTTCTAGTCTCTGTTGCACTGTTGCAGTCTGTACATGCAGATTAAAAATGCTCTGTTTATTGAATTCCAGGAAAAGCACATATTTTTAGTTGAGAAATGGAAAACAAAGCAGCCATATAATTTTTACATTTAGAGCTTGGGTTTTGACAGAAACCTGATGAATAAAAAATTCATCCCACAGTTGCCAAGGCAGCTGTATTCTCCTCTTGACAATCACAGTTCTGCAAAAGATTTTCTTCTTTCTTAGTGCTTTTTAGCTTAAAAATAGGAAGGTTGTGGATGTCATGATTTACTCATTATACACTGCATTATTATAGATGGGACATTTCTCAAATAGCCATACCTCCATGGGACCATGGGCTTCTCAGATTGCCAACAAGCATGCCAGTTAGTGCCAGTTCTAGTAGCGATTTTTGTGTTATCAACACTTGTCCACTATGAACTGCAAACTAATTTTGTATAAATAGCTGAACAGCTGTTCAGTGGCAGTGGCTTAGAGAGTCTGATTATGAACTCCTAATCATACAGCTCTTGTATTAACTTCAGTGAAACTGCTCCCTGATAAAGCAATTAAACTTCGGTTTCTCACATGATGATATTTGTGTTTATTAGAACTAAGCTCTGGTATTGGAGATGAGAGAATCTGAACGACATCAAAATAAGCCAAGCACCAAATTTCTGGGTTGATTTTCCAACCTTCTGGGTTGTATATTAGGACTGCAAACAGCCTTTTTGGGTCATGTGAAATGTTAGTTTTGGATCCTTGGGTATTTAAGGAAATAAGAAAGATGCATCTTAGCATCCATTTTAAATAAAACTAAAGTTTCAGAGCAAAATTCTGACTTTACTAAATGCCTATAGTCTTCAGCAGAAAAAGCTTTTTACAGCTAACTGTTTTTTTTGGTATATGTTTGTGGTAAAGGACTAAAGATTACAAAACATTGTAACTTGTAGCCATTCCTAAAAAAGGACAAACAAAGGGTTGCTCCTTCTCTGTTAGGATATGATTGATCTAGGACAAACAAAGGGTTGCTCCTTCTCTGTTAGGATATCTGGTAATTTTTACATAGATTTAGTGTTGAATTTGTCTCTTTGAGTTACCTTTAGAGTTATTTTCTTTCAATACCAACCACATTAAATTCTTTATTAATTGTTAACAAATAATCAGAATTATACAAAATGTCCTATAAACTGTTAGTTTATATTCTCCTGGCTCTTAATTATACCTAGTGATATTATTTCTAACAAGAAGACATATAGTCTATCCAAATGAAGAGGCTTTTCTTTCTTCTGCCTCGCCAACTGAGTCAGGGCTTTGGTGATGATCTCACCTTACTCTTTCACCAATGCTGAGGCTGAAGGTCAGCTGTTCAGAGGCCTCAGGATGTCAGCAATCAAATGTCTACACTCCCACTGAAGGTGAGTGTGGAACAACATGAATTGGAGTGGAGAACTGAAATACTTATAAGGCAAAAAGTGTAAATTTCAAGATTCATTTGAGCTGAGAACCATTAACTTCCAGACAACTTTTTATTATGGAATTGAGAGCAAGA
Organism: Aptenodytes forsteri; assembly: GCF_000699145.1. Lineage (NCBI taxonomy): Eukaryota > Metazoa > Chordata > Aves > Sphenisciformes > Spheniscidae > Aptenodytes > Aptenodytes forsteri. Next base: position 2,648,980 of record NW_008796051.1, on the reverse strand, counting down.
TCACAGTTAGGTTTTTAATTTATTTTTACTTACCATAATATTTGATACATTGTCATTCTTTTTTTTTGCAGTGGTTAGCATAATGTGGTTTAGATACTGATAATATGAGTGATGAGTCTGGCATGACAACTGTCAGGGTCATGTCATGGTTATTGTCATGATAATATCAGTGTTGCAGGAATTGGAAAAGAGAGACATGACTAACAAAGAATAGCAAAAAAATATATGCAATTTTATGAATAAATTATTTCTTAGGGTATATAATAATAAATGGAACTTTTATTGTGATATAGATGTGAAATTATTGAGAATTAATACAGAGATTAACAAGACCAAGTAATGTGTATTACTTGGGGTAAGCAAACAAGGGGGAAAATGTTCAAAAAATATGATAGGTTAACCTCATAAGGTAAACATGGATTTTTCTAGTGACACTTATATGCATTTGTATTGTTTATTAATAATGCTAATATGGAGAATAGACACTTTTCCAGTTTGAGTGCATACCACCACTATTGATGAAATGTAGCTATGAAAGGACTTGCACTGCTAGTCACCAAATACAGATCTGATAACAAACTATTTGGATCTCGGCCATTAAAGAAATCACTTCCCTCCCACTTTGTACAATGGCCATGTTTTATTAAAAACTGATTTACTGATATAAAGGCTGATGTTTCCCTTAATGTATGATTGTTGTTGTAATTATAGTGAATTATATCTTGCATGACTGGATATGTATTCAGACGTTAGCATTTAAACTGGATTATCAGTTTAATAGTAAAATAAATGTGTGCTTTTTGAAGAAAAAAAAGAAAAAAAAACCTGCCAAAAGACCAAAATCCAAACAACTCTGCCACAGATACATCATCTCTTTTCTCTCTCCATTTTCATTCTGTCAGAACTCTTTTCTCCATTCTCTGGAATGCACCTAAATGATTTTTTACACATCCTTCAAAGCTGTCTTGTTACCTTCCAGTTGAACATATAGCAGTATGAAAAATCCTTCGTAAGCCATTTATACAGCTTTAGTTTTCAGTCACTCAATCTGCCTTCTGGCAGGCTTGAATATTTCTTTCAACATTGCTCATTAAATTAAGTGTTTAAATATATATATATAAAAGATGTTACTTATAACTGGTGTTTAAGCTATTTTGGGCCAAATTCTACCACCACTGCAAATCCAAAGCATCTCTGTCAAGTTCAGGACAAGCTGCACTTCTATCCTCTGCTTGATCTCTCCAAGTACTCCCTTCTCTTCCTGACTGAAGCCTTTTCATGCTTTTGGGGTAGAGGTATGCAGTTTACGCAGCCTCATTTTAAGACTCTCTGTACCAGCCCTGATTACCCATCATACCTAATTTGGCTTAGATATCTGTTTTGAAATGGAAATCTATTTACAGGCTTGTGACAGCCTTTCTAGAACAAGCGTGGTGGTTATAGAGTAACAAACCTATTCAGCAGAAAGAAAATCAAAGAGCGTTACTTCCAGCTTGTTGTTACCTTACTTCTGTAGTGGACCAAATCTTGCCCACTTCTCCAGGTGTCTGAAAACCTTGAGGAGGTGAAACTCATTACCACTTATCTCCATTCTCAGGTCTGGCACCTGCATCCTCTGTTCTGAGAACATATTTTTAAAGACCTCTTTATTCCCTGTCTCTTCTTTTCCTTTTTGTAAGAGTGGCATCTATTTGCTAGAGGAGAGGCAAGACACTGCTTCCAACAACAACCTTGAATACTTTTCTTTCCTTAAAAGACAGGTCAATGGGTACAGGTCAATGTATACGACATATGTGAATGCGCACTGAATACACAGAAACCTCTCCCTTTTCCAGACGAGGGGGCAGCACCCTTACATCAATGCAAGCCCTTGACCTGACATCCAGCTCCTCTCAGGACACTGTGTGTAAACCCTGTCTAAGTTCATGTCTTGGGAGTCATTTTGGTTAATTCCCAGGCCTGTGCTCTGTTTTGCCCAGCAAAGGGGTGGTCAGGTTCCCTGAGTGTGCAAAGGGCTCATTCACTCTGTTATGTCCCAGTATAGGAGTGACAAGTCATGGCAGAAACTACTGGCAGGGTTGGGCAGTCAAGCGGCCAGCCTCTCAGCCACCTTTTATCTCAATCTATAAGTGGCTGTGCAGCTGGACAGTTGTCTAACCAGGCACTTGCAAAGTATTTGCTTAGCACTTGGCCTTCAGACCAGTGACTATTCAGTCCAGTATGAATTTACTACAGAGAATGTTTACTACAGAGAACCATAAAACTATATTCATATCAGTCCAGGAGCAACAATAGGTCTGAGATATGGGATTTTCAATGCTTGTTTCACAAAGCTAGTGTTTGCATCTGTCTGTTTTAACCTATTTTTCAAAATTGCCACATGTCTGATGAAAAGCAGATGTTGTTCGGTCTCAAGGCACAATATATCTGAAGACATATAGATCATGAAATAAGTCAATTTGAATGTCTGTTTTATACATTTTATTAAAAGGGGGGAAGAAAATATTAAGTTGCAAACTAGTTCTACTGTTGCTGCTATGTTGCAGGTGCATGAGTCATAAATCAAATTAGATAAGCAAGTCTCACTATATAGGTGGAGAAATCAATACTCCAGAAGGAAAAAAAAAACAACACTATTTCATTTTATACTGAATTTCTAAATGATATTTCCAATCTCTTCAAGCTTTTTGGGTGCTGTCAGGGAAGGTGTTTGACATCAAAGATGAGTAATGGCTTCATTTATTGACCTGTGATATCAAATGAGGTGAGCATTGAAACATATTGAATCATTAGCAGATGTGTTCTCAAGCAATGTGATATATATATGTGCAGATACATGCTCACTATTTTACTTTCAGATGCCCGCCCTGTTCTAACAATGCACTGACTCCACAGAGGCCTTTCTTATATCTAGGTATTGCTGAGCATGGAAAGCAAAGTACACAGACTACAGGAATTTCAAAATATATATCAAAAAAAATTATTAAGAATGATATGATATCTTGGGGTTTCATGACAGCTGTGAAATATGTGGAGGTTTAATTTCTAGGTGAGCTATAAGTGGCCAATACAAGGAAGTAATTCACCAAAAACCTAGCATCCTTTTGGCAGGCTTAGCAAGTGAACGAACTACCACTAGTATAGTACAGAGCCTCAACTACTCATCAGCCTAAAGGGTGTTTTTTCCATTAAAAAATGGCAGGTTTTCATGGGTGACAGATTGCATGATATCCACCCAAAAGGTGAAATTAAGACAGGCAGGCAACAATATTCGGATGGTCTTCATTCTTACATGCATGTTTTTCCTAATTTCTGGCCCAACATATCTGTTTCTTGGGCTTTCCTCATTGTTTTTCAGAAGATTTCAGACATTTCTGGCTTTTTCCCTTGTTGAGCACAAAGGTTATAGGTTGAATGTAGCCCACTGGAAAATGCCGCTTTCTTTTTGGTAAGGCAAATACATCATATTCTGCAAACTCTGACTGACCTTTGAAAATAGTATTTGATATTCTATCAAAAATCATAAACAACAATTCATGTTGCAATGTACATGTATGGTTATTAAAAAACTGGACTGTTTTAGAGATCCCAGGTGATAATCTGGGGGCTAGGATTCAAGATTTCCAGCAGTAGAAAATACTGTTTAGTGTAAAATATAACTGACGTGCCATTGTATTATGGTGAATCAGACAATATAGCAAGTTGCAAAAGTGGACTCCAGTGATTTCTAGCAGAAGAAATTCAGTGATGGTAATTTAGAGCAGTTGGGGACTGGCTTCATAGGTTTAATGTATCAATTTTTATTTGCTATGTTCTCAGCTCAGGGCTCATTGTACTAAGTGCCAGCTCAAATCACACTGTGCAGACACGTACTATGACAGATATTGCAATATAGATAAGGCAGAGAGTGGACTAAAAGTCACTGAGGGATTTAAAACTGAGGCAGGAATGTAATTCAGATCTTATGACATCTCTTTTGATATTGTTGCTGGAGTTTGAAGAATTCAAAAATTGAATGTGGGCTACTAGTACTTCAAATAATATTATTGAATGAACTTCATCAAACAAGGCACCATTGTTGTCATTTAAAAATGGGGAAATTGAAGCACAAGGAAGGGATAATTCAGAGTCATCCAGGAAACAAACAGCAGAGAGGTATTCAGTTAGTATGTAATTATCCATTTTTTAGTTTCGACTAGTCCAGTCCTCTGCTCTTAATCATGCAAGCTGTCCTTGCCTAGACGACACATGACTTCATTGAGAAAATATTTGGAAAAGGTCATTAAATTGAGTTGTTAATGCTTAGGAGGACATGACGTATCGAGTCTCATTAGAATTACATTCTGTGGCACTACAGTAAGCTACTTCTCAGGAATTTGCCACTGAGCAAGGATTTCAGGTATTTGGGCATTTTTTCTGTATTTTATTTCTAGGGAATTCACCAATACAGTGTCATTGCAGGAAGTTGCTTCTCCAAAGTCTACCTCAATTTTCGTCTCATTACACTTAGATTTGGTCTCCCCAAATGTTATCTGTAGATATTAAAATGGCGTTGACAGGAAGGAAAGCTGGCAGTGCAGGAGACAGAAATCACTCATCAGCTGTGGTAAAAGCCAGGTTTGTAAAATTCTTAGCATATTTCTATATATTTGAAAACCTGTGTTTCAGATACACATAGCATTTTTTTTTTTTTGTTCTGCCTGCTGATTATCAGCAATGCTTTGTACCTGGGTGGGATCAGCAGGATATTGTGGTACTGTAGTTCATTATGCGTAGATTTTTGCCCATTTCCTTTGGAATTCTGCAGTTTTTATCATCTGCCTTGACTAATTAAAAAAAAAAAAAAAAAGAAAGATACTGAACAAAGGAATCTTTCTCTCTTTTCATTTTTGTGTGTGAACCTGTTTGTGTGTTAAAATATATATTCATGAAACAACCTTCCCAAAAACAGCTAGTAAAAATAAATAAATAGCTATGGGACCTCACCAGCTGCTGATGTTGCCAAATTCACTTCAGTTGGGCACAGGATTACGCCCTGAATAAATCTCCTTTCAAATTATCAGTTCTTTCCGACATGACTGTCAGGAAAAAGAGAGCAAAACTTTTAAAGAAAAAATTAACTTGCACTTACCCTTTGACAACAGTGTGCATTACAGTGATTGAATTTTATTAAGAGAATTGTTTGCCAGCTCTATTTGTCTTTCTTTTGGCAGCTCTGGCATAAATATTTAATATAATTTATGTTCCAAATTAAAAAAAATGTCTCTATAAAGGCTGTGCAGTACCTGCCCACCATGAAAAAAATGATGTTTATATATTGCTGTGCCATTCACAATGAAACATCTCTATATGAAAGCTGACTGTTCCCTTATAGCCTGAAGTTTTAACCCTTTCTTAGATGGGTTGAAGGAGGAAGCCCATAGAGTTAGAAAAATACAATGAGAAGTGGAACAGATGCCTATCATAGGGAAATTTTTTCTCCAGGCAAGGATGCTTTTTCTGTTTTTAACATAGTATTTATCTATGTTTGCTATATTGTCTCAAAAATGGACAGCAATGAGGTATTTTTCAGTCTATACTTGGGGATTAATAGAAGACCGCTGATGGTAGTGGATTTCAATAGTTCATTTATCTGGGTGTGTCAAGGTACCTGAGCCCCAGGAGTAGCGACTAAGTACCTGTTTGCTAGGGCTTTTCTTGTACGTGATCACATTGGATTCCTGCCATTTTGTCCCAAGTAATGCTGAAATCTCCAACTGCATCTTCTATTTACTTCATTTTTAAGGACTAAATTCTGAAATTCAAAACCTGTATAATCCTGAGTTCTGTATGTGTACAGGACTTGGTTTATCCATACATACAGCTTTTCTGTCTGTTTTCTGTTGACATTTATAATAAGATCATATTTTTCATTCACAATGAGTGTTCCTCGTGACACACAGGGATGTGAGCCTGAGGCACCCGAAGAATGAAGATTGAATTGCCCTGACAGTGATGAGACTGTAGTAATGGTTTTACTGCAAAAGCCTTGTCATTTTTCATAAGTTGTACCAAGTTAGAGACCTCCAAGGTTTGTGAGTGAATGTGCACTTCTGATGAGAGCAAGTGGAATACTTGCTTACATTGTTTTACGTACAGGTAGTTTACAGCCACGGTGTCCTTATTTAGCTAAACCACCCAATGCTAGAAGTAAATGTTAGTTCATCGGAGTTGAGCTCCAAGATTTTCCTCTGACCTTACTGTATGGCTAAAAAGAGAAGAGCGAAGATAAATGTTTTCAAAGGTGAGAGTGAATGAGGTGCACAAATCCAGTTGGTTTCTTAACTGTCTTGAAGTGCCCAAAAATCATGTTTTCACAACTCGTTATTTTTAGTAATTGCAGAAATTAACAATTTGTTATTTTCACAAATAACACATATTTGAAGGTTTTATTGCTACCTTCCTGCCTTAATGTGTTTCTCAAGAATTTTTACTTGAGGCTAAACAAAAGTATTTTTCTATTTGTACAGAAAAAGGCCTCACAGAGGAATCTTTTGTACCCAGAAGAGTTAATTAACTGACAGTCTCCCATCAATATACAATAATATTCACATGACAATTTCAGTGTGTATAATGCACTCAGGATAATTCAAAACAAATTTTAGGATGTTTCAGACAATAAATTCCCTCAGCTGGATCAGTACTAGTGCTTATTTTCAGTTTAAATTGAGTTTAACTGAAAGGTTTTATAACATTTTTTTAATTACTTTGTGGATATTTAACATCAATTAAATTGTCATCTGGTGGATTGGGGTGCTACTTTCGTACAGGAAACTCATGATGAAGTTAAAACTGTAATAGTTTGTCACAGTGAAAGGACTTTCTTTTTCCTCTTTTTTCTTCTGCTGCAGAGTCATTATTGCAGAGCTGGGATATCCCTCAAATTATGCTTTAAATTAGGTTGGACCTACTGAAACAACATTGTTTTACCTCCATGTTAGTAGCACGACATTTTAATGCTGAGACTGTATTCCAAGTGGTATAAGTGTATGCTTTTATGCTTGTGAGACAGAGGGAGCAATTGAAGGAATGACATAAGAGTGGTAAAATTCTTATTAAAGAAAGTTCTTTTAGTCTCCTTTGGCAACTAATACAGCATTAAAATGGTTAGAAGAGAAGGTTCCCCTAGATATTTTTCCAGGGTAATATTACTGAAGACTTGAAACATGGCTATGTTTCCTCCCATGTGTGGCAGTGGACTATGACACATCCATGTGTGGGAAACGTTGTATATTTTCAACACTAGTGGAACACATCTGGAGATAATGTGCAGCATCTTGTAAATCTGCATTAATTTTGACAGTGTTGAGCAGTCTTGCTTACAACTCTGTTGTTTTTAGAATAATCACTGGCTGATGACATCTTGCTGAAATCCCACTGAGAGCAGAACTTTTCAAGTGTCTAATAATACAGATGATTATGTTATATGCTATACACTTACATTAATTTAAGATAATCATAAATCATGTCAACTTATTCATCTAAGATCTTAACCACATGGGTAAAGTTGCAAATTTCCCTAGTGACATGACTGACTGGATTTGCTCTGTAGAACCAGTTTGTTTCACAACCTCTTTGTACGGGTCAGCTGTCAATAAGGCCATTGTTGCATTGCTGTCACCTCAGGAAGCTTCATTCCCTACTTAAAGGAGTTATCCCAAATCTATTCCTGGTCTTATTCAAAGTGTGGCAAAATCATACTATGTCCGCAGTAGATCTGCTCTGTAAGGCAGCTGTAGCACTTTTAAGCTGCTTTCTTTGCTGTTGGTTTTTGTGCACCTCTTATGTCTCTAACCTAAACCTATTCCAGAGGGAGTGTGCATTGGTGCTTTAGCTCTATCACTGTGCCCTGGTTTGTGGTGCTAGCATCCTGTCTTCTACAGCTACAACTGTGGGCAAACGCTAGGAGGGTTTTCTATTCCTACATTTAGCGTTCCATTTATAGTATAGAAATGAAAACCTGTTAGGCAGTTTCATTATTCTCTTATTTTGTATAAACAAATAGAATGTTGAATTAACACTTCTTTGAAGTACGTAGGATGTATTCAGATACATGCACACATCTGTTCTGAGGATGAATTATATGGCTCTGTTTAATTTAAGTTAAATCAGTTTCTTAAATACTTCTGTGTTTTCCGTTTCCTAATACCCTGACTATTAAAAATTCATTTCATGACTGTCCGCTTCTTCACTACAGTTCTTTTCTGCTCTCTAGTTATATTACATGCTTGGATGTTTGAACATATTCTTACAAAAATTTCTGCAGTAACAAGTTGGGTTTCTTTCCTTTTTTCTCTTACATCTGTATAGAGTAATGGTTTATTTTGGTGAGGTTTTGGGTTTGGTCTCATTTCTTGGTTTCTGTAAGCAATTACACTGAGTACAGTTTTCTCCCAATTTCTGCTTCCTTCTTGTATCCAAACAACATTTGAACCCATGGATCAACATCAGATCTAACAGAGTGGTAGATGTCTCCAGAACAATGGAGTTCTTGAGCATTATGTGAAAACAAGTGTTCAGGAAGAGCTGAAAAGCCATGTAAGTGATCACAGCAAGGGCTCTAGCTGAGGGAAGAGCTGCAGTAGGAACCCAAGACTTGCTAAACACTGGAGAATGTGTCCTTTTAAATGTCTCAAGTTAAGATAAAAATATATGCAAGGGCAGGCTTCTTTTACCTTAATCAACTTTATAAAATGTACATTGCTGCTGTGGGAAAGGACATGGTTAAGCCATGTTTGCACTAGAGGGCTGTAGTTAAATTTCAAGATGCAAAGCTTTGCCTTCTGCCTAATCAGGGTTCCTCCAGCTGGATAAATACAAACTGAAGTGTCAACCTGTGCTTTCATCCTATGGCTTTTTTCCAGACTTCACAGGGCCATGTCACTGAGTTCTTTGGACATGAGAGCCTAGGCCTACTACTTTATTTTACTTTCTACAAAAAGCCCTGCTAGAGGGCAAAGGGTAAGATAACTATGCTTACAGTAGCTTGTGTTTCTGAGAAGAAAAAGCTGCATTTTATGTTATTTGGAATTTTCCTTCAAGGCCAGCAGCAATTTGTGTTACTACAGAAGGGTTTTGGGGCAAGGTATATTGCACTGACATGATTCAAACAGGAAGCGATGCCGAGTCATGGATTTCCCCCAGCATATTGATATTCCTGCTGATTGAGTCTGGGTTGTAGTTATAGTACTCCAGTTCATTCAGTTACAGTGCAATTAATTGTTAAGATTCATGGGTCACAGGCAGGCAGTACTTGTTAGGAGAGAGCATATTCTATGTAAGCATTGGAAAGTCCATACAAACTAATTCAGAGACTATATCGATGTTTAAGAGACTTACAAATCACTTTCTTGTGGACCCAGCTTTACTAGTGATTGAAGATTGGTTATTACATGATTTATGGACGTGCAAGATAAATCCATTTAAATTAGGTGACTAGCCAAATAAATCTGTGTGTTGGAAGACATATCCTCTGCCAGTGGAACAATGCCAATTTACATTGGTTTATGATCTGGCTTTATCCAGATTATTAAAAAAAATTAGAATATATTATGTGATCCTCTAGAATCTCCAAGCTGCTGTAATTGCATATTTTTAACCTTATCATAAAATATCTTTAGCTTTCTATTGCAAAAAGGTAGACACAGTATGGATCATTATAAACCAGGATCGGACAAAATAATTTCTGGAGTAACAGTTATTTTAGTGGGCTTACTTAGCAGGGTGAGTGCATATGGATAGTGATCCAGACCATCACATGTTGGTAAAATTAACACTTGGGCAAAGGAGTGGCATGATGCCAGAGCTCTGCTTAAGTCCCACTTAAGTCATTGATCTAAGAAGCTGAAGAGACTTAAAAGGTTCAGAAGCCTTCTGCTGCCTGCATGCATAGAGGTGAGTTTCACTTTCTGTGAGAAATGGACAAAATTGTCCTTCAGTTACTAAGCTTAGCTACATGCACTTGTATAGTAATGAAAAGGCAATACAAGCCACACAAGCAAACTTGATGCCAGTGACTGGCTTGTTTCATCAATGACTAATTTCTGCAGAATTATTGTTTATCTTGTAAAATCAGATGAAGAATCTGTGCGCCATGGCTTTTCCATTCCATTTATACTCTAACCTAAATGCTTTCACTCAGTAACTCAATCTCATAGAAAGCAGTGTTTTGTCTGCTAAAAGCAGGGAGCCAGCTGACATATTTACTCGTTTGCTGAAATTTAAGACAAAATTAGGTAGCCCACTCTCCCTTTTCCCTTCTCGCTGCTCTCTTTCATGTTGGCAACCACTGCTTATTGGATCTTCTGGTGAACACACCGCACATTTCTCATAAAGCCTTCCTGCATGGGCTCCCCCGCATGGCGACCTGCCTGCAGACATCCTTCCCTGTGAATTTAAAGTCTGCCCAGTTCAAACAAACTGCAGGATGGGAATTTGCAGGAAGTTGCTGCAGGAAAAATTACTTGGTGATCTTGATCCTGCAGAATCCAATCTGCTAGGAAATGAGTTTTGTATATTAATTTCTCTCAGGGGTTTTCTTAGTGTAGTATTTGAATTGTTGTAGAAAATGTGCTTGCTCTAGAGCAGGCCAGAAATATGACTAAAATATGACTGAGGACTTTGGGAATTCATGTTACTGACACACGGGCTGTGTTGAGACAGACATAGCTTCTTTTAGATATATTACTAGGAACAAGAACCTGGCTCTCTCCAGTCCATGCAGGGAGGATATTGCAGTATGAGACGGTGCATTGCAATGTACATTTCATGGACTTGCTGAGGGTCATGGTACAGCAACAAGACACTTTTCAATGATTTCCACTCTGTGTAAAAGTTTTTGATTGTATCTAAAGTAATGTATGCTAGCTGCAGAGTTCATGAATATTTTACATTGTGAGATAAGGACCCTGCAAGAAATTTTTTTTTTCTTAAGCAGGGTTCCCTGCATGTCTCTTCTCTTTCTTTGGGTAAAAAAACACCTGTCAGCTGCTTAGAAAACTTTCTGAATCTGTTAAAGTGGCTTTACATTTGCAGACTGTGCTTCCCAGTGTGTTAAAAATTAAGTTGTCAGGGAAAGAAATTGTATCACTTGAATAGAGTGGGGGGAGTACTGAAAAGATGCAGACATACAGCGGGAATGGAAACGCCTGAGAGCTTACAGGGAGAGGAGCACCAAAATGGGTGTAAAGGCTGACCCTCAGTGAGTTCCTCAGTGTTTTACAAAGTGTGTCTATCCCCCCTGTCTTCTTTAGATAACGACTGCCCTTTAGCAATGTGCACAGCACTGATGGAAAAAGTGGGTAGAAACACCAACAAAACCTGGAGAACAGATTATAATAAAATCTCAGCTAAAGGCATGGCATTCCCATGATTAAAACCTTGAATGTCTGAACAAAAGCAATCCCAATGCAATGTTTTGAATTTGGTTTTGTCTGACTTTTCTTTACAACATTTGTACATTGTTACTTGCCCAAGTGTAAGCTGCTTTCTTTCTTGTACAGCATAAAATATCAAGAAGGCACTCAGCCTTTTTGCGTGAAGTGAGAATGTGCTTCAGCCCAGAGAGCTCATCTGGGAATTCATTGCATGGTGGGGGTAAGAAATGCTTACAGAATCTTATTGGATGTTTGTTGTCCTGGCTGTGGACCTACCTCGTACTGTACGAGTAACATGGCTTTGTAAATTATTAAATTCTTATGTGTTAGAAGTGAACACAAACAGCATTGACTGTCTCAGCTGAAAATACTCCAGTTATAGTATCTACAGATATGTTATTTTCTCCTCCCTTTAGGTATTTATCACAAGTTACAGGGCTTTTGCCTGCGCTTTTGGGGGCAGAACTCAACTATTCCAAATGCATTGGACATTTTCGGTCTACATGTACTCCTGCTGTCATTTTTTTACCTTAATTGTGGGTCTAGAGTTATTTTTTCTTACCTCTGGGTAGTCCTTATGAGTGTGTCCTGGATAATAAGTTTCACTATGCATATTTGTTTGTAGATAGAAACCTTCAGTTGACTATTATGGGGTTTTCCTCACAGAGGGGCATCAATATTAGTCCTATGCAGTGAAGTAATCACTAGGATACCTTGCATGTCCCAGTAGCACATCATCTGTAGTGAATGTTATTCTAGATAATAAGTAGACCTGGCTGGAAATTTTGATGGAAAAATTTTCCAGTAAAAAATAAACTTATTTAAAAACTGAAAATTGTAGCAAAAAATCAATTTGTGTGAACACAAATTTCCCAGATTTTATATGAATGTAGCTTACTGTTTCATGTTTATGACATCAGATTTGCTCCTGAAGTATAAATATATGTTTAGAATCCATTAAGAATTGTCTTTTCTATTAAAACTTTCCATGATCTTACTCTTCTTACTCTGACAGACCCAATCATCTCAGAAATGGTGCTTGTTTAGAATGACTACTGTATGAGACATCTAGCTTTTTTTCAGAGGACTGCACAAAGTGTGCATGTCACTGAAGTATAAGCGGGGCTGGGGGAAGGGGGAATGCCTGGACTTGGTTTTGCTCTCATAAAAGCCTAAATTTCATTTTATAACTCCTGTATTTTTGTTGGTCCTGGTGCAAAGAGCAGTTTCTTCTGAAATTCTAACCATCTGGTTGGTCCTGATCTTATTGGTCATGTTTTATTCAATACTCACTATCTGTACAGTTCTCAGGAGACTCTGTGTTTTACTTTCTTTTTTTTGAAAAGTATGTATTTTCTGTTCATATTATTTTGTTGTTGTTGTTGCTGTTTTTGCTGTTGTTGCTGTTGTTGCTGTTGTTGTTGCTGTTGTTGTTACAGAAATCCATAAGGAAAATATCCAAATATACAGAAGTTTGGGTTTTGGGGGACTTTGGGAGTATTTATTTACAGGTGGCAGCTCTGAATCTTTTTCATAACATCTTGAATGCAGAGGAGCAACATGAATACTTACTTTCAATTTTGGTGACTGACTGCAAGGCATAAGAAATCACCATTTACAGAAGATGTCCCAAGAACAGAGCAGGATTTCTGCTTTGGACTCCCCTATAAACCAACCACCATGGTAGTTGTTCAGGCAGAGTCAAGAAGTGCAGTCTGGGAAGGGGTCATACAATATCTCTCAACAACATCTGAATGAACACAGATTTATGTAAATATGTCCACACTTCCCAGATATCTCTTCATTGCTATCAAGGTGAAACTTATTTTATCTTCAATGGCAGGGCATACCTTATGCACATGTATCTATGCTGAAGAGTACCCAAGCTAAACGCTTAGGATAGGGACCTCAGGAGTGGATCAACTTTTGGGGTACCCATTTCTCTCCATTATCTACAGGGAGAGCCCAGATACCTGTCATGGACTGGATCTTCTTGGGGGGTTAATATTATGGACCCTGCTTAAAGTAACTACATTTCCAGAAAGGTAGCAGCATAAGTCCATTGCCAGCTGTGACACACAGTGCTTTGAATTCAGCCTCCAGCTCAGGAAGTCCCCTTGCCTCTGCTTGTTAGAAGCAGGGTTGATATCACAGAATCATAGAATCACAAAATACTTTGGGTTGGAAGGGACCTCTAAAGGTCATCTAGTCCAACCCCCCTGCAATAAGCAGGGACATCTTCAACTAGATCAGGTTGCTCAGAGCCCC